>NC_066510.1:23613206-23653206 GCF_024679095.1 Eriocheir sinensis
TACTAATTTTGTTCCAGTTATTTATAGCTTCTAGCAAGGCCATAAAAGTGTCATTATTTCAGTGGCATTTTTCTCCACGACCTCCACCACTTCCTCGACCATACTACAACACTACAGCCACTACCAGCATCACTCTTACTACATCTACCTCTACCAACACCACCACCTCCTCTTCTTCCTCCATCTGCTCCTCCTCCTCCTCCTCGTCCACTATCCACTGCCCACCACCATTATAATTTGCTGCTACCACCACCACCTCCACCACCACCACCACTAGAACATGCACCATCGTAACCACCTCCACCAATTCTACCATCACCATTACCATCTTCTTCACTACCTCCACCACCACCACCACTTGAACATGCACCATCGTAACCACCTACACCAATTCTACCATCACCATTACCATCTTCTTCACTACCTCCACCACCACCATCACTTGAACATGCACCATCGTAACCACCTACACCAGTTCTACCATCACCATTACCATCTTCTTCACAACCACCACCACCACCACCATCAACTCCACGACCCACCATCTACGTCCTCGCACTTGTTTGTCAAAACAGAGCAAAAGATTCCAAAATATTTTCAAAAGAACAATCCACTGAAAAAAGCAGCTCTCATAGTTTTAATTACTTTCACGATTTTTCAGTTTGTTATCAAAAACTTGGTTCTCATTTTCCGCCGGCGATGAAGATAATATTTTTAGAATGCCGCACATGCAGCCTTAGCGCTCAGATTAGAATTCTCTTAAAGATATGCATCGCTTTTAGTGTACGGTGAAAACTCCCTGTTCGAGAAATGTTTTCAGTTCCAGATAATGTTCTCTCGTCGGATCCCATAAAACATAGTCTCATATCGTTCAGAGCGTTTAATTAGCTTTTAATCTGTTGATAATTATATGAACAAAATACAAAGCGCTCCAAACAGGATAGAAATTTGTAATTATTTATTAATCCTTTACAGTGTCTATTAGTGGAAAAAACGGCTTTGAATTATTTCCTGAATTGAGCAAATGTAATGAAGAATTGCTCCCGGAACGGCGGCGCGGTGCGGGGCGGAGAGGCGCGGGGCGGGGACGGCGACGAGGCGCCTCCGAGGACGTGAGAGAGGGATTGTTTTTTATATACATTTATGACATGTCGGCACTTCGTACGCACCATTCCAATTAGTACTCATAAAAAAAAACAGGGAAATTGATATGAGGCACAAAGAAGAATTAATACTGAGAAAATAAAGATTGATAATGAAACTTTATCTTGGCAATATTTCGTTTCTTTTTATACCTTAGCTTAACAATAATTACTCAGAAAAGTTCTTATTTATTTATTTATATGAGAACTAATTGCAAGAGTACGTACAAACTGGCGCACCTACCCATATACGACTAGTGTAAAAGAGTGGTTCTGATGTCCAGGTGTTTGCGCGTGATTCGTGGTTACCTGTGCTTGGGAGGTAGTTAATTAGTTTACCTGGTGATTTTACGTGAATTCTAACCTTTTTTTGTGTTAAACGGAGAGAGAGAGAGAGAGAGAGAGAGAGAGAGAGAGAGAGAGAGACAGAGACAAAGTATGACTGACAGAGAGAGAGAAAGAGAAGAGAGAAGGAGAGAATATACGTTTGTGTGCTGCATCTTTGCCTCGGCGAGAGCAAGTGTTTGTTCGTCATTTGCCAACAAACTTCCTCCTTTTGTTCTTCCACTCTGCGCCGGACCGAGGAGAATGACGAAGGCGTCCTGTCCGCGTCCCATTTTGTTGTGTCGGCGGCCGTGCGGGGGAAACTAATACCGCTGAGGCTCCATTAGAGAAGGTACAGAGTGTTTTGAGAGAGAGAGAGAGAGAGAGAGAGAGAGAGAGAGAGAGAGAGAGAGAGAGAGAGAGAGAGAGATAAGAGAAAGAAAGAAAGAAAGAAGAGAAAAAAAAGAACAGAGAAAGAGAGTACAAAAGAAAGAAAGAGGAGAGAGAAATAAGAGAATAAGAGAGAGAGAGAGAGAGAGAGAGAGAGAGAGAGAGAGAGAGAGAGAGAGAGACCGAATGACAGATGGTAAGCATATTGACGAACACGGGCACTTAAACGAAAAAGAAAACAGACCCACAGACAAGCAGAAGGACAAACAGACAGACAGACAGATAGACAGGCAGACAAACATACAAGCAGACGTGAATGACAGACATTGACGTGAAAACTCAATACATACAAGAGCAAAATAAGAAAAAAAAACATGAATGAGAAGCGGAGAGAGATAGAGGCAGACATTTGGACGGAGGAGGAGAGGGAAAGAAAAGGAAGAGAAAAAGAGATAGAGGGAAGATGATAAAAAAAGTGAAACAAGACAGGAAGAGAAAGACGGACAGACACACAGACAGACAGACCGATAGGAAGAATGAGAAATAAGATGAAGAAAGAGGTGAAGGGGACACATGGAAGGGGGACTGAAACCCACTTCCACATCTACAAAGAAAAGACACATTTAATGGCACGACAATTGAGAGTTTCCCTCAAAATCAAGAATAAACTCACATTGTCCGCATCTCTCGGCTCCTTTATAAACACAAACAATGGGGCGAGCCGGGAGGGGGGGGGAACCGAGAAAGGGTAAAGGAAAAAATGGAAGACAAATGAAATACGACATGCGGCCAATAGTTGAATACCATTATAATGATAGAACCAAAAAACGTGTGGATGCTGCTGCTAGAACCTTGGAATATATAATGTACTGTGTGTGTGTGTGTGTGTGTGTGTGTGTGTGTGTGTGTGTGTGTGTGTGTGTGTGTGTGTGTGTGTGTGTGTGTGTGAGAGAGAGAGAGAGAGAGAGAGAGAGAGAGAGAGAGAGAGAGAGAGAGAGAGAGAGAGAGAGAGAGAGAGTAAAACACAAAACACACACACACACACACACACACACACACACACACACACACACACACACACACACACACACACACACAAAAGGAGATATACAGGCAGACAGATCGGCTGACAATAATGAGAAGACAGAGCTAAGCATATTTATAGACAGTGACACAGAGACAAACACACACAGACAGACAGACAGGCGGAAAGGACGGGGCTCAAATGTGGAAAATGAAAAGGTATGGGAAATGAAGGAGGACGACGAAAAATGGAGGAGACTGAGTTGAAATGACAACATGGATAATATTTAAAAAGACATGTCAGAAAGAGAAATTGAAATGGCTCGAATATGTATTTTGGGGGAAATGTCAACTCGGCAAAATTTCATCTCAACGACGTTTCTCAATTTTCACGCGAAGCAAAAATGAGGAGAAAGCAAAAACAAAAGAGATAAAGTGTACCGTCGTATTAATATAATGACCATAATGGACGGTCTTCTCTTCCTATTCTCTTCCTTTAGCTTGTATTCTCCTCTGTCTCTAACATTTCCTCCTCTGACTCCTCTTCCTCATCTTTTTTTTTGTCTCTTCTTCTTTTTACCTCCCTTTTTCTATTTGTTCTTTTCTTCTTTTCTCCCTCCTCTCCATTTTTACTTGTTCTTCTTGTTCTTGTTCTTGTTCTTGTTCTTCTTCTTCTTCTTCATCTGCTCTTTCCTCTCTTTCTTTTCTTCTTTTGCGGTAATTTACTTATTTTCTCATTCTATCTTTTCCTCCTTCATCTCCTCTTCCTCCTCGTCATCGTTGTCGTTTTGGAATTCTCTTTAGTTTTCAGATGTTGTTGTCGTTGCTAATATTCTGCTTTCTATTCCAGTTTGTATTCTTCGTATTATATTCTATTTTCGTAATCTTATTCTTGTTCTGGCGGTTAATTATTTTCGTTCCTATGTTATTCCCGTAATTCCTCCTCTTCCCTTCTTTCTTTCCTTGTTTCTTCTTCATCTACTTCTTCTCTTATTTCGTTACTAATTTCTTTTGTTTTTTGTTTCTTTTCTCATTAATTTTCTTTGTCTTTACTTTGAATTATGATTACTCGACTGTTCGTCCTCCATGTTTCCTCTCCTCCTCCTCCTCTCCTCTCCTCTTCCTTCATGCCGAAGAAATCACAAGCCGACTCTCTTTGTTAGGAGCAAGGGGTCGAGGCCAACTTAATACTGCATGGAAACCGAAATCTTTTATGTAGACATCTCGTTTGTGGTTTAACTAGCATCATACAGAAATGTAAAGCATTCTCATTATATTGCGAGCCGGGAAAGGGATTTTAAAATTTAAAAGACGAAAAAAAAAGATTTATTAAAAGTCATGGGAGGAGGTTAATAAGATTACGCGAGCGAGAACAGAAAATACAACCGACAGGGGAGAGAGAGAGAGACCCGGGAGAAGCAATAATGATGAAAATGAAAACTGTAATAATGGAAATAACTTTAATAAATGATGAATGACGATAGAAGGAATGAATGAAGATGATGAAAATGAAAAATAAATGTGATAAAAATAATAATAATAATAACAATGACAATAATGATAATAACAGACTGATAAGGTGAAAATAATGTAGCAGGAACGAACACAACAATATCAATACGAAGAATTAGTAAACGAATCCATAACACGTGAAGCGAAACACGGGTAGGAGACCATTCTTGCAACAATCTGAAAGAGAGAGAGAGAGAGAGAGAGAGAGAGAGAGAGAGAGAGAGAGAGAGAGAGAGAGAGAGAGAGAGAGAGAGAGAGAGACCAAAAGGAAACCCCACAGACAAAACTCGAGGGCGTCTGGAAGGGACACTAACAACAAGAACAGTACAGGGGACGTGACAGGGTGGTGGTGGTGGTGGTGGCTGCAGCGGCGACAGGGAGGCGGCAGGGTGGCAGGGGCTGGGGAGAGGCGGCGCCCTTCTTAAGAGCCGCGATAACATAGTTGCAGAGCCCCCAAAAAAGTGTCCCGGGGCCGCTCTTATTGATCTGCAGGAAAGAACGATGCCGGCGAGGGACAGTCCGGATTTTGTAACTCGTCTCCAGGAGGCTCCCAAGCTCTCCTACATTTCTTTTTTCGTCTTATTTCTTCTTCTGGCGTCTTCCCGCGGCTGCCGACACTCCCTGCATGTCACAAAAGAAAGTGCAGACGGGAAAGTCGCGTTGGAGGGCGCGTACAACCTTTCCGCCACGTTCTAAAAAATAATAATGTAAAAAGGAAGGAGGGCCTCAAAAAACCCTTTTGGCTCTGTGAAGACTGTCAAGTGTCATGCCATTCTATTAACCGGATGAAAAACAGCAGGTAAGGATAAAGAAGCACTTCGAAGTACCTCCAGGAAAGACTTAGAGGAGCGCGAAGGCGTTGATCGTGTGCCTGGCAGCGCGCCGCCAATGCACCTAATGCAAGTGTGGCGCGAAAGAATAGAGGGAAGAGTTGCAGGTTGTGGATTATTTTACATTTCTTGCTGCGAAACCTTCCAGCCTCGTGAAAATGGGTTGTAGTTTCGCCTGCATGCTTAAATAAGGCTGAGTAATGGGTCTGCCTCTGGACTATGGGTCATCTTCCCCTGTGACTGGCCGCGTCAAGATAAAATGGTAAATACGTCCAGCGAAAAACTAATTGAAACTAAGGTGATTCTCATTTCCATCCTCAGTGGTGCAGAAATAATCAAATCAGGCCTTTTTTTATATTCCACTGGTGAGGAATAATACTCACTGGGAAGGGCAGCGATGATTAATTTTTAAAAGCCAGTGAGTCGCGGAACAAGGGAACGAGTTATTAAGAAAATTGTAAAGGGAGGTGCCAGCAACGACTCCTACTATTAGCCAATCACAAATCTTTCTTTCTGTGTCTGTCTCTGTCTCTCTCCGTCTGCCTCTTTCTTTCATTCTCTCTCTCTCTCTCTCTCTCTCTCTCTCTCTCTCTTCTGCCGCCCAAGTGAAACATAATGCATCCCTCTCATTATAGTTTCTGCAGTGGCAAAGGGGAGTTCATTTTTTCCTTTTTTGCCAGGGAGGGGGAAGGGTGGAAAGTGCATTTTTGCTCCGGGCACAATGCAGCGGGCGATCACGCTAATCACCCCTTCCAGCTCCTAACCTTCGCCGAGTCGCCCAGTGTCGTGACGCTTGACCTCAGACTACACTCACTTCCTTCACTACAAGGACTGCAGGGGCTGCAGACTGTTCATTTCGGGGCCGCAGCATCTCTTCAAGCCGATGTCCCTGACCAGCGTTTTCTTTACGGCGCAGGGAGAGTCTTAAGAGGCTATGTCCCTCACAAAGGAGGCATCACCATCCCCTGCAACACTGCACACTGTCAATCCTCGGTCTACTGTCGGCCAATGCAATCCACACTCTTTGGGGTTTCACCGCAGGGGATGCATTGTTTGGGGCTTCAGGCCTGAGTGGGGTAGGCTCCACTCCCCCCCATGACCCTTCCGCCCCGACCAAGCTCCTCTATGCCTCGCCCCTGCCCCCCACAGGCTCCTCTATCAGCCCCATTCAGGCCCCATCGCTGCTGTCGTGCTCACCACCGCTGCGGTCACCCAAAGCTTTACAGAGGCAAAAACCAGACCTTCTATTATAAAAAATGAATTAATATTTCATGTGCATTATTAAAAACAGCAAGATCAATGTTGCCCGATGGCCACACATTGATCTGTGCGTCTCGATACAAAGACACGACATATCAATGCCCGCAGTCATATATGAGAGTAGCATTGCTTTACACGTGTTTCGCTGTGTGAGGAACAAAGACAAGGCTGTGGTGTCTTGCGGAGCGTCAGGAGGCTGCTAAGGTCACTGGGTGGAGGAGCAAGGCACCGCCGCCTCATGCCACAACCACTACGTGCAGGCCACACCGCCTTCTTGACCACGTATCCTCGCACAATGGCTTGGTACATCGTAAATAATATATTGGAAATAGTGATGGATATGAGCTGGGTGGTGGAGATGATAGAGATGACAACTTGTTTAGGATTTCTCACGTTCTACCATATAAAGAAAAGGAATACATTCAGAGATGCAAAACTACAGCAACCAAGGTCCCGCTAAGCCCAAAATCCTTCCACGTAACATGTTTGGATTCTTGCGACACTAGAGAACAGATGAGCCTGTGAACGATGTGCACAGCGATGCCGAAGTAACGAGATGAATCGATGTATTGAAATAAAGGAAATGCATTCAGCGTTACTTTAATGAACTAATAATATTAGGATCGCTACATTCTTTTCCTATAAAGCTCAACGTAAAACCAATAGTACCGCACCAATCCACTGCTTTGTATTAGTCTCTCTCTCTCTCTCTCTCTCTCTCTCTCTCTCTCTCTCTCTCTCTCTCTCTCTCTCTCTCTCTCTCTCTCTCTCTCTCTCTCTCTCTCTCTCTCTCTCTCTCTCTCTCTCTCTCTCTCTCTCTCTCTTAAAAGTAAATAAATAAATTTAAATGAATATATATAAATATTATTGAAGCCAATAGATACTGATAGATAGCTAGATAGATAGATAGATATTAAACAAATAGATGGAAAGATAGATAGGTAGGTATAGATAGACAGATAGATCCAAAAATACGTCCCAAAAAGTGAATCCTTTTCTGCCGAACACACGGAGAAGGAAAAGATGAAAACCACGCTCAAAGATGATCAAAAAGCTCTTTGATGGCCGGGACACCTTTATTCTGGGAAAACGACTTTAGGGACACTTGAAAAATCATAACTGCTTAGATCTTGTTGCTTTGTGGGATAACTAACTAAGATTACTGGCGAGGGCGGGGAGCGGAAAAGTCTGGCAACGTTCTCGTCACCGGTGAGCTACAAGCCGTGGAGGGAGGCCCGGCGGCGGCGGCGACGGCACCAGCACGCCGCTCATTACTACGCACTTTATGATTACTTGTACGCGGAAAGAGAGAGAGAGAGAGAGAGAGAGAGAGAGAGAGAGAGAGACAGACAGACAGACGGGCATAGGTAAGAGACTGACAGGTATGAAGAAGAGGAAAACATGACAAAACAAAACAAACTAACAAACAGAACCATAATCCATTCAAGACGACGAACACTCTCCGTCTACAACCAAAGAATTGCTAAAAATGTCTAGAAAAATGAAAAGAGAGGAAAGAAAACCTGAAGAGACCAACTCCTAAGTACCAGAAGACTGACTCACACCCAGTCCCGTGTACACTAAAAAATAAAAATCACAAGAATCTCGCAGCAAGAAAATATAGTCATAAATAACGAGATTTGAGTGTGTGTGTGTGTGTGTGTGTGTGTGTGTGTAGACGTGACATAACGCATAACTGCCACGTGTCTTTCATCGATAATTTCAAACACCAACAGGATACACTACGGCAATATTCGCTCTACTAACGTATCCTGAATACAAATAAACTTGCACGTACACAAAACAGGAACTCGGGTACACTTTCTCGTGGACAAACACTTGGGGCTGGTGTTCATGTGTGTTGCTTCTGGTAGTGGTGGTGTTTGTGGTGTTGGTGCTCCTTGTGCTTGTGATGTTGGTGATGGTCGTAGTCATGGTGGTGGTGGTACTAGAGGTGGTGGAAGTGGTGGGGGTGGTGGGGGTGCCAGGAGCTAACTCTCGCTTTTATACCAAGTCGGAAACAATTCTTCGGTCAGGCGCCTAACTTGGATGACTTGAAACTGGCCAAAGTTGCACTACTTGAGGCTGTTACTTACTTGGAAGGACACTAAGTTTCGGAATATAAAGAGTCAAGGTTGGGCGAGCCATGTGTCTGCCTCCGTGCAAGGACCTTCCCCTCCTCCCAGCGGGGTATTGGCTGTCTTCCGAGTAAAAGTTTCGGGTTATCATTTCGTCTTGGCCGGCTGTTGAGGGAGCGAGGGAGGCTTCCCCCCTCCCTTAAAAGCAGGTTCACGGAATATTGGAAGCACCCTCCACCGCCAAGGCAATATTGATGCTGCCTCTGGGAATAAAAGTCAAGCCTGAACGACTATGCTATTACAAAACCGAGTGCTTTATTTTTCCTCTCCCTCCCGGTCAGAACGGAGGCAATAAACCTTAGCTGCTACGGGCGATCCTCATTTTATTACTGCCCTCCTTGGAGCTTATAGCGTTCCTCGCGATTTAAAAAGAAGGAATGAAAAAATCAGATCGGTCGGCAAGTGAGGTATGTTTACACAGGTGATCGTGTGTTCCTGATAAGAGGCTGTGGACCTCGACGTGCTGCGGCAGGGGCTCGTCTCCCATCGCTGCTTCGCCACGGTCGCCCTGCCTCTTAAGTATCACGAGGACATCAGCTCTCGACCGGTTCCTTGGGAAAGCGGGACTTGCTCGCACGCGTGGCGGTCACACCGTCTGACCACAACATGACAGCCCACCCTTCACATGCATTACGGAGATCAGCATAAGAAAAAGGAACAATATCAAGCAAGGTGGGTATAAAGGAAGGGAGGTGCAAGCAGGCACGCGCACCCTTGCGACAAGAAGGGCGGCACGGCGGTCATCTTGAAGCAATGCCTCCTCCAGGACCTTGTAAATTGGCTGAACGTTATGGAGCAGTCTGTTTCGTGATGGCGAAAGTTTAGTAAATCTCCTGTAAATAGCTCGAACAGATAGATACTGAAACTAGCACACCCTTGAAACAAAGTTATTTTTCTTTCTTTCTTGTTAAAACTATCTTAGGCGAGTTGGTGAGGACTGGACAGTTTCTACCATGAGGATAGAACCGGGGCGAGGAAGATCCTTAACCTAGTGATAAATGGTTTCTATTAATCTGGCCGAAGGAGCGACTTGGCCACCAGCCAGCCTGAATCTCCGCCCAGGCCTGCGTCGAGGCGGGTCTCGGAGCTGAGGCGGACACCACCCAAAAGAAAGTAATACACAGAAGGAAGAAAAGGATCGTGAGAGTGCAACAGTAAAGACATAACGAAAAATGTTTTTATTCTCTCTTCACAAAAGATGAAATAAATAAATAAATAAACTGAAGTAAAAACATCATGCATACGTGTGTGTGTGTGTGTGTGTGTGTGTGTGTGTATATATATATATAGATATATATATATATATATATATATATATATATATATATATATATATATATATATTAAGAGAGAGAGAGAGAGAGAGAGAGAGAGAGAGAGAGAGAGAGAGAGAGAGAGAGAGAGAGAGAGAGAGAGAGAGAGAGAGAGAGAGAGAGAGAGAGAGAGAGAGAGAGAGAGAGAGAGAGAGAAAATAAGAATGACTTTATGACAATATTCGGAGACAAATTTCCTAAGAACTTGACAACAAAATTCGTTGGCTGTTTACGTGGACGGGTTGGAGGAAAACAACAATAGTCAGAACGGATCAGCTCCGGAACCGTGGCGGCAGACGCTGGAGAACACACCCACCACTTAATAACAAAAGACTCCCGAACGTAAAGATATCTCCTGCTCCCCCACCCCCCGTCCCCGAAAAATATAAGTAAGGACGGGAGGGAGCGAGACGAGGCGAGGCGCGGCGAACGAGCAAGTTTCGATGTGCGGGAAACAATTACACACGAGGGCTTACGTGGATCACCGAAGCTTTATTGGCTCGAGCATTCTTATGAGCACAGGCACCGGCATTTAGCGTCCCCAGGTGTGCCCCACGTGAGTGAGCGAGGGTGGATCGGGGCTCTACCGCCGCCGCCGCCACCACCACCACCGCCACTACTACTACGGAGCTCTTCTACGATTTTTTTTATACATTTACGAAAGCTGCGGATTAATAGCATAGACTACTGGTTGTTGTTGTTGTTGTTGTTGTTGGTGGTGGTGGTGGTGGTGGTGGTGGTGTTTCTTCTTCTTCTTCCTCTTCCTTCCTCATTTCCTTCATTTTCTTCTGTTGCTGCTGTTTTTTTTCTTTTTTTCATCCGTTTACTACTGTTACTGTTGTTGTTTCTTCTTGTTGTAGCTGCTTTTATTACTGTTCCTTTTTTATTTTAATATTGTCATTCTTGTCGTTTCTGCTCACGTTGCTGTTATTGTTGCTTTTAGTTTTTTTTTTTCTATTGTGCTGCTGTTGTTGTTGTTGTTATTGTTGTTGTTGTTGTTGTTGTGGCTGCTGCTGTTAGTGTTGTTGCTGTTGCTGCTGCTGTTGTTGTTGCTGTTGTTATTGCTGGTGCTGCTGTTGTTGTGTTGTTGCTGCTGCCGCTGTCTTTGTAGTTGTTATTGGTGGTGTTACTGTAACTGTTGCTGATGTTGTTCTTGTTGTTGTTCCACTTGCTGCTCTCTGCATCATCGTTACCACCGTCATCAAAAACTTGAAAGCTTTGTTCTTCCTACCAAACATTTAGATTGTTGTAAATATTTTTCTAATGTCTCGATTTTTCATTGCAACATACAAAATTTTGTGCAGGAAACTGGCGGCGCGGCTGTATCCTCTTGGTACAACTATAGAAGTGACATGCGGCTGCTACCCGGCGTGTGCCACACGTGTGCAAACACTGTCAGAGACTAAAACTGTTGACATCTGCAGCTGTTCACTGTATCTATATTTCTCTGTGAGCAAATTACTCAGTGGCTTATACACGAGAGGTAATTGGAATAAACAGTGTGGCAGGCATGTTGAGCAATGCGACGATTGAACAGAAATACTGCAAAAGCCACAGTGCAAAATTATATATATATATATATATATATATATATATATATATATATATATATATATATATATATATATATATATATATATATATATATATATATATATATACACACACACACACACACACACACACACACACACACACACACACACACACACACACACACACACACACACACACACACACACACACAGAGGGAGAGAACAAGTAGACTGTTTCAAGCTAATACTCATCAAATATCATATTTCAAGAATAAACTCTTTGTGGTATTCTGTTGACAATATAAATATCAACCAGTAAACAAGCAAAGAACCAAACAAATAAAGAATGCTGAGGAGAAAAGCTCCACGGTGAAACTGCTAAGAACAGAAAGAATGTCCAACAATTTCCATGCATGTCAGAATGAAGGAAAACAAGAATCCTCCCAACTATCATAACACTCTCAAATTCCCTTCCTTTCTTCACTCGCCATTCGCCCGTCCCTTCACCTTCTTATCATGTATCCGCTCTCCATCTCGTGCTTCACTTCTTCCTTCCCTCGCTCGCCTCGCCTCTCCCTACCTCCGCTGCCACCACTGCAAAAGAGTTCTACACGGACGAGTCTTATTACATCCTCCTTAGTGATCCCGGAGCGGGGCGGACGTATAGGAGGATATTCAAACAGGAAACACATCACCTTTTTTCCGCCCTCCTATACGAAGAACACCTGACGCTTTTGGCCGCCCCTCGCCGACCTGTCTTGTCCCTCACCTTTTGACAGGAGTGAAATGTATACATTTATTAGGGATATTGCTATTTTCCTGCTTGGCAAATATTCATAAGATAGATACTACTATACTACAACAAAGTTTTCGTGTCATGTTTCGTTTCACCTTTCTTTTACTTACGGATATTCTTTTGTTTTCTAAATGACGAATATAATCTAAAAACAAAAAGTCTTGCGTGTTACATTACGTCTACATTTCATGGAGTTGTTGTTTTTCTTTCGGCCCAACGGATTACAGCGAGTTTACTTTTTTCTATGGACCATTCCTCCTTTCAACACCGGAAAATCTAAAAAAAAATTATAAAACATCTTCCTTACGATGTCTCTTATTTCCTCGCGAGGTGGCACTCTCGCCGACCTGCCAAATCCCGGAGATCAAGGACAAGGTCACCCAATGAACGAATAAAAGAGGGAGAGAGAAAGAGCGCGAGGTGGTCTTCACGTTAATATCTTCCCGAGGAGAAAACATCCTTAAAGAGACACGAACACTTCCCTTCCTTGCCACCCCTCGCCTCAGATAAAACCCACCTCCACCACCACCACCACCACCACCACCACCGTTACCACACCATACCTCCTTTTCTTCTCTCTCCTACTCTTCCTTCTAAGTTGATTCCGGCAACACCACCACCGTATTTCCTTCTCCCCTCACCATCGTCATCATCTTATCCTTCTTTTCCTCGTTCTCCTTTTCGTTCTTTTAAGATACACCCACCACTAACAACAAATCCATACCCCTTCCCTCGTCTTCATAAGCACTACCACCACCGCCACTATCACTACCACCACCACTACCTCCTTTACCACCACCTCCTCCTCCTCCTCCTCCTCCTCCTCCTCCGGCAGTCAGTCAGTCAGTCACCCTTGGGCAGACCTCTAATTTGGGGATAGGAATTTTAGCAATTAAGCGTATATGGTAATCATCATCATCAACAGGCAATTTGGCATAATTACGACCCGTGAGGAGTCATTAAACTGTTAACTAAGTTGTTGACAGGCCGTGGCGTGGTCATGCGACGGGCGGGAGGGCGGGTGGTGGTGTGGTGGAGGTGGTGGGGTAGTGGTGGTGGTGGTGGAGGGCGGAGTCGCTTCCCACGCGCTAATCGACCTTAATTTCATGAGGTGTATGACGGCTGGAGGCGAGGGTAAGGAAGGGTAAGGAAGCCGTCACGATGAGAGAGCGAGAGAGAGAGAGAGAGAGAGAGAGAGAGAGAGAGAGAGAGAGAGAGAGAGAGAGAGAGAGAGAGAGAGAGAGAGAGAGAGAGAGAGAGAGAGAGAGAGAGAGAGAGAGAGAGAGAGAGAGAGAGAGAGAGAGAGAGAGAGAAATTATCTTGTCCCCTCTTCACTACTTGTACCCAAGAAAACTATACCTTACACCTTGACTTTACCATAAACAAAATACATCTAACGCCCTTTTCATTCAATGTGACAAAGAAACTGTTTGACTTCTTGACTTACTCTGATCATGAACCGATCCTCCCTCTGTTTTGACTGACTTACTCTTACTGTAACCATGAAACTGCACTCCAATCCCTCTCGACTTACTAGGACCATGGAAGTGTGTGCCTTTGCCCTTTGCATCCCTTTCTTGAGTTCCTATTGCTGAGACACCACATTTTCACCATCATCTTCAGCCATTACTAGTCCACTACTAATCAAAGGCCTTTCCCAACGTTTTCAGCTTATCTCTAATGTTGGTGTACTTCTTCTCCATCAGGCAAATGCTCTAATTTCATAACTTCACCTGGTCCTCCGTCTCCCCTAATTTTTCCTAGTGTTCCTGACTGACTTATACCAAGAGATGAGTTTCCCCCATCTAGTTAATAATGCGCAAACTCCTCTGAAATAACTGACTGACTGGCTCACTGACTAATAAAAGAGGCGGAGCTGCTTGCATGTATCGGCTATGACAATATAACTAATAATTCTGTCTCCCTGCCTTGTTACAAGAGTCAGGGATCATCGTGAGGAAATAAAAGGAAGAAGAAACGGTAAGCGCAGGTATCGAGAGGTTTATCTTCTCCTCGGCAAATGTGAAAATAATTATCGAGAAAATGTATATAGATCTCCTCGTGATCCGCATTCACTTCAGAGTGTTTGGATGAAAAAGTAAACACTGCCGTTTGAAAATTTAGAGTGGATAATCGGATTGCGCTGTCATATGTTCAGAATCATTAATATTTGAGAGAGAGAGAGAGAGAGAGAGAGAGAGAGAGAGAGAGAGAGAGAGAGAGAGAGAGAGAGAGAGAGAGAGAGAGAGAGAGAGAGAGAGAGAGAGAGAGAGAGAGAGAGAGAGAGAGAGTGTTGGCTGGCAAACAGACAGGCAGATAGACATTTAGAGAGTCAGGCACACACCTAGATGATAAGGGAGACGGAGACTTACATACAGACAAACAGACAAACAAACAAATAAATAAGTAGTCAGTAGTGTAAGCCGTCGGGTAGACAGGTACACACACACACACACACACACACACACACACACACACACACACACACACACACACACTGACTTGCAACTATAAATATCTGAAAGGACATAAGTAATTCAGACACCAAGAATTACTAGACTGTCTTGAGTTCAGATGAAAATTATCTTAATATAGCTTTAAGAATATGCAAGGAAGTCAGTCATGAGTAATCAAATCAGAAAAAAACATAAGACAAAATGTAAACAAAAATAAAACGAAGTCAACATGGTCGATAAAATAGCCCGATCAAACACACACACACACACACACACACACACACACACACACACACACACACACAACCAGCCAGTCTGAACCCGAATCGTGCGGACTGAAACGTTAGAGAAAAAAAAAATGATGAAACGAAAAAAACGATAAGAAAAAGGACAGACGGAGGGAGAAAAATAGAGACAGATAGATGTACGGAGATAACCACGGAGGAAGATAAACAGGCAACAGGGGGCGCTGCAAGACAAATGGCGGGGTGGGTACACAAACTTGACGGGGAGGTAACATCAAGAGGTGGGTCGAGTGTTTGTGTAGCGGCCAGAACCTCCCCAACCACCCTCCACCCCCTCACCCCAACTCCGCCAAGCCAGCAGCAGTGACACCCCTCCCCCTCTTTCATCTCTCTCTCTCTCTCCCTCTCCCACAAGCCAAGCTGCAACTCCCCCACCCCTCCCTTACCCCATTCCTCCTTTTCCAGCCTTTCTCCCCATCCTTTCTCCCCGTCCATGCCAGCTGTGACCTCACCCCCCTTCCCCCTTTCCCCCTCTCTCCTCTCCCACCTCTAAGCCAAGCCGTAGCCCCCCTCCTTCTCTCCTCCCTCTGCCCTCTCTCCCCCCTTTCTTCCACTCCTCCCCATTCCAAGCCAAGCCATAACCTCCTTCCTCCCTCGTTTCTCCTCCCCCCTTTTTCCATCCCACCAGCTACCGTCACTATGCCTACTGCTAATGATGACTATGGTGGTGGTGATGGTTGTTGTTGTTGTTGTTGTTGTTGTTGTTGTTGTTGTTGTTGTTGTAGCAGTAGTAGTGGTGGTGGTGATGTAGATCAGTGCGTTAGTTATGTGTTCCCGCTGAATTCATCTCTCTACCACCATCACCTCCAGGATCTCAAATCATCATCATCATCATTATCATCATCATCATCATCACACTCATCATCAGTATCACCATAACCTTTACCATCAACTTCATCCTAACTAGCTACTAATGGCACTATCAGCACTGTCATCAACCATCACCACCATCCCACCACCACTATACTACCATCATCAGTACCACCACCACCACCACTATCATTATCACAACCACCACTATCACCATCACCACCATCACCATCGCCACCAGAACCCCAAACCAGTCTTGCTTACAGCGCTCCAAAGACCGTCACCACAAAAAAGAACGAACTTTATTTTCTTTCTTGAGTTGAAAATATTACAAGGACAAACAACTTTTGCCATTAATTCTTAACCTTTCTGAATAAGTTCCCATTTCTACTCGGTTTAAAGTTAAAGCTCTGGAAAAAAAAATCAACGTCGGATTTTTCGTGCCTTATCTGAATTGATCGAGCCCGTAAATCGGCCAGAAATCAGTTTATTTCGAGAAAAGCCAACCCGGTGTACTGATATATGTTTGAGCGGATTAATAGTGCAGCATATCTCCTGAATTATTTTACCTTGAATGTATATTTTAATGGAGGCTGGTCTCAAATTTCTCGTGGGGGAACAAACCGGCATATTTTACTCTTTGCAGTGCGGCTATTAACGAGATTAGTTCTGTTTTTGAGGGACGAGCAAGGAGAGGAAGGGACTGGGGAGGGAGGGAGGGAAGGAGGGAGAGGAGGGATGGGGATGCATGGGGAGGGAGAGGAGGCTGGGGAGAGGATAAGGTTGAAATATCAGATAAATGTCGGGTTGTATAATAAAACTGCTCTTTTTTCCAACAATATAGGAGCGTGCCATGTGCAAAGTGACACTACACATCCGTACATATTTATTTATTTTTTTGTTTGTTTGTTTGATCGTCTGTCTGTCTGTGCGTCTCCGGTGTATGTTTTTTTTTTTGTTTATTTGTTGTTTATTTGTTTATCGCTGTTTGATTTTGATTGTCTGTCTGTTTCAGCGTCTGTTTATCTTGGTGTTTCTGATTATGATTCCTTTTATCTCTATACGTCTCTCTCTCTCTCTCTCTCTCTCTCTCTCTCTCTCTCTCTCTCTCTCTCTCTCTCTCTCTCTCTCGCCCTTGACTGATTGCGCCTATTCTGTGGCTGTACTCGCTGCCCCCCCACACCACCCTCCCCCTCCCTCTCTCATTCTCATTCTTCCCTCCCTTACATCTCCCCTCACTCCCTACTCTTTCCCCTCACTCATTCATTTAACACCACCTGCCCTCATTTTCCTTCCCTCCCTCATACACTCATTTCCTGACTCCCTCACACTACCCCTCATTCAATCTCCTCAACCTTCGTCCTATCCCCACCCCTCTTCACCTCACTCTTCTCTCCTCACTTCTCTCCTTTCCTCCCTCCCACGCCTCGTTTCCTACTTCACCGCGGCCCAGCAAGACTCAATCACCTTTAAAAACCAACTTCGGTAACCCCCAAAACGCAAGTTAATACATCCTGCAGACCTCGAGTGAGCGGGATCTGTTAATGGGCTTGGTATAGGGGCGAGATACGAGCGACCGAGGCCTGGTGGCGGCGGCGGTGGCGGAGGGTTGGCGAAGGTCTGAGGTGCAGTGCAACAAAAAAGACTACTCCCAACGCTTTCCCATTCAATTGCACGCTACGTTGCCGGTAAGAATTGATGAATCGTCTGGGATCTTATTGTTGCAGAGGGTTGCATAGGGACGCATATGGGAGCTGGTGTAAGGCCTGCTGGGAAGGGTAAGGACAGGGAAGGGACGGCAAGGGGAGGGGGGGAAGAGAGGAGGGAGGCGGTACTGAAGGGAAGAAAAAGGGGAGGTTGGGGGGATTGGGCAGGAGGCTAGATACAGAAGGGAAAAACGCGGCTGCAGAAGTTTTTCGAGCGAGGAAAGGACTAGAGATTTTCACGGTTGTTAACTCGGGGTGTTTTGCAATGGCTTAGGCGAATAGTACTGCGCCCTTCTCCCTCGACCCTCCGTGAGCCTCCTTCGCTGGGCTCCTCTGGTACATCGGTTAGGAAGTGAATGCATCGTAGAGACGAGGAAGTATGTATTAGGTGAGAGATACAAATACACAGACAGACAGACAGACAGAAAGATATAGATAGATAGAGAGAGAGAGAGAGAGAGAGAGAGAGAGAGAGAGAGAGAGAGAGAGAGAGAGAGAGAGAGAGAGAGAGAGAGAGAGAGAGAGAGAGAGAGAGAGAGAGAGAGAGAGAGAGAGAGAAATAAAAGGCAAGACCGAAAGAAAGAAAGAAAGAAAGAGAAAGAAAGAAAGAGATGGGAAAGAAAAGAAAACGAAACAAAAGCGAAAAAAAAAGATACATAGAAAGAGAACGGGGAAAGAAAGAAAAGAAAGAAAAAGACAGAGAAGAAAAAAAAGGGGGAAAAGGAGAGAGGAAAAAAACCCGCATAGGGAGAGGAGGCTGCTGTTGCTGTTGCTGTTGTTGCACTCCCATATTTACGAGGCCAAGTTCAACTGTTTTGCATTCCGGTGTGACAGGCGGCTATGGATTACAAATGAGGGTCGAGCACATAATATGCAAGCCTGTTTTTGCTCTCTGTCGGCTGCCGCGATTGTCCGGCCGTATTGGCGCTCATTTTTACCTCCGTCATTCAGCAGCGGAGGCCCGTTCGTCTGTAGTTGTGATTCTCTCGTTAGATTTATAGTTTCTGCTTGTTACGTATGCAAATGAGGAGGCCACGTTTGTACTGCTGTGTGTGTTTTTTTTTACTTTTTTTTTTTTTTTACCCCCGCGCGAGTGTGGACCGATTTTTGTGTGCTTGTTAAGAAGGTGGGGTGATATAAACATACATACATACACACATACATACGCACATACGCGGGTGTTCATACATTGCACGCATATCTGATACAACGAAGCGATTTTAATGGAACAAACGCAATTTCTCTCTCTCTCTCTCTCTCTCTCTCTCTCTCTCACTATATATACATCCGTATGGCATAAAGATGGATATTGCAGTGTGAGGGGGAGATGAATATAAAAAAAAAAAATAACATGAAGCAGGGAAATATTAGTAATAGTAAAACAACACAGATACCATTGCATATTATACACTTTTGAACATATACAAACAAAATCTGACTCTTTACACACATATTTTTGGCTGTAATATTTGTATCAAGCACGTCATTTTCGTTTTTTTTATATACATTTTTTTAGCTGCACGCATGTTTGATTCTGCTCGTAATGAACGGCTCACGCAGCAATCATGAGTACACGCACAAGCAAGCAGAAACGTCACAAATGAAGGGAAATCACACACACACACACACACACACACACACCTCTCACACAGACACAGTGACACGTGCACTCACTCACATGAAACACACAAGCACCTGCAGACACACCCCTTCCCTCTCTCTCTCTCCCTCCCTCCCTCTCTCCCTCGCCCTGCCTTCCTCCTCTCCCCTCGTGCATCCTGAGACCGTGAGAGGCGGGTAAGGTATGCGGGTTGGAGCGAGGCCTCGAGGGACCCCCGAAAGAGTGTAGCGAGAGAGTGAGAGAGAGAGAAAGGGATGGAAAAAAAATCAGAGCGCCAGTTTTTGTCAGTCAATTAGATCAAAATGTATCCTTTCCGGAGCCCCATTGTATTGCGTCTGTTTTTACTCGCAGGGCACATTAAGCGGGAAGAGGGGCCAGCAGAGAAGGGTTGGAGAGCTCTAACTGGTGCTTCACATTATGTTGCAGCCTCTCCTTGCTCTATTTTTACGCCGCTACCACTTCGTATATACCGTATCACTACTAGCAGGGGGGAGGGAGAGGGGGAGAGACGGATGGATGGAGGATAGAGAGGAGAGGACCGGGGGCGAGGGCAGAACGAGAGGGAATGATAGGGTAGGCTAGTGGAAGGCCGAGTGGAGGCGCGAAGGGGGAGAGATTGGCTTAGTTACGTGCTGGATGTGAAAATGAGGAAGAAGTGGGTGGTCTATTGAAACGAACGGCCGGAAAAAAGAAGGGGTGAAGGGCATGCATGCACACCGAGACCCTTCACGCTAGGCCCCGGATGGCAGCAGCGAGGCGGATGGCGATTTTCAGTTCTTTTACGGCGATTTGTTAAGCAGCCTGACGGTGAACATGACCGGCTGCCGTGTGCTGGCTGGTGCTGCTGACGGGAAAAGGCCGTGAGGATGGTTACAGAGACAGGCAGACAGACAGAGGCCGACACACACACACACACACACACACACACACACACACACACACACACACACTTATAAAAAAATGGATCAGTCTTAAGTGAGCTGCATAACCCCGGCGGCGGAGCTTGCCAATACCTTGACGCACCTGCGCAAAAATGTACCCTTGAGGGCCATTAGTGGGTGATCCGCCGTGGGAGCCTCGGGGCCCCGCTGCCTGGGAACCAAGACGCCTCGCCCTCCATCTCGCTCCAACCCTTCCTCTCACTACCCTCCCTCCTCCTCCTCCACCTCTCTCTCCCTCTCCTCCCTCCTCCTCCTCCTCCTCCCGGTGCTGCATTTACACAGGGAGGGTTATATGCATTTTTTTGTGGCCCATCGCGGGCATCGGGTACTGTTGGTGCTGAATGGCACGAAGGGTAGGGCGATACAAAAAGTTGCAACGATAGAAAATTTTATAAATAAATAATACCCATACCTGTGTAGTTACATACATACATGTATGCATACATACATACATACATACATACATACATACATACATACAAATATACATGCATATATACATACATTATGAAATTTCATCTTAGGCATACAATGATTATCTGTTAAGATATCAATACGTAGCTAAATGTTATTAAAATAAAAATTCGTATATTTTGCAAGCCGTGGGCGGGCCGCAGCACCGAGGCCTGGGAGGCAGCGGCGGGTAACCCCCTACCCCCCCTTGGCCCTGGCGGCGACCAGCGGCGGGACGGTGTACGCGTTTATTACAGTCACTCGAGAGAGCCGGCGCGTCAGGAATGGAGAGATACTCACGAGTTATGAACTTGATTCCGATGAGAAAATCGTTTTAGGCGTACCCCCCCCACCCCCAACACCGCCACCGCCAACCCGCCCCCCTTCCCCTGCAGCTGCTGCCCCGCCGAGGACGCCCGAGTCATCGTTACGGCGCCGCCGGGGCCAGGCAAGGCTGGAGGCAGCACGGCTATTTACGAGGGAGTCACCCGCGGCCCCGAGGACGTCATGGAAAACGATTTATTACAGCGCCTCGGCCGCCCTGCGTGTGCCGCAAAACTCTCACTCTTTTAAAACACCAAAACAAGTTGTTATCTAGGTGAACGTGGTTTGCGGAAAAACTGCTGATCTCAGCTGTATCGGGTAAAAAATAGCGTCCTATTCAGACACTGAAGCAATTGGATGGTGAGAAAAAAACGGCAAAAAGGCTTCGAGGCTAAATAAATATTGGGCATTTCTGCTGACGTGGTGATCAGCGTTGTCGGAAAAAGTCGTGCGGGGTATAACATGCAATTTTCACGCGATAAAAACGACCTCTTGCAAGTGAAACTATTTAAGCAAATGATTCGCATCGCTGAATGGCCCATTGTTGCCGCGGTGATGAGCTCGGCGACGAGCCCTCCTCCCCTTCCTCCTCCTCCGCCCACCAGTGACACACAATTTGTCACTCATAGTCATGGGCTGGGCAGCGACGCCTTAGCCCAGCCCCGCCTCGCCTTGCCCCCTTCAGCCACTGCCCCATTAAACCCGCTTCACTTCTTTCGTCCCAGAATCTTAGAAAGCAGTTATTTTTTTCATTATATAGCTATTCAAATACAGGGGCACACACACACACACACACACACACACACACACACACACACACACACACACACACACACACTAAATAGATAGTATATAAATAAATAAATAAATAAATAAAAATAAATAAATAAATGAATAAATAAAACACACTTCATAAACAAACAAATAAATAAGCAGATAGATAAAACACACACGATAAATAAACAATCTGCTAAAAAAATTAATAGATAAATAATAAATGAACACGAGAATAATTTAAAACTTACCACAAAAAGCATTTCTGAAAAGACACACACAAGCACAAACTAATCGCTCCCCCGAATGGTATTAACAATTATGAATAAACTTTACTTCCCTCGTCACTCGATCTGCAGGTATTGTTTATATGTATAGAGGTGAGAGGGTGAGGGATTAGGGGTGAGCGGGGAGGAAAACGAAGACCTGGGAAGTAAGAAGACGGAGGAAAGAAAATGGAACGCAAGAAGAAAAAAAAAAAAAAGGACAGAAAGAGAAGGGAAAAGGGAGACTTGGAGGGGATATCAGTAAAATTTTATGAAGGCAATTAACAGAAGCTGAAGTAAGAAGCTGAGGAGGTGAAGGAGGAATGTAAGCGAAAGGGCAAAGGGCGCGATGTGAGAAGAGAGGACGAGGAAACAAGTGGATAAAAAGGGGGGAGTGGGGGATAGGAGGAAGATGAATTATGAGGAAGGGATGAGAGGAGGGATGAGGGAGGGATAAGAGGATGGAAGGAAAAAACGCAATGAAGTGAAGGAATGCAAGAACGAAAGAAAGATTGAGGGATGAGAGGAGAGGAAGAAGGGGAGAGGGTGAACATGAAAGAGAGCGAAGGAAGGTTAAAAAGAAATGAACGAAAAAGATTATAAAGAGAGGGAGACGTAAAAAGAGGCAAAATACACAAGGTGAGAATGGGGAATCATATCGGAAATATCGCGGATGATGTGGGATAAATTTATTTAAAACAATTTTGAGAGTTTTTAGAAGAATTGAATAATATTGACTTGCATTAAACGACGAGCTAATAACAATATAATATGATATGAAGAATAATGAGCAGTGAAAGAACAAATATAAAATACACTTTACTCTATTTCAAGGTAAAGAAACACGAAGAATGGTTTGCAAAAGTATCAACAAGGATAGAATTAAAATGTACACCACAAGGAGGAGCAAAATGTTAATGTCTCTTTTTCTCAGACATTTCGGGTTCTCGCTACGAATATCTCCCAAACACTCAAATTATCATGACGTGTACTTTTCATTTATGGGGCATAGGCTTTGTAAAACTACCACCAGGCTAATAAAACCGCTCATAAAAGTCCCTACAACGTGCACGAGAGCCTTTTCATTTTGGTGTATTTAGTATAAGTATTAGTAGTGTAGTAGCGTCTTTAGTATAAGTATTTAGTATTTGGTGTATTTATATTTATTTATATGCGAATGCTGAAAATGTGCCACTCTCTGAAATGACAACCGTTCACTGATAGTATTAAAGATTTGATCAGTTTCAAAGGGGTCAACATAAAACAACATCCACGAAGCATACATAAAACCCAAACACAACTCGCGTTACGGACAAAATCGAGAACTTGTGGCCCAAAAGAGGGGCGTTAATGCCTTTCTGGGTCATTAACACTAATTACGAGAACGATAGCAACCAGCCTAAGGGAAAACAATTAAAAGAGAAACGTGTGATACGGTAACGAGTTGAGGGAAGGTGACCGACAAAAGGTGTGTGAATTCTGTGGTTAACTCATAAGAAAGTTTGAGGTACTGTGATCAAACCTCCGTCAAAGTCTGTCTATCGGTCTGTCTGTCTGTCTGTCTGCCTTTCTCTCTGTCTGTTTCCATGTTTGTTATTTTGTCTTTCTTTTTCTCTAACTCTTGCTCTGTCTGCTCATCGGTCTGTCTGTCTGTCTGTCCGTCTGCCTGTGTGTATGTATGTTTGTATACCGGTTTGTCTGACTGTTTGTGTTTATATCTGTCTTTCACTCTATCCGTTTGTCTTTCTTATCTGTATTCCTGAACCTCTCTCTCTCTCTCTCTCTCTCTCTCTCTCTCTCTCTCGTCTCCCGCCAGATAAGCATCACGCACCTCCCCTCGTTCTCCGTCCCGCGCAGTGTTTTTCGCCGCGTCCCTCAGATTGTTATCAGCGCCCGAACCTGAGCCTTGACGCGCCACGACAGGCCGAGGCGCCGCTTCATTATCCTCTTTATTCTCCTCGGCGACAAAGAATCAAGGAGGCAAGACCAGGGTGTGAGGAGACGTGCCTTCCTGTTCCTGTTCCCTCGCCTAGAAACAAGAAGGCAAGGTTTCCAGGAAGTTAAGAGCATAATCAACTATATCCAGGAATTGGTATAGGAGGCTTTGTTGGGTTTTCCCTTTATCCTATACTGGGCGACAAAGAATCAACGACATAAGACCAGGGCGTGAGGAGACATCCCTTTATGTTCCTGCTCCTTCATCAGAAACAAAAGAACGAGTCTCCAAAAAGTTAAGGATTATATCTAGCGATCTGTATAGATGAAAACAACATAAAAAAAGCGAAATGAAAAACGAATAAACACCAAAGTGAATGCATATATAGTCTTAATCCTTGAATCTGAGTTTCGCTCCCACTCACATAACATTGCCTAATCTTCTATAACGGTACGTGTGAGTCTTAAAATACATTGAGCATAGGATCGCTGAGAGATGCTGGAAGGGATGGTGGGCCGGCAGGATGTAGGTCAGCATCACAAGGAGAGGAGAGACACTCACTACCTGCGCATTGATCTGTCCTGTCTGCAAGGTCTCGCCCTCTCATGATGTGCACGACAATCCGACACAAGGGTACGACAGCTCCAGGAATGCGTCTGAAAACTCACGCTGAACTTCCGGATGAGGATCTTCAACTTTAGTATCTAGTGCAATGGCAAGTCCTCATACCTTCAGCTACTGGCCAAAGAGGTGCTGCTAAAATTCGTCGCCGCCAATGTCCTCCTCCCTCAACGGCCTCCGCCACTAAAAACTACACGAGGGAACTTTGCGCGCCCTGCACTCTTCATTCTTTGGGCCAGACCTTTCCTCGACCTCCCGGCCTCTACTCGCCCCGCTCCTCCCTCTCCTATTCTCTCCGTAATCTGTTTCTCCCTCTTTGCCGTTCTTCAGCCGTTGCATAGCGAGGGCTTAATCCGCGGCAAGAGAGGGGCAGCGGTCGTGTTCGTGAGGATAGAGGCTGGGAGGCAGGGAGGGGTGGGACGGACACACACACACACACACACACACACACACACACACACACACACACACACACACACATGCATGCATGCTTCAGAAAACAGTGACTTGACCTTGGGTGTTGTTCACAGGCACACATGCTTTTGCCTTTACTCTCGGCAGACTTCCACGAAGCACGAGCTAAACCATTACAAAAACACCCAAGGCGCAAACGGAATCATAGAAACACACACACACACACACACACACACACACACACACACACACACACACACACACACACACACACACTCATACAAACACATACATTTAGAGAGAGGAGAGAAGGAAAAGGGGAGTACGAAGGCATGGAAGACGAGGATAGGGACGAGGACGAGGACGACGAAGAGGACGAAGAGGAGGAGGAGGAGGAGGAGGAGGAGGAGGAGGAGGAGGAGGAGGAGGAAGAAGAGCCGGCTGTGTGCACCGTGGGAAGTGTTGCATTGGACGCCCTCTCGCTTTTTATGTGTCATGTAGAAACTGTTTTTTTCTCTCCGGCGGACCTTCTTTTGCAACTGGGTCTGTGGTCTTTATCCTCGGCGCTGCAGAGCCTCGGCCCACCGCCACCATTAAGCCTTTGAGGGGGTAATCGACGCACATTAACGGCGGGGCGGCCATCATCGTGCGCGGCCTTTCGGTGCAGACTTGTTGGTGAAGGAAATGGCGGTAATCAGCGCAAGAACTTACAGGGTTAAGTGTTTTACTCCCCTGTGGTGGTTGAGGATTTAGAGGAGGTCGTCATGATGGTGGTGATGGTGATAGGGTCTTTATGGTGATGGGGATAGTGGATGACGAAGGTGTCAGTGAGGAGTCTCTTGGATTGCGTGATGGAAGACAGCACCTCAAGAATGCATGACATGTACACGAGGGGGAGAAGTAGGAGGAGAATGAGGAGGAGGAATAGGAGGAAGAAGAGGCAGTAGTGGCGGTAGGGGGAGGAGGCAGAAAGGGTGGTTCCGGAGGGGTGGGGTGAGGCAAGAGGAGGGAGGGAGAGGCCGGGCGACGCGAGGGTTCGACAAAAGTCCGATATTGTTGTTCTTGAAGCCTGAGCCATGATTTATGTGTGGCTGGTGACGCCCTGGAAGCTACAGCTGTGTCATCAAGGTTTTTGCCGCTGCAGGGACGACGAGGCTCAACACAATGCAACTTTTAGATCGACGACACGGAAGGAGAGGAAGGAAGGCCGAGGAGAAGAATAGCAACGGAAGAGACATGGGACGACCAAGCTGCAGGGGAGAAAAAGGCGCCATACACGACGGAAAGAGAACGATAGTGGAATACGAAATGCTCCCGTCGCTTCAGTCACGTGTAATAAATAAAGTCAAATACACAGATCGTTCAAAACTTAGGGCTCTGAAGAGTATTTTTCCCTCGTCTCTTAGGAGGAGGTCGTCGGGTATGTTCTGCATCGGTCACGTTCAGATATCGACATTCAGCCCGCACGAAGAGCAAGCAAGCGTTCCCCATCTACTCCTCCCTCTTGGGCGCCCCGCCCCGCCCCGCCCCGCCCCGGCCCGCGCTGAGACGCCGTGCTTGTTTGCCGTGGAGCATGACGTCATCAAGTCCAGCGTAACAAAACAAAGGGCAGCGGGTGGTGGGTCTGCCGCCACCCGTCAGCCCCGTGATTAATGCGCCGCGCCGCCTCTTTTTACTCACTTATCATACCGATATTGCTGTTACACTTAAGGTTCTTTGGCCATGTCTTGTTAGGGGAGATTAATTGCCTTCCTTACGACACGCCTTCTTTGTTGCATCTCCTAATTCTTCTGATTTCACGGCGGCCTTTTATGTTATCGTCATCGCTCGTTGCCATTATTCGGTGGGTGTCTTTTTAGAGTCATCCCATTTTCCGATTTTATACTTTTCAGTGCCGCGATAAAAAAGCCCATCAGTTAACGTTGTGCTTCGAGATACATGTTCGTTGGGTAGATTTGTTTTTGTTTCTTTAGCGGCTGAGGAGTGTTCAAAGCAGGTGTCAGTCGGCTGCTCGTCCTGAGGGTTCTTTACGGCAGCGGCCAGGTGGAGGGTGCAGGGCCGGCTTTACCTGACCACTGGTCCAGCGCACCACCTTGTTTACCAACAAACTGAAGGTACGCGGCCCAGGAGAGGGAATCGCTCCACACACAAATTTATGGTTTTGACACTTGCTACCCTCAGGCCCTTGCGTGCATACATAGATGTGGGAAATGGAGAAGTGAGGCTTACAGAGAAGTGCAGGAAGCCCTTCCCTGCTCCCTCCACTGGTTCAGGGTGGCAGCCCCTGGTGTCTGGCAGCAGTATATGGAAGCCCTGACCAGCCAGCAGCGCCGCTTGCCCCTTCACCGGTGTGCCATGCTGTGCTCTTTTAGGCGAGTTTGGTCGTGCAGTGGTTACACTTTTATTCCAGTGTTGAGTTTTACATGCGTGGCCGGGGAGCATGAGGCAGCCACGCCAGAAACATTGCGTGGCGGCGGCCGGTGGAGGCTGCAAAAGCTGTCAGCGCTCCCATCCTCGTGCAAATAAAGAGGAGATTAGTGAGGGCTCAAGTAGCAATTGCACATTTTTTGCTGCATCATTGCATCGTTTTTGCTGCATCACCCACGGTTCGCGGAGAGGATGCACCCGCTGGACCCCGCTGGCGTGACCACCTCTCGCTGCGGCGATGCTCGTGTCGAATGTGTTACGAATTTGTGCCACTGTTCAGCGGGATGCACGTGTGCGGCGGCCCGCGGGGAAAAGAGGCGAGTAATGGACACACACGGCGGTGGTCAGGTGTGCAATACAGGTGCGGGAAAGTAAACAAAGGGAGAGTCCGGGCCGCCCTTTTATTCCCCTTCGCTGCATGGTGGCCGCGACCGTCTTATCTGGTATGCATCTCACAGGATTTAGCCCTTTGAATGCAGTCTTCCTGGCCGGCTCCCTTTTTTACAATACCTTTTTTTCCGAAAGGAGTCTACCTGTAAGGGATGCAAAAACTTGCCCGATGGAAGGTAGAGCAGTTGAGTGTGATGTCATGGCGAGGAGGCCCCACCACCACCACCACCACCTGTGCTACCTTCCCATCACCATTCAACCAACATCAATACCTCCACTGTTGCTACTACAGTTAGTGTTCACAGGCCATTCTAGTAACAGATTAGTACTCCGCAGCCCTGAAGCCGTCCCACTGGCACGAAGACCCACACGATTAAGAACAGCACCGAAGGCTACGTGACGCCTCCAGCCACTGACAACCTTAGTGACGGTGCAATAATACATAACATTGCAGCGATCCTTAATAGAACGAAAACATCACAATATTTACAGTAAACCTTGAAAAAACAACGAGAGATAGTAATACAAATCAAGGGGAGCTCCTTGTATGGGTATTGATATATATATATACTATAAGGAAACACATACATGAACTAAAGTTTCTACAAACTGAATCTAAATACGCACTTCAATGAAATAAAAAATATATGGGAACTCTATGAGAAACGTACCTGCCAGCTCTTTTTTATATACCACTGTCGGGGAAGAAGCGCCGTAGGGTGGAAGAAAGAGGTGCCGACTATAAAAGCATTCCCTTGTTTCCACTTACCCTCTGAAAAGAAAAGAAATATATGAACGGTCAGAACTGCGAGGCGCTGGAGCACTTAAGAAATTCATGGACGTCTGGAATAATTAAATGCAGAACAAAATGGCTTTACGTGGATGAGAAGGAAGGAGGGCGGAAAGAAACGCAGTGATTTATCGCCGATGAGGAGCGGGAGAAAGAAACGGAGGACAAATTTCACCTCTTAGGTAATATATGGCGTTCATTCATTAACATAATTAGGTCGCGAGACGCCAAGACTATGCAGCCTCGCTCCACCTGCCCTGCCTAATGGAGAGAGTCTTTTCTTCATAAAGTAAAACACAAAACAAAACTCACTCAGGACAGAAAGTAAAAAGAAAAAAGAAGGGAAGAGCGGCCACCATCAGTTAATCCCTTTTCATACTCCGCACTCTCTTTCGTGAATATAGTATGTGTGATGGCGGGACGAAGGGGCGAGAGAGGGAAGGGAAGGGGGAAAGGAAGCAATGAAAGTTGAAAGAACGCCATCAGTTTACCCTTTTCATAATTCTTAACTTTCTCCCCTGTGAGTGTGAGTGTGTGTGTGTGTGTGTGTGTGTGTGTGTGTGTGTGTGTGTGTGTCGGTGTGCCTGTATTTCTGTATCTGTCTGTCTGTCCGTCTTTTTTTTTTTTTTTTTTTTTGTGTGTGTGTTCTCGCCTCTGTCTGTTACTGACAAACTCGGATTTTAGAACCACTGGAGGGCTGAAGAAGTCCCACTGACGAGGACGACACACTGGATGCGTAAAGTGAGTAGAGGACCATATGTCGCCAGAGGGGAGACTGAGGACAGGGGTGGAGGCTGGTGGCGGCGGGATGAGAGGAGTGAGGCAGGAGGCAGGAGTGAGGCAGGGGGTAGGAGTGAGGCAAGGTGACACAGAGGAGGAGGACGAGGAACGAGGAGGAATATGGGACAGTAAGAGGGGACGATGGTAGTTAAAGGCAAGAGAGGAAAGAGAGGAGGATTTGAAGACACTTACTAAGGTCGATATTATAAGACACTTTCGCTTCTCACATCAGCTATTTCTAAAGGCCAAAGAGGGGGTCAGTCGGGTTCTAATGAGTGTTTCTTTAGGTTCATGGTACAGAGGAAGGGTCAGACTACCACCAGGGTTATAAAATTACTCCTGGAAATGCCCACAACTCCTACGAAAGCCTTGTCAAATATGTGTTCTTGGGCGGCGAAATGTCTCCTAATACGTCCCTAAGTTAGCATCGTAGTTGAAATAGACTGATAAGCATTTTTTTTTTGGTTGAGAATTCAGGACGAAATACAAAGACGAAGAAAACAAAAAAACACAAACAAATTAATAAACATCTAGATAGCACAGACAGAGAAAAGCAAAACAAATCAAAGGAAGAAAACAATACCACTTACCGCTTCTCTTACAACGAAAACTGGAGCAAGACTAATATGTATAAAGGGATAACACGAAAAGGGAAACCAATAAACACCGATACACCAGAAACAGAGACAGCACACCAATCAAAAGGAAGAAAACAAAGCCACTTAATCCCTCTCTTACAGCGGAAAGAGGAGCCAGACTAATATAGTATAGAGTAAAGGGAAAACACGAGAGGGGAAATATTCGCGGGAGGCAACAAGGGCATACAAAGTCAAACAACAACAGCGCGGGAATCGTTAGTGTGGTTAGCGCATTAGCCGGAGAGTTAGGCGTTCTTGTGTACATGGAGGATAAAGAGCGTGATGGCGAGGCGGGGGCGATGGGATGAGAGAGAGAGAGAGAGAGAGAGAGAGAGAGAGAGAGAGAGAGAGACAAAAGAAAATATGAGAAAATAATATGGGAGGAAGAGACAGTAAAGAAAGACTGAGAACAAGGAGCATAAAGTACCCGCTGTGTATGGTGCGATCACAGGAGGAGGCTCGGTGCCGCCCCTCCTGTGGCAGCAAATCATTTCTAGAATTCCTTTTATTTTCAGGTCAATTTTCTTCTCTATTTTTCCATCGGTCACCGCCTCTATATATTTGCACATGATTTATCCATTCAGTTGGCTTCAAACTTTTCAATTTTACTTTCAAAAACAAAGAAAAATCTTCCTCTCCCTCTAAGCTTTACTTCCTTTTTCCTCTTCACCAATTTATCCCCGGCCCTTCCCCTTTTCCCATATCCATCAAGCTTCCGGCTGTCCCTCCCTTCCCCATACGTCCTCCCCTTCCTCTCGCTCCCTCCGCCTCCCTCCTCCCCTAGCTTGCACCGGCTGACCTGCATATTGATGTCTGCAATTGTCCCATCAGCTGGGAGGCTTTTTTTGTCCCCGCCCCGCCGTCGCCGCCATACAACGGCCCACCCGGCTTGCAACAGTATGCAGGCGGCGGGGAGGGACCACCGCCGATTATGCACGAGGTTTTTTTCTATCCGACACAAGCGTTTTTCTCACATTTCCTTTATTTTTTGCGCGGCTTAAAAGTTGGAGGGTTACCACGCGGTGTAGAGGTCGAGAAGGAGGAGTGTTGCCTCTGCTGCAGCGCTATACTATATACCTACGCCAACTGTTCAAGATTACTCTTGAGGAAGGTTCTATACTCTGAAATATTTTCTTGAAGTCTTCTTCATCGTTTTCAGTAAAGTTTTAGATACGTATAAAGTGTGAGCGAAGGACACCTGGGCCGCAGACCTCAGTGCCCCGACCCAGGACCCACGCCCAAGGGTTTTTTGCGTCCCTCCAGCCGCCCTTGCCCTACCCAGCACCCTATTTTCCGCCTTTCTTCATTTGCAAATGCGGTATCAGACATTGTTGCAGGTAAATGCAGTTGTTGCAGAATGCAGAGTGAACGTTCCAGAATGCTTCGGATGCATTTTGTGAGCCCAGATAAAGTTCTATAATGTATATGAAGCAAATGGGTTTATCATTTGCTTCCAATAAACACATATCATCAGCAGTAAAGAGTATGGTAGCAATGGATCATTAATAAAGCACCACTGACGGAGGTAAAATGAATGCCGAGCATACCCCAGCGGCGGCGGTGAACTAAGTCGTGTGGGTCGCCCCCCTGAGTGTCATCCCTCCACAGATATCACAACAATTATCAACGCCACTGTGATATGCAGGCCTGGTTGCAACTGTACCCACCACTCCCCTCCCCCTACGCCTTTCATACCCACGTACCCCTCGGCGGCTCCCATGCCAGGTTAGCACATGAGAAGAACTGCATTGGGGCCACTAAGGTGTAAGACTGCAGACGGGCAGGACCTTGAGGTAAGTACCCAGCCCGGCTCCTCCATCGGCACCAGCGGAGCCTCGAGTGCTCTCCTCCCACTGTTGCGAGTTGAGTCATGCAAATGCAAGCGATTACGACTGACGGTTGTGGACGTGTGGTGTGTGCTGTGTCTATAGGAAGAAGTACATTTGCATTCGTGAGGAGAGATAATTTTTTCTCTCTCATTCTCACCTTACATGACGGAACACCAGACTTCGCATGTTGGAAAGTGTTGCTCTGTGCGGCGGTTCGTGAGTGTTGTGCTCCCTCTGTGATGGTAAAACAAGACGGAGAGTAACATAACACGTTGAAGTCAGTTCTCAATACCATACAGTTTTATACACTTAAAGACAAGGCCATGTGCATACGGCAAACAATGTTATCAGCACGTCATAAGCCGCCATAAAATGACAACGAGACGAGTCCCTCCACTTTAGATGGGTTGGCCCTAAAAGGCTAGCACAGTCCCGGTTTCTCTGACCGTGGAGTAACGTTTTCTCTCAGCGCGTTTAGCTGCTTCGTTGAATCTTGGTTTTCCAATACTCAATGAGCAAGAGTAATCACTACATGTAGATCTAGATATATCTAAGCATGCTTTTCCCCATATTTAAAGTGTGGAGATGGGCAGATTTTTCCTTGAACGAGCCCCCTGGGGTGTCTCCGTCCCGTCTTGTGTTGCCTTGTTCGATTTCTTGAGGGAGGTAATGTCTCTAAGTTAGTAGTCCGCTGCCTCAAGAGATGGCGTATGCGGCACCTTTCTCAGAAGGCTGGCGAAGTGATGGTCATATATAAGGCTCACAAAATGGCAGTTAGTCGAAGTAAAACACACTTACGTAAAATATGGCTTCCTTGGCGTCGTTAAATGAATCTTGGGATTAAAATACGTGCATTGTTCTGAGGCTACGAAGCGAGATAGATAAGGAGGCGGCGGTAATTACTTGAAAGGGAGAAACGGACCCCAGACCCTCACACAGTTGCGTGATGATTGTCTTGGGCGGAGAGGAGGAGGGACAGCGGGAGGGAGGGAGAGGAAAAAAAGAGCCATTCCGTTAAGAAGGGCGGCGGACTTCTGCTATTGTGGGGGGGCGAGGCACGGCTGCGGGGAATGGGGCCTTATTTCCGGGGGAGGGCCATTACCTCCACAAAATATGGCCCTCCTGCTGAAGAGTGCCGCGGTAAAAGGAGCTTCAGAGAGGGCCATTGGCATCGTAAAACTTGGCCGCCACACTTAACTGGAATGGCTTCAGGCCGGCCGTAAACTTGCACCGCCAGATTCCTACGTGCAGTTTGAAGAGTCGTTCTTGGAGGGCGAGGAGAAGTGAGCAGGTTATGCCTCGTCGCATTATTTTTTTTCTTCCTCATCCAAGTTTTTAGGTTTGTTCCCCCTTTTTTTTCCATCCTCCACGCAGCCCCCCTTTTCCCAACCTCCTTCCTCCCTTTCCCCCCTCGCCCGGCCCTGCCCTACCCTCTCCTCTCCGCCTTGTTTGGGTCATGCATACACGCCTCGCTCTTGATTGCTTGCTCGGGCATTTTACGGTGTTGTTTATGGTGCACTTTGACGTTGCAGGCGGCCATACGCGGAAAGGTAGGCGGTGTGGGGTGTCCTGCTTGCTATTTATTTAGTTTAGGCTTTCTTTTGGGGGTGTTTTGAGTGCGTGTGTGCGTGCGTGTAGTGTGCGTGTGCGTGTGTGTGTGTGTGCGTGTGTATATGTGTGTACAGGTGTGTGGTCCAGTCAGCTCGATTGATTGCTTGATTGCTTGCTTGCTTGTTTCCTTGTTTCTTCTTCATTACTCGATATAGTGGCCGAGTCATCATCGTCTTCTCGTTACCTGCTTGCTTGCTGACTTTCTTACTTTAGTCTCTCCTGTATTTGCATTCCTCCTGTGTATTTTGTGCTTCCAGCTGCCCCCGCTTTATTTGACTCCCGTTTTCTTCACTGTTGACGGTTCTCTTCTGAATCTGATTGGGCAGGGGGCGGGGAGGGGGAGGGAAGGGAAAGAGAACAGGGGGAGGAAAGCAGGAGGGAGGGAGGTAGGAAGGAAGGATGGAGTAAGCGTGCATTCATCAATTTCATATTCTAGCCTCATTTCTTCAGTTCATCAGCACACACACACACACACACACACACACACACACACACACACACACACACACACACATTCAGACACAACCACGGATAGAGATAAGCCGATTTAAACCCTCTGACGAAATTTAACTCTGACCATCCTTCCTGACCATCCCACCCTCACTCCTCCATCTCTCCTTCCCTTCTTCCTCCTTTCCTTCCTCCTCCTTCCTCCATCTCTCCATCTCCACTTGTCTCTAAGCCACAATTCTTCTCAACCAGCTCGATGTGGCATATGTATTCATTTCCAAAACAAAAAAATAAGAGAGAGAGAGAGAGAGAGAGAGAGAGAGAGAGAGAGAGAATGAATGAATGAATGAATGAAACAGAATGAATTATATAAAGGTCTTGCAATCGCTCATCACTCCCCACTCATTATTCTCACCTTCCCGCCTCGCCGACTCGTAACTTCAATGCAGAGGCCGTTTCCGCCGCGCCCATCGCCTCCCTTTGTGTTGAGGCATTCATTCCCGGCCCAAAAATACCCGTGTTTAGCGTCCTTCCCCGCTGGAATAGTCCCCACACGTCATCCGGCTTCCCACTTCCTATGGACAAGTAACACCCCCCCCCTCCCGATCCCATCCCATCCCTCCCTCCTCTCGTCTACTCTCCTTCCTTCCCTTGCCTGCCTACCTACCAGCCTACCATGCCATCCTATCTACCTACCTGCCTACCCAGTCTTCCTTACACCCTCCTTCTCCTCCTGCCTTCCTACCGTTTTCCTTTCTCCTTATTTCTCCTTTTTAATCATCACTTGTCTTCTCGGTAACTTTTTTTAGTTTATTTTTTGCAGTCATGCTCTTCTTCATCTTCATTCTCTTTCACCCTCCGACGAGGCATCTATGGGCGTCTATATAGGCGCGTGCACACACACACACACACACACACACACACACACACACACCTCGAGACAGCAAAAAGCCAAGATGAAGTCTCAATACCAATGGCTACCGTAAATTAAACTCGTAATCATGGCTCCTAACACCATACGTCAGCGTCTCCCCTCGAGATGGACGCGGCGAGGAACGGCCCTGTACATACTCAAACAAATTTATTTCCTCTACAAAGACGCCTCACGCGTGTAGCTTCTTTTTGTCCACATATAAATCTGAAAAGTTACCTCCTCGTTATAATTATTAATTACAACACTATGCTAATATCCCTCAGACGGGAGCCGGGTATTTGAAAACAGACGAAAAAAGGTAGAATCAATTCCTGAACAGGACAGACTCCTCTGTGACTAATTTGTATCGCTTTAAACTTGCCCGCGAACATACATTACGACCCAGAAAAAGGGATTTGATGGAGTGCTTCTGCATCAATCATTGTAATGTTGTCTTGCGCATTAATATCCATTTTTGCTCCCCAGGACAACACGCCTCCCTTTCCTTCTTTCCCGAGCCACCGAGCAGACAATATCTTCATAATTTATTACGCTGCATGTCGTCTCTCCGACACGAATATTGGAGCGTTTAAGATTCGCGTAATAAAGTATCTGTCGGCTGAAGGAAAACACCGGAGGCTGCCATTCATAACAGCCGCGAGGAGCCGCCAGGAGGAGCGGCGCGATGGCCTGGCGCCGCTGGGAGGCTGCAAGAAAACCCTGATTTAGCGAAGATTCCGAAACGGTGCTCTAAGTTACTGAGATTTACTGTATTGGCCGGGACGGTGGGCGGCCGCTATAAATGTGGCGCGGCTTTCCTGCAGCTGGGATCCCTGGCTGACTACCTCCTGCGCCTCCCAACTCTCAGTGCCTGACTCCTGCTGCCAAAGTGCCATACATTGCCTGGTCTTACTGCCATAAATATTCCTTAAATTCGCTTCGATTTATGGCTCTTTGCTGTATAACTCCTGCGACAAGACGTTCATGCTTTCGGCTCCAATATAGTTTTCATGATACGAGCCTGAAATTCTCACACTCTCTTGAGTCTCCATATTCTCCCCTTTAGTCATTTACAGTCGAGGGTGAGATTGTCTCCCCGTGCCGTGCAAGGTTTCAGGCGCTGTGCACTTCATTCCCTGCGTCCTTCTTCCGTAGACTTCAACACTCAGCCTTCCTCTTCCCATCAAGTATACATAGCTACAGACAACCCTTCCTTTTCTTGGCCTGCCTCTCACCTTTGCTGTTACTTGCTCCAGTATTCGAACCATATTTTAGTAGCCCTTCGATACCCTGTATATATTGAAAAAATAATTAAACAAAAGTATAAAGAAATAGTAAAATAATAATAATATACCCGAGGAAAAAAAAGAAATAGGGTGTATTGGATCATGCACCACGTACAATAAAACTGAGAATTTCTAGGAAAAAACGCCAATTATTTGGTTCTGTAATCATCGAACTGCTGGATAAGATAAAAAAATATATTGCCAATTACGGACAAGCAAGTAAAAAATGTGATTAGACTAACGCTAAGTCAGCCAGGCGGGGCGGCGGGTACAGATGGGGACGTTGTTTGTTTATTAAGGCAAACAGCAAAGAAAGTAATTTTAAGTCGTCGTCCCAGATGAGGGCAAGGAAGGGGAAGGTGGGAAAAAATGCAATACTTCTGGCAGCGACTTATGGCAACACCCTTTCCCCCTCCCTGATTGGCTGAACGATGGTGTTGCCAGCGCAGCCCGGGAAAAATGAACAGTAGATTTATCAATATTATTTTACACTTAGATGAGCATGAATGTGTGTCTGTCTGTCTGTATGTATGTACGTATGTATGGATGTATGTATATATGAATGTTATTATCTATCTATCTAACTATAAATCTTTCTACACACACACACACACACACACACACACACACACACACACACGTTCAGGCAATCACAAGGAAAGATAGGTCCAATAAGTGTCAAGTAAATGTTTGAACCACGCACAAGTGTTACGCCTATCCCAGTCTCTACCTGTCTATCCATTGATCTGTCCATTATTCTAAACATCAGTGTATCTAACAACGAGAGAGAGAGAGAGAGAGAGAGAGAGAGAGAGAGAGAGAGAGAGAGAGAGAGAGAGAGAGAGAGAGAGAGAGAGAGAGAGAGAGAGAGAGAGAGAGAGAGAGCGTAAGTAATTAGCATATGAATACAGGTACGTCCATGGTAATCAACAAAGGGACAAAAAACGTTCTTAGAGAAGGGAAAACACAGACGTAAGATGACTCTGCCATTACTTTAGTGCCCTCTTGAGCGTGCAGTTTATGACGTCATCAAACTAGTGACCCTCGGAGCACAACCCCTCGGCGAAGCTCCCCCGGCCACGCCTTCCCCCAACCCCCCTTCCCGGCGTCCCTCCCTTCACTTCCCCTTTTTCTTGGAGGAAAAAAGAGCTTATATAGGTTTTGCCGAAGGGAGGGAGGGAAGGGGACTACTAATGGGCTGCAGTTTCTCTCTCATTTCTTGACGCTGAGTGAAGAAAGAAAGAGAGAGAGAGAGAGAGAGAGAGAGAGAGAGAGATTGCCACCAGCAAAAGATACATAAACAAATAGAAAGATTTTAGAGCCTAAGCTACTGCAATGAACATTCTGCCGTCCATCCATGCATCCATACATAAATCATACATTAATCCATTCACACACACACACACACACACACACACACACACACACACACACACACACACACACAATCACCTCGGCGGAGTCATCATACACGCGATCACCCTCACGCACGACACTATTGCGTGCATCAATCAGCATTCCCCATTTCCGAAGACGAGTCCAGGACGATGAATATGAGTGACACAAACATCAACGCTTTTACCACGCACACACACACGCATAAACATTAACCTCCTCCCCCCTCCCTCACTCCCCCTCCACCCCTCCACAAATCCAACCCACTCCACGCTCGTTGCTCTGTTCTTAAGCCCACTTCTCTGGTCCAAACTTTAACCCGAGAAAAAATACTAATGTCGTAAGCATTTACCCGACGGCTTTAATATGGCGAGCCCCGGACATTGACAAAGTTTGCTACTTAAGTCCACACCTCTTTTCTGAGTGGCGTCTTTTGATGTCGTTTAGCTTGAGGGCGGTGGATGGGACGACGACAAGGGCGGCGACGACGACAACACCACCAGCACCGCCGCCGCCTCAGCCGCCGCCCCGCCCACGTCCCATTTTGTAGGGAAAAGTAACGAGGCATTTGTTTCCCTTCTTTTAAGGTTAGATCACCGCCGTTCCGCCCGCCTGTCTTTCAGCCGGCACGCTGCGTCGCCGAAAACTCTTGATCCCTGAAATGCCTCGCGTCAGCGTCTCCGTTGAAGGCAAATGAACGGCATTATCTCTCCTCGCAATGTTTTTTCCGTCTCTCTCTCTCTCTCTCTCTCTCTCTCTCTCTCTCTCTCTCTCTCTCCGCGTCGTCTGTGCCCCCGCCTGCATCAATCCTTCAGGCGACGTAAACAAGTCTGTAAACAATGAAAGAAGCATCTCAGAACAATCTAATGTCATCCGTTTCTTCCCTCGTCAGCGCCGCGGCTTTTACGGCGCGGCGACGCTAAGTAATCGACTCGTTGAGGTAAGAGCGACATTCGTCTGGCCTCGCTGTATTGTAGCTCCGAACGGAAAACTCCTGATCCTCACTACTAGCTGCTATCCTTGAACGAAATTGCACTCCTCCTCCTACTCCTCCTCCTCCTTCTCCTCCTCCTCCTCCTCCTCTTTCTCACTCTGCAGCTTGTATTCTTCACCCTTTTATCACATTTTGCACTTCCACCAACCTTCACCTTTTTCATTAATTTTCTTCTTCTTCTTCTTCTTCTTCTTCTTCTTCTTCTTCTCTTCCTTCTTCCGCGTCCTCCTCGCCTTACTCCTCCTCTTTCTCCTCGCCCTTTTCACCATCTCCGCTCCACACTTTGTTCTCTTCTCTCTCATCATCGCCCCTTTTCTCTTCTTTCTTCGCCTCTTCCAAGTCACGTTACTCCTCTTCCTCCTCCTCCTCCTCCTTCCCTCATTTCCCCTACTCATCTTGCTCCCCCACTCCCCTTCCTCCTCCTCCTCCTCCTCCTCCTCCAGCAACTGTTACCCTTCTTCCCCTTCCATTTCCTTCTCCTCCTCCTTCTGCTGCCTCTCCTCCTCCTCCTCTTTCTTCCCCCAAGTTTTTCTTACCTCCACTCGCCACCAAGTAATATCCCTGGGCGCTGGGCGATACCTAAGCCCAGCCGAAAAATGCATCCACCATACATTTAAGACTTTTGAATAGTTTAATATCCAGCCGCGTCAAGCCTCGCGCGGGCATAATATCCTGACTCGTGGTGGTCGCCGGGAACTTTAATACCTGCTGACCCCGCTTACTCGCCTTCCTTCGTTGCTTTTTGGCCCCAGCGAGGTGTGGGCGCGGGGTGACATGTGTACGAGTGGACCTGCAGGGTTCTTGTCCGCCTTGCTGGACGTAAACACACCCCAGACGCAGCTGTGTCCCCCAAGAAGACATCCTGTTAAAAGGGTCTCAGTGTACCTGGGGTGGCGCCCCCCTCCTCCCGCCGCCCCTCGCTCCCTTCCTCGCGCCACACTTCTTGCTCAAGCCAAGCGCATCGTGAAAGCCCTTTTTACCCACGCCGAGAAGAGAAGACGCATTAAACTCGACGCGACTCATTAAAAGAGGGACAAAAATCGTATATTCGGTCATATTGTAGCCAACTTTTGCGCCCGCCCGGACTCGTATTGGCCCGCGCTGCCAGATGTACGAGGCCCAGACACACGGAGCGTCCTGCACGGAAGGGAAAAAATAAACTTGATGATTAAACTTCAACATGAGGTAAGAAAAAAATGCGGAGGAAATAACTCTTGCTTAAGTTACGGCGCCTTATATCCGACTGTAAGTGTTGTAAAATCCTCGTCGCCTTAAATTAAACTTCGTTACAAAAACGCGAGATTTAGAGCTGGAAAAGTTTATATTTACTAATCTGCCGCGCTGCTGCCCGAGCCAAGATATTAGGCAACATATTTCCGCCTAAAAGCAAGCGAGCTAAGAAAGTGAGGCCTTATTTCCCGCAATACTCGGCGCAAAGTTGCTGTCGCCCGGTAAAAGCGATGTATTGATGTTGCAAACGCTTACCAAATGACCTTATGTGTTTCTAACTTGGGCGACCGGCGGTAAAAACTGTTATTTATCCTCCAACAGCATTTATGAAGCAAAATTATTAAAATAAGTGCTTAGATAAAGGGCCAAACTTTACC
>NC_066510.1:23663206-23683206 GCF_024679095.1 Eriocheir sinensis
TTTATAGGAGCAGTGATTAGCGGGCTTTTTTAATTATTTACATTTGCCATTGAGCTGCTTCCTTTGCTGTAAAAAAATAAAATGGAAGAGAATGTATACTGGCAATAATTAAAATAACTGCTTCATATAGATAACGAATGCATAAGAAGTTTCCGAATGACGATATAGTAAGCGTGGTACACCTTTGAATTAGAATGATACCTTTGATTAGTTTTACGGACCAGGTTACGACACGGACCGTCATGGGTAAAGTTACGTTACTCCTCCCACTTCGCCGGTAATTTAGGTTCATGTTAGACATTTTCCATTGATTTCCTTTAATTGGGACTTTAAGTGAACGCTGTACGAATTTCAGTTATTGAGTATCCGCTACTATCAGCTTTATGTACTTTTTTACGAGTTCTAATGATAATCTACTAAAGCCTCCTAGCTAATCTCAAACTAAACTCTTGTGAACTCTTTTATGAAATGTGACAAAAATTAAGGAAAGTTCACTAACCACCTAAAGAGAAGAACAACACTTGCATATGTACTATAAACCGTAACCTGCAAAAAATCAAAAGAGCAAAGCTATTTCCGAGCCTCAGCAGAACGCGGCCTCGGTGACGTGAGGGGAAAGGCGGCGGCTGGTGGGATCATGATTCTGCCATGACCCGCAAAGCACACCTCACCTCATTACATTGGGGGCAGGGTAGTAGTGGTCTCGTCCGCGCCCTCGCCGAGAGCCAGACTGGGCGGTCAGGAATAGCAGACGTCTCTTGTTACCGAGCCCTTTTTTGTGCGTGTGTGTGTGTGTGTGTGTGTGTGTGTGTGTGTGTGTGTGTGTGTGTGTGTGTGTGTGTGTGTGTTGTGATAGCGGAAGCAAAGTAAGGCCTAGAGTATGGTGGTGTTTGTGTGAGAGCGGATAAGAAAGGTCAACAAGGGAACGTGTCGCCCGCCTCAGGCCCCTCAAAGATGCATGGTCAGGCAGTGTCTACACCCGCCTCGCTATTTTTTAAGAGGTAATGGCGACGAAGCTCATTCCATTTCCCGAGCTCATAAAGGCACATGAGTGATGCTGAATCCAACGTACGCACCCCTCCCGCGCCCCTCCTGCACCTGACTTGGCTGTGTTAGGCGAGGCGAGGTAGAGAGAGAGAGAGCCCTCGCCACGCAGGTCAAAGAGGTCACTTGAGGGGGAAGGGGATATGCTGCAAAATCCTCTGACGCAGCAATTACTCATGGTTGTGGAGAAAGCATTGACCTCATACACTGTGATGGTGCTGAAAGTGAAAGATCAATTGGCTTTTCTACGTTATCTCCTCTATAAAGCGATGTAAGAGCGCTTCCTATATCATTTTCCCCATAAATATATGTACAAACACTTTCTACTCTTACAATCGTGCATAATAAACACGGAGTACATTTCATGAACACTTAAGTAACTCTGCAACTGCACTTCTACTTACTACATTTTTTTAAGTGTTTTGTGGTTCCTGACCCTCTCCCAAACCAATACACGTAAGGGAGCTGAGCCTTGATAGGAAAAAAATTGCTCTGATCGCCTCGCGCAGCGCCATAAGAGACACGAACTATTAAGATCATTTGGACTTTTCCCTCGGCAGTAATCCGCCTCCGCGTGAGGAGCGACTGAGGAACGATCCGACGCTTTATCGTGAAGAGTTTGCGCGTCATAATGATGGTCATTTATGCAGATGGGCGTTTCGGGGTCCTGCCATCCACAGCATCCATAACGAACCAAGTTCTTTTAATACTGCCGGGGAAAAAGGATCACATCCCCGAGATAATACATCCATCTGGGACACAACGCTACATAATTCTGGCGGTGGGCGGAGGGCGGCATCGCGTGGCCGGTCCTCCAGAGGTGATTGTCCCGCACATGAGCCCGTCCAGTCGCCCTTGAGGTCCTTGACGGTTGGCCCTGTATTACCGCGAGCGCCTCAATTTATCTGGATCACATTAGCATTAAGCCTTGCAAACGAGTCTACACGCGGACTATAAAACTGATCATATTTCAGCAGTCTAATGAGCGGTGCAATCGCTGTATATAGGCTTCGCGAGGGTCACATGCAAATGTTGCCTTTCTTTGAAAGAGTGACGTTGCATTTTTCCTTTGCATTCATGTGCGGTTCAATGGAGTGTGCTCAAAAGTGTCCAGCTGCAGTTGCAATGGAAGGGATTGAAAAGAGAAGAATGGAGGGAGGGAAGCTGGGAGTGAGTGAGTGAGTGAAGGAGGGAGGGAGGGAGGGAAGGAGGGTGCACATGGGAAGGGGAGGAAGGTGGAAGACACGGAGCCATCCATGAACAGGCAATCTTTTACACCACTGACTCTCTTCTCTCTGAGCCACTAAAGTAGGCTGAATCTGGCAGTGGTTAGCAACATCGTCTCATAAGGTTTAGGTAACTTCTAAAGTTCAGCTGCTCACTCCTTCAAGTTCAAGGAATAATGCCTCTTGGAGCGCTGCATGTCAAGGGTTAAAACTCTTCTCAAGGAGCCTTATTTAGACAGAGATGTGTTAGTTTCCTTCCATTCCTCACAGGCTACTTCCACTTTTTAGCTGTCTGCTGCATTACAGCGGTAGCTCAACATAAAAATCACCATATTTAATATTTAAACACATGTAACATCGTCTGTTTTTAATTCTGAAGTATTACACATAATCAAATATATATATATATATATATATATCTATATATATATATATATATATATATATATATATATATATATATATATATATATATATATATATATATATATATATATATATATATAATTTAATGTGGGTTTGCTGAGAAAATAAGTTTTGAGAATTCCGTGCCTGGTCTGCGGGAGGGCATTAAACAGGCCCATTAAAACACGGGCACGGCCAACATTCTACGTCTTTCTGCGCTGCTTTGCTTTCCTCTTTCTTCCTCCACTTTCTCTCTCCCTTCTCTTAGTCTTCGAGCTAATTTTCTGCCTCTCCTTTCTCCAGCTCCTTCCCATCTCCTCCTCGTACCATCATCCCTCACGGCACGGCGAGTCCCTCAGCAACTCCAGAGCGGCGTCACTCGGGGTAGCTGCCGCCATAAAAGTGGAGAGTGGACGCGGCGGGCGGTATCTGCGTCCGGCCCCAGGCGATGCGGTCCCAGGGCTGCTCCCCGGCCACGGGTGAAAAATGTTGGGCGGAGGGATGCAGCCTTGGCGTGTGCCGCTACTTACGACGGTGTCTGTGTGATTGTGATATGGAGCGATGCGGGGCAAAATTATGGGAAGGGAAAGGGGTGATGGAGGAGGAGGAGGAGGAGGGGGAGGAGGAGGAGGAGGAGGAGGAGGAGGAGGAGAATTAGGAGGAACAGGAGGAGGAGACAAGGGGAAAACGAGGAGACAACGAGAAAACGAGAAAGAAGAAGAGGAAGGAAACATTCTACATAGCTCTTACATAATGCCTGTTACCCCCACCCCCATAGTCGTCCTCGAGAGAACAGCACCATTATATAAACCTTCGGGAGGGAAGACAGGAAAAAATAATAAACTGAATCACAGGACCGAGAAGTGAGCGAAGAGATAAATGTGAGCTGCTGTGTATAATGGAGAGGGAAGGGAAACGGAGTGCTTACATATGAGTGAAGTTCTTTGATGATCGAAAGTGCTAAGTAAGAAATGTGCGGCTGCAATTTATGTATTAATACGTATTGTTCCATCTGCTGTTCCTGATTCCAAACAAACTACGGTGAACGGCATGAATCAACGAGAAACAATCAGTGCTTAACCCCTTGACTGCGGATTTCCTACAGTCAGACCTCACCAAGCTACTGGAATGAAGCAAAAAGTGGCTGTTATAATTCAATGTAGAAAAATATAAAGTCCTGCATCTTGGGAGGGGATATCCAGCACACCAATACCACATGGGAAACACCCCACTATCCACCACAGTAGCAGAGAAAGACCTATGCCTATAATGTTACCAGGCCACCAGGGAAGGCCAAATCCGTGCCAATCGCTGCGGACGGGTTAATATGGAATCAGATCAAATAATGTATCGTTTATGACCACACACACACACACACACACACACACACACACACACACACACACACACACTGAACATAACAATGCATACGTAACAAGACATCCCTTCCCTTTTTCTGGATATCGTTGTCATCTCACAGGCTAGTCCACCACAGGGAGAAAGGCGATACGCGTCTTTCACCAATAACATCACTCTTGTACGGTAATATTATTGACTCTTATCGTAAGCAATCTGTTCATCAGCTCGCGTTACCTTCCCTCTTCGGTGGTCGTTCCGTGTGACGCCTTGAATCACCGTCACTCCTAAAGACGAATGCCTGTTCTTTTATTGAGGGTATATGTGTTTGTCAGTTGGTGTAGACCTTCTTCCTTAGTAAAAACATCAAGAAAATAATATTCCGAAAAATCAAGATAATACACAAAGCGAACTATTGTCAAACTGAAGATTGATAAAAAATAACATCAGTTTATTATTTTTCCCTGATTTGACTGCTAATTGGAATCGTGCGTAAGAACTGGCGAGAAATATCCTAAGTTTTTTTCTTCTTCTCAACCTCCCTCCTTCCTGCACCGTCCTGCTGCTTCTCATTCCCGCGAGTTTTCATCAGACAGCGATAAAATTAAAGAAATCAATCCCGTTCTTTCAAGTGAATCAGAACAATTGGAGTCTACACTCACAGGAAAATGTCTTAAAATGGTCTATTATGGAGCCAGCAGAGACGACTTAGAGAGTGAGTGACGTAGCAAAGATTCGTTCCAGCAGCGACTTGAGATGAAGAAGGCGGATGGGTGGAAAAGCGAGCGACTCGTGTCTTTTTATGGAGTCATCGTCATCATCTGCAATGGGACGTGACGAGCGTGGACGGCAGAAAAGTGTGAATACGAATCTTTAGCTCAGAGAAGACACGTGGATCATAATTCTGGACGTGACTTATTCAAAATTGCGTCTTCCCTCCTTAGATTTACGGACGGCTTCGCAGCAAAACAATATTTATATACCATAAAAGAGTGATACACAGTGATCTTGTTAAGACTTTTTAGCACCCATAAAGTACGTAGATTATAACCTTAAGCCTGAGTTAAACAAGATGAGCCTTGTCTCCTAAAATATTCCGTCTCTAAATGAGGTATATTTGGTGTCTTTAAGAGTTACACACGTCGTGAAGCTTTTAGACTCTACCTCACGCGTGGATCGCAATTATGAAGCTGACTGACAGAAAATGTGTCTTTTGCTTCCTGAATCTGACATCTGCATCGAAGTGAGACTTATTTGATGTCTTAAGAGTGACAGGTCGCAACGCATTCTTCCTCCTCCAGTCCTCGTTGGGTGGCTGTCCTCCCTGCATACTACCGACCTCGTCTGCTGCCTCCTCCATAATCGAAAAATGGAAAGAAAAAAAAACTTTAGCTAAACCAATCTAGGGTGTAATGAGGCAGCCGCCTGACGAGTATGAAATATTGGGCAACTTTGTGGAGCAGCTGCTTCAGGAGGAAAATATCGCAACAAAAGATTTACTGTATCAATTAGGACACATTTTACACCAAACTCCGGGCGTGCGATCAAAGGCCAGCCCTTCAAAGTTTCTGTCTACTCCATCAAGTTACACAAAATTTTTGGAGTAATGTTCGTTAATAAATTTTCATAGGGACAATATCATGTTTAATTACTTCTTCCAGTGCAAGGTTTTTTTCTTCCTCGCTAGAAGGATGCTGACATGGTTCTTTGGCAGACTTCAACAGTTGAACTTTAATCAAGAAGTCGGCAGCTCCAACGCCTGAGGGAAAAAAAGAGAAAAGGTGCAGAAGAGGGCGGTGGACGGCGCAGCAGATGTGGCGCGGCGGCTTTGAAACTCTTTTTGGTCAAGGCGTGAGGCGCTCCTACGAATTATTGCTTAAAGTTCTAAATGCGTGTTGTTTACCGTGTCAGCGTTACTTGCTGCCGCCAGAGGGTGTTGCGGCCCCACCAGGGAGGCGCCGACCCGGAGATGAGGTGGAGAAGGGAGGAGGAGGGGGGGAGAGGGGGGGTAACCCAGCCGGTCGGCCTGAGACACAAGGTACTCAGCGCCGGCCTCTCCCTACCTGAGCCCTCAACTTTAACATTTAGAGAAGAGTGTCGCGAGTAAGACTGGGAAAGACAGTCTCCCCCAAAAAGCTAATGTTGCTATGAGAATAAATATTCAAATAAGCATAATTAATAAGGCTCAGCCGGTCCTGCTACGCCACTGCACTAAGACCCATTTTCTCTCACTTTCCAGCAAGGCCCTGACTCTTAAGGGAGCGTCCTCAAAGGCTGACCCGGGGAAATAAAACGGAGCCTCGTCTGCCCGCGCGGCCCCTGGGAGAAAGGCGCGTGTCCCTGTCCCTCATAGCCTTATTTTTGGGGGCGAGATTCATAGAAAATCCCCCGAATAAAGCGTCGCCGTCACTTCTGGGCAAATGAAAACTACATGAAGAACCGGCGACCAGCGGCTGGGGTGCCACTTCGTGTTTTCTTCAGTTGGCCTCCAGATGAATAATACGCCTACTGCCTTCCCTGCTGACCCATCTCCCTCCCTCACGCCGGCACTAAAACAACACGAACCTTTACTGGCCTCGAAAACAACACGGGAATCTTTTGTATTGAGAATAACTTGTGTTTGTGTTTGTCCCGCGGACTCTCTTAAGACGACGAGCCGGAATATAGATTCCTCGATGCAACCAAAGCCAATACGAGGGGCGGCTGGTGCGGCATCCCGTTCTTTGTAGTCAGTCACTCACGGTCCCCCCGCTGCCCAAACGAGCCGCTCTTTCCTGAATGAAAACTGTCCACATACACCCCGGGCTTAAAAACTACTCATATTTTACAGTTTAGGAATGTTAAGCGAGTGCTACTTCTTTTAAGATTTGAGCTTTGGGAGACAGAGAGAGCAGGGACGTCTGGGAGGTTTGTTGACTGGGCCGGGGTAAGCCAGGCTCCGGTAACTCGCTCCCCGCTCAATAGATGGCGCGGGAGGTGGGTCGGGTGGGAGCCGGACGTGAGAGCTCCGGGAGTCTCACGCAACTTACTACTACGTGTGCTTGCACCAGTCATGAATGGGACATTTTTGCCGTCACTGTGTCACGCTACCTCAGCACACAGGCGATCGGTACCTCTCATGATATTGTCTTAAGAGGAAAAATCAGTAACGTTTGAGTCAGCTGTGTGAATTTAGAGTTTGTGTGAAGCGTTAGGGGCCGTCGTATGGCTGCAGAATTTGTACTACCCAGCAACCATGTGATCAATCCCTCTCTTCCTCCCTCTTTAATACTACCACGCTCTCTACGCTTGTGCTACCTCTTCCCTCCATCCCCTTGGTCCCCCTTACCCCTCCTGGCTCTCTTTTCCTCTCCCCTTTTCCCTATATCACACACACACACACACACAGGGTTGGGTAGCAGGTGGGTGTTCTCGTCTACCTGTACATAGGGGACAATTTTTTCCTCTCTCTACACTAGCATTGCGTCGGCTAGGGAGCTTTGGTGGTCACTGAGATGCGGACTCCCAGCACCACCACCACCACAACCACCACCAACATCACCACCACCACCACCACAACCACCACCAACATCACCACCACCACCACCACAACCACCACCAACATCACCACCACCACCACCACAACCACCACCAACATCACCACCACCACCACCACAACCACCACCAACATCACCACCACCACCACCATACACACGCCTCACCCTCACCCAACACTGACTTGCCTTAAACCTATCAACGTAACTTAGTCCATGTACGTGGAATTTATACTGATGCTTCCCTCTCTTCTTTTTATGTGGAGTTGCCTATGATCAGTCTTGAGATGATTATGTTGCTTTTCTCTCTCGTTCAGTCACCCTTTCATTTTTTCTACTTGTATTTTCTTGTGCCCGCCTGCATTGTTATGAATCTGTGTAAGAGGGAAAGCAGTCGATATGATGAGAAAAAAATTAGTAACTAGGCAAAACATTCACGAAGATAGGCCTATTCATTATAGACCCAAGAACTTGAACCTCCACCTCTGTCTGTCTGTTAACCCCCCTCCCCCACCCCCCTCTCTCTCTCTCTCTCTCTCTCTCTCTCTCTCTCTCTCTCTCTCTCTCTCTCTCTAACACCACTAAGCATATAAAGGTGCGGCCGGACCCTTGGAAGCGAGCTGGAGGAGGAGGAGGAGGAGGTGTGGAGTGACGCCGTGTGTTGGGGACGCTCAAGGGGACGGAGACGGGCTCGTGGGGAGAGAGAGAGAGAGAGAGAGAGAGAGAGAGAGAGAGAGAGAGAGAGAGAGAGAAGGGGGGAGGGGGGCGCGTCTGGCAGGTGGCATACAGTCACTCCACTCTGGTCAGCTCGTGGCAGTGTTTGTGTGGCGCTGACTGTGGTTCACTATATGGTGCTTTTTTCCCTCCGCCTCCACGTGCGCGGCTATTGAGTCAGGGCTCGTGGGGGCTGCTTGGCAGGGTGTTTCCGCAATGTTGTGGAGAGGATGGGCAGAGGAAAGGGTTGCATAAGGGGTTTGCCCGTAACTTGCGTGAGAATAGGTTTGCTTGTTACAACTGATGATCGAGGAGACACTAAGATTAAAATCACTACTGTTACTGTTAATGTTATAAAACTACCACTGCAGCTGCTACTACTACTACTACTACTATTACTACTACTACTACTGCTACTACAACTACTACTATTACTACTACTACTGCTACTATTACTGATACTGCTAATACAGCTGCTGACGCCTTAATTAATCAAACTTTCAAAACTGCATATTGGAGCAAAAAGAGAAGAATACCTAACATTTTCAGACACACGAAATATAATACAAGTGTAAACTGCTGTTTCTTGACATGTTACGTAACGCTGATTTAAAGAGCAAAGTATTTAACCTAGCAATATGATTTTCATTTCAAACATCAGCGACCACAAACGGATGAAATTCAGTTTTTTAAATTTAATTCAGTCATTCACAAGGGAAAATATTATTATCTACTCTATCAAGAATCATTCACTGATTTTTTTTATGAAAACATTTCATGTAAAATATATAATATTTTCAAACAGTTTTAGTTGCAAGGCATTTACTTTGGTTGTTTGAATTTTTGTTTAATTTCCATTACGTGCAATGGACGCTTAGCTTTCTTCTGTTACAACTTCTACTACTACTAATAATAATAAAAATGATAATGATAATAACAATAATAATAATGATAATGATAATAATAATAATAATAATAATAATAATAATAATAATAATAATAATAATAATAATAATAATAATAATAATAATAATTTTTCTTTATCTTTCAGTAATGAATTACAAGATTTAATTACGAAGAGCTTCGGCAGCCTATTTACCTAGCACCTTGAAATCACGCACAGCAGTTTACGTCTTCCTACAACGCCGGACGCCTTAAGTTATCACACGGGAACTCAACTCCTAATTATGGAAGTAAGTTCATTTAAAATAATGTATCTTTGTCGGTAAACAATAACTACATAAATATTTTTAACATTGAATCAAACACCCAAACGGTAGCATGCCATCATCTCTCAGCAAAAGATATGTACGGACATGAAAACAAGCGCTTTGCTCACAATAAACATTTGCCCTGAAGCGTGAAACAGCAGGATTAAGATTGAAACATGCAAGATCAACATTCTACAACATTTAAATAATTTCAAAACATCTGGCCCAAGCAGCGGCAGAGGCGCGCGAATGCCGCCGCGGGAATCAGAAATTTCTGATTTTCTGTGAGGCAAAGGAATAAAATCTAATGACACAATTAAGGCCAAACACAGCTTTCCGCCGCCTGTGAGCCTGGCGGGCCGCGGCAGACTGGGGAAGGAGCTCGGGCGCTGCCGCCGTGCACGGGACGGCGTGTCTTCGTGCAATTACCCCGACGATTATTTACAACAGTAATTAGTCTGCAATAAATCACCAGTTCGAGAAATATGTCATGATGAAGCACGACAAGATGAACAAAAGAAAGCTCCCGTTATTAATTTACACGCGGTTTTATTGCTTTAATTGAAACAGGAATGTATGCATTTAAATGAAATCACAGAAGTCCGGGACACGAGATTGGAAAAAAAATTGAACCTTCCTCTCTCACAAAATAAATATAAAACAAAATAAAATCAGAATCGCCCATGAGAGCTTTGCAGTGTTGGGTTGCAGCGTCATCAAAAAAATTACGTGACCAACAAATTTAATTACTAATGCAAATAACTGGCCCGCGACCATTCATGTTACGGAGACTCGTCGGACGATTTTTACTCGGGATCCCTAAAGCGACACTTCCACCCTGCTGACAAGGCAAACAAATACCTCAGAGTTCCGCGAGGAATATATATATATATATATATATATATATATATATATATATATATATATATATATATATATATATATATATATATATATATATATTTTCTAGCGCGCGCTGGGATTAAAAAATCTTTAAAAGATATTTGAAATAAAACAGTGCATTGAACTTGAAAACATTAAACAAATCTACTGTCTGGTTTAATTTTACAAAACATTCAAAACATTGCTTTAACCTCTTGCATAACTTTAGCACTGTAGTATTTCGAGTTACCAGCGTAAGAAAGTGATACACAAAAATAGGGAATCAAGTATCAATCTGGCCACCATAACACGCATGATTAAACAAATGAGTACAAGATTTAACATTACAAGCGTTCCCATGCCGGACTTTTCGGGATAATACCATCGTTGCACACAATGCAACAGACTTTGTCTGTGATGGGCAACTTAGCGGAGGTAGAACCCTTGAAAAAAAAAAAAAAAAAAAAAAAAGGACAGTTGGAAATGTGCAAACATGGGTTGGAAAATACTGCCTGGGGGCTGGGGCGTATAAGTGCTGTGAAATGTGCTTCCTTTTTTATGTGTTGGTACAGCAAACAGGGACAATGTAGTGACGGCCTGTCTGAGGCGCGGGGAGCTATGTGCTGTGGGGTGAGGCTGGGAATGATGATGTACAGACAAATACTGAACCACTTTCTAGGTGTCTCCCCAGTATGTAAATCACAAAAGCCTGCGTTAAAATACAGTGAAACGATAAAACGTGTGCTGATCAATATGTGGATGCTGTTGCTGGCGAGTGAGAGAGATGTGCTCGAACCAGAAAAAAAAGAACCGGACAGGAAAACAGGAAGATGTAAAACACTTGCTGCAGCAGAAGCCATAGGAACGAAGAAAGTGTCAAGATTAAAAAAAAATTATACAAAAGTAAAAAAAAAAAAAAATATGTAGTTAAGACTCATATTTCATCAGGACGAGGGAAAATTACTACTACAAGTACTCACAGCAAAAATACTAAAAAAAAAAGAAAGATGAGTAAATAAACTTAAAATCGGTGTCCTTGTGTCTGTTTATCTTTACGCGACCTCTTGAAATGTACGAAGAAAATCTATTGTGTTTCTGGATATTCTCTTCAAACTCCACGACAATGCTTATCTTTATGTTAATACCTGGAAATCCAAAAACTATTTATTGTGTGTGATGGATGAGCGAGAAAGAGAACGTAAGTGTATAAGAAGAGGAAAGGCAAAGTATGAATGTAGATTACCTTGCACAACTGTGAAAGAGCGAGGAATGTATAAAATGAAAGAGAAACTGTAAGAAAAAAAAATACAAGAGATGAAGAAAAAAAATCCACGGTGTACGCCGCAACCAAATGTGAGAAGCATATAGCGGCGAAGACGAAGAATAAAAGAGAGGATAAAATGATACATAAACTACCAACACTACTGTCTGGTGAAAGGGCGAGAACTATGTGCGAGGAAATGAGGACATGGAAAATCTAAGAAGCAAATAAAGACCGGTGAACAAGTAGAAGCCCCGTTTGGTCGCAGCTGTGACAGGAGAACGAGAACATAAATGACCAGAGAAAATAAGAAAAAAGGGATGAAGGGAAGTCACTGAGTAAGGAGTTGAGTGCCCCGTTGCCTTTGTATTGAGAGCGCCGAGATAGAGGAAGAACATCAAGAATTAGAGATCAGTAGGATAAACAGCAAACAATGAGAGGGCCGCCCGTCGCTGCAGTATTGAAGGGACGAGAGAATATAAAGAACTAGACAGGAAGGAAGGACATTAAAGAAAGTGAAGTATCCTGTCATCCATGTATTAAGAGTGATAGTATAAAAAAAACTAGATAAAATTGGATAGAGTATACGACAAGGAAAGTTACCCGCTATACCGCTGAATTGGAAATGATGATATATATATTAAAAAAATATATGAAAAGTACCGTCCAAGCTGTAATGAGAAAAAAAAGTAACAATAAAAAGGAATAGCAAAGGACGGAGGGAGAATCAACAAGAAAACGTACCTCTCTCTGTCCCTGATGTACTGAAAACATTAAAATTAAACAAATAAAGCAAATAAAGTACCAGGGAAAGAACAGCAGGCCAGTAAGTAGGCAAAAAAAGCCGCTCCAATGCAACAGAATAAAAAAAAATAAAGTACCTGAGAAAGAACAGCAGGCTAATAAGTATGGAAGGAGCCGCTCTGATGCTACAAGATAAAAAAAAAAAAAATACTAGAGAAAGGAGAACAGAACAATAAACAAGTAAGGATCCACTATGATGCTACTGAAGTGAGATAGAGAGCCGGACAAAGCATCAGAGGGAGGAAGGGAGGCCAGAAAGCAAGGAGAGACCCGTCATGTTAGGATAAAAAATAAAGTACTATAAAAAAAGGACAGCAGGCCAGTAAGGATGGAGCCGCTACGAAGTTACTGAGGTGAGAGAAAGAGGAAGAGCGCCCAAACAAAGCATCAGAGAGAGGGAGGGAGGCCAGAAAGCAAGGAGAGGCCCGTCATGTTAGGATACAAAAAGAAAGTACTATAGAGAAAGGACATTAGGCCAGCAAGTAAGGATGGAGCGCTACGAAGTTACTGAAGTGAGAGAAAGAGAGCCCAAACAAAGCATCAGAGAGAGGGAGAGAGGCCCGTCATTTAGGATAAAAAATATAAAGTGCTCGAGCAAGGACAGCAAGCCAGTAAGTAAGGAAGGAGCCGCTGGGACACTACTAGAGAGAGAGAGAACCCGGACATCAGAGGGAGAGAGGCCAGGAAGCAAAGAGAGGCCCGTCATGTTAGGATACAAAAAAAATAAAGCACTATATAAAAAAGGACAGCAGGCCAGTAAATAAGGAAGGAGCCGCTGGGACACTACTAGAGAGAGAACCCGGACATCAGAGGGAGAAGGGTCCGTCCCGTCACCGCTGCATGGCCAGGGCGGCGGAGGGAGCAGCGTCATGTTAGCCCCTCAGCCCTCCTGGCCACACACTGACGCCACTCCAGTCTCCAGCCACCGTCCTCATGCTCCAGCCAACACGCACATACATACATACACACACACACACTCTCTCTCTCTCTCTCTCTCTCTCTCTCTCTCTCTCTCTCTCTCTCTCTCTCTCTCTCTCTCTCTCTCTCTCTCTCTCTCGTATGAATTTTTCTACCTCTTTTCCTTTCTACCTGTCTCCTTATCTACCTATTTACCTATATGCCTGCCTACCTACCAACCTACCTACCTACTTCCTTCCTGACTCCTATCCTTTACCAATACCTGACTCCTTTCCCATCATTCACCCTTTCTTTACTTTCCCTCTCTCCCTCCCTCCCTCAATACCTCTCTAACTAACCCTCTTTCTACCTGCTTGCCTGCCCAACTCCCATCCCTTACCTTACTATACCTGGCTTTCTCTCTCTTCATCCTTCCCCCTTCCTTTCTTCCCTCCCTAATCCCTTCCCTCCCTCCCTCCCTATACCTGGCTGCCTGACTTATTCCCTCCGCCCCTCCTTCCCTCCCCCCTTTATTCTTTCATACCTACTTTTTTTTTCTTGCTCTCTCTGCCGCCAACAATCACGGCGGTAATCCTCGTCAACCGTAAGACTGTAATGTTTTATCTCGCGCTCTTGATTCCTTTGTCCACTTTAACCAAAGCGTTGATGAAATGTGATTATGATTAGGCTTATAAAAATTGGGATGATAATGAGGATGATAATGATGATTATTATAAGTATACATGATGATTATGTTGAAGAAGAGGAGGCGGCAGAGGAGGAGAAGGAAGAGGAGTAGAGAAAGAAGAGTAAATGAAGAAGCAGAATATTAAGAACCACAACAACTAAAATGACATCCTTTCCTTGTAAATATGTATAATTGAGAATAAAAAACAGAGGAAGTATCATTGAAAAAAGAAAAAAACGGTCAATCAGGTTTGGTGCCAAATAAATATCGATATACGAAATTTACGTGGAATATTAATAAGAAAAAGAGAAAAAGTGAAAGTCGACGAGAGAGAGAGAGAGAGAGTTAGGTAAGGCCACTCTAGAACACTCGTCACCCACACACCTGCAGTCGATACATCCACGCACGGCCTTGAACCTTAACTAATGACAAGTGTTGCAGAGATGTTTGTCATCCGGCTCATGTTTTTGGTGCTGTTTATTTGTTGCTTTTGTTGTTCACTTGATCCTTACCAGGGTTGGTTTGATTTATATCAAATGATTTAAATCAAGTGATTTAAATCGATTTAAATCAGAGTAAAAAAAAATCATGATTTAAATCAAAATTAAATATACCGTATTTAAAATGATTTAAGTGTTATATCAAGAGTAAAATATCTCATGATTATAATCAAAATTAAATATACCGTATTTAAAATGATTTAATATATATATATATATATATATATATATATATATATATATATATATATATATATATATATATATATATATATATATATATATATATATATATATATATATATATATATAAGGAAGAATTAAGGAAGAACATGTGAACCAGTTGTACAGGAAAAGTATCAAGTCTACTTGTCCTGTACTGGTCCTGTACCGGTTCTGTGGCAAATCAGGCACCAGTGAATCATTGCCATCACTTACAAGAAAACTATTCAGAAGCATAAAAAAATAAAGTAAGGTCTTTTTGATGATAATAACAATAAATGTAATTATGAAATTCAATGAGCTTGATTCTTTTTTAATACAAAGTAACATGATTAAGTCTGATTTCTTATTAATATGATTCAAATTTGACAACATATATATACACAAGTTGGCAACTTATGATTTTTATGTGAAAAACTCATCTTGGGTAATGTATATTAAACTATGGTTTCATTTAACATTGGCCAAGTTTAATACAAGTAAATAGTTTCATAAGACTGAAACAAATAATCAGTGGAAATAAACAAGGATTAATGCAAAAATAATCATTTAAATAAAAAATCGATTTAAATAAAAAAATCCGATATAAATCAAGTAAATCGGTTTTTTTTTAAATCTTGATTTTTTCCAACCCTGATCCTTACCCACATTATCGGTACTCCTCTCCTTCATCTTCTTTTTGATCCAACCACCTCCCATTCCTCTCTTTCTCTCTGTTCCTCATTGCTCTTCCCCTCCCTCAGGTCATGTGTGTCATCCTGTTCATGTTTTTTTATTTTTCTTTATTGTTGCTCACCTCATTCTTAACTACATAAACCAATTTCTCCTTTTCTCTGTCCTCTTTATTCATCCCTCCACCTACCGGTCCTTCCTTTCCCCCAGTTCCTCTCCGTTTTCCTCCCGGCTCCTCCCTCCCCTCCTTCCGCTCCCCGTTCGCCCCCCCACCCCCCCGCGCTGTCACCCCTGCACGGGCAATTTTCGCGTCTGCATGATAAATGTTTTTTCCGTGTTCTTTTTCCCCGCATCGGGCTGGCGTAATGTATTCATGGTATGCGGGGCGACACCGTTAAATCAGTGTCGTGTGCGGGGCGTGTTCAACAAGTGGACCGCGACTGTTTGTGAAAATTTACTCCCATTTTGCAGTGCCGAAAAAAAAGGGAAAAAACGAAAAAAAAAAAAAACATCTACATGCACAGTCTATATGAATGCTTCGTACACGCTCGCACACATGCATATATGTATTCGCATTATCACATACAAATGTATATAAACTATCACATGCATACGTAAGAAGCGCCTGTACAGGGACAATACACGCACATGCACGGGTTGGCTTTCGCTTCCCAAATATTTGTAGAATAAAAATGGGAGGGAAAAAAAATGTTGCAACGTTTCAAGCGGACAACTTTTTTCGCGGCAATATGACGTGATTATTTTGTACAAACTTGTTATTTAAGCTCCTTTTTTTGCGGGAGTGTTTGACGCCAACAATTAAGTGGCGGCCGGACGGAGAGGAGCTCGAATGGTGGCTGTTACGGCGCGGGAGGAGGAAGGCCACCGACGCGTGAACCATGTCTGTCTTGTCTGCTTGTATCTTTCTGTCAATGCCTGTCTGTATGTATGATTGACCTTAATGTCTGTCACTCTGTTTTTGTTTGTCTGCTAGTGTGTTTGCTTTTGTTTGTCTCACTGTCTGTCAACTTGTATGTGTTTGTCTGTCTGTCTGTCCATATCTTTCTACCTGTCTGACCGTCTGCTGCTATTCCGTCTCTCTCTCTCTCTCTCTCTCTCTCTCTCTCTCTCTCTCTCTCTCTCTCTCTCTCTCTCTCTCTCTCTCTCTCTCTCTCTCTCTCTCTCTCTCTCTCTCTCTCTCTCTCTCTCTCTCTCTCTCTCTCTCTCTCTCTCTCTCTCTCTCTCTCTCTAACCCCCTAGCCACCCACCCATCCATCCATACACACACACACACACACACACACACACACACACACACACAATGGCTTTGTGTAACACGTGAATAATTGCCGTTGAAACAATTGTCCGTTTTAACTAATTCACTTGTTTTGTTTTATCAAAGATGAAATGCATGTATATGAGTTAATGTTTGATTTGTGCGTCGTGATAACAGTAATCGTTACTGCAGGGACTGTTAAAAGGCATCTAACAAACCACTCAGTCCTAACAAGCATTATATAATTCGCCTTATTACGCAGCATCAATACAACTGGCACTATTCTTCCCCCATTTACAACATGTGTACCTGTAGTTATATTAAAGTGAGAATGGTGCAAAATAAGTGCCTAGCTAAAATGAACAACCGCAAGTCTTTGGCGTAGTACGGAGGTAAAAGGAAGCATTACCAACCTTTCTGGCTCCGAGTTAAGCTATACGGCAGCTGAGAGTGACAATTTCTATATTTATGTTTTACTTTGTGTCAGATACTATGACATACTGATGAAGTGGAAAGAAACGATACTTACTGAGACAGAAAATATATAGCTATATAGTAAGGCTTATAACATTTCGTCTATCTGTCTTGTTCTTAAGTTAGATATTTCACGTCCCAACAGACAGGTGGTGTTTGCTACGTGTACCTCCCGTGTATTTTTCCCTTAATCCAGCCACACGGAATTACCTCCAAAACAAAATTAAAACGAACCCAAACAACGTTAGTGAGTTCAGATTTTACTAAAAGAGTTAGGTGACTACGCAGCACACAAACTAATCATGTAACCTTTGCATCGAGCGTAGCACCGTCACCATTTTCCTTATTTTTTGTGCTGATGTTTTTTTCCCGAAAATGACGCGGCCGTGAAATGAAATATGCGAACGAAAATATGGCGGAGCGGAGGAGCCTTCCATTATCAGCCGTTCTACCTTTCTCTTTCATCTCGGCAGCGTTCTTTCCGGGGCGTCTCGGTGCGCCATTGGACCCCTGCCACAGCCACGTCCCTAATCACCTTCATTTTTGGGGGCCGGGGGCAAAAATCGCGTCGTGGGAGTTTTGTAGCAGCTCGGTAATTAATACGTGTTTACGGAGTGGCGGTCGAGTGGGAGGGGAGACTCTTCTGTGCCAGGCGAAGGAGGGAAGCCTACCCTTTTGTGCTGCAGCTTTTTTCTCCCCTCTTCTTTCTTCTCTCTCTCTCTCTCTCTCTCTCTCTCTCTCTCTCTCTCTCTCTCTCTCTCTCTGAAGGGGGGATGCAGCGATTTTTAAGGGTGTTTCCACGATGTCTTCCCTTCGTTTCCTCCTGAATAAGATGGCCCCCTCCTCCGCCCAGGTCGCCCCAGTCCTTGTGTGTCTGTTGGTATCTGGCGGATGAATGCGTGGCTCCTTTGGACGGGGCCATAAAATAGTGGTGAGCCTAGACGGGAAGGCGGAAATATAAGACGAAAGCAGATAGTAGATCAACCCGGTGTGTTTCTATTGATCTATGGAGCTTAAGAAGTGCGTAGAGTTGTTTTTTCTTGATATCTGTGTTAATGAAAGGTTGCGTTTAGTGCTAGATATAATGCTCATGGGAATGTTGCTCGTTTTGCTCTTTTCTCACGTTTATAGAGGTCGATTGGTATATTTCTTTTAGCTTGAAAAAAAATACCATTATTCTAAATCTAAACAAAATAATTACAAGTTACTGCCATACAGAAGAAGGATATAACTAATAAAATCCCACAAGAAAAAAAATCTTCACATGCTTTATACTAATTCTCCCGTCGTGGTTGCCAAATGAAGAAGTAGTAGAAGGATGAAGAGCAGCAGAAGAAGGAGGAGGAGGAAGAGGAGGAGGAGGAGGAGGATGGAGGGTCACAGAGGTGGGTGAGGGCGTGCATGAGGCAAGGGTAGACGGGGTGGAGGGGTGGCAGAGGCAGAGGAGGTGGAGGCGAGCGAGGGCGGGCAAGGGCGTGTGTATGTTTGTTAGGTTTATCATAGGTGGCGGCGGCGGGCAATGTTTATGAGCGGCGGGGGATTAAGAGGTTGGGAGGAAATATATTTTATGCGATTACGGTTTCGACTTGCAGGTTAGTAATGCTCGCGGTGATTACGGCGGCCAAGGCTCCTCTGTTAGGGCGGCGAGGTGGTGCAGGGGGCTCATGCAGGCGGTGTCGCGCGGTAATGAAGGCAAAATATGGGCCTCCAATGCACCTTACCTGTCGCCAAGGAGAATATAAAGCAAGTTTTTTGGGGGGTGGGTGGAGAGACGGAAATGTATGAGAAGTGCATGCGTGCGTGTTTGTTGTTTGTTTATGTGTATGAGTGTTTGTAGGAGGTCTGTGATGTGTGTGTGTTTGTGTTGTTTTGCGTGGAAGAATATTGGGTGTGCCTGTTTTTGTTTACGTGTGTATGTGTTTGTGGGATATGGTTTGAAAGGATGTGTTTGAATGTTTGGAAGACGGAAGGAGGTGTCAATTGAGTATTGGATATTAGTAGTCAATAGCATTAGGACTTTAATACATCACAGAAAGAGAAATGTAGCCTACTTGTGCACGGAAAGCAAGTTAAGATTATACAATACGGCAATAGCTATACACGAAGAAAAAGAAACGAAGAGTAGTTGAAATAAGGATTTTGGATACGCCAACACACACACACACACACACACACACACACACACACACACACACACACACAACCCACCTCCCCCCTACACACACACACACACACACACACACACACACACACACACACACACACACACACACACACACACACACTTTCAAATCACAAGCAAACGCAACGCACAAGCAAACACACACACACACACAGGTCCACCACAAAAAATATTTAACCTCGCGCTCAGAATTTGCCCTTTTTAAGTGTGGCAATAACCGCGCTCGAAAAAATAGCGAGAGAAACAACGACGAGCCTAAAAGCCGAGCATCTACATAAACCCACAATATGTGATAAGTGGGTTAGCTCTATAACGTGAGCCGGAATAACCTAGTTCATAATACCGCCGCCCCGCCACATATGCAGCAGAGGAAAAATTAAATCCTCGTTACGCAAGGGAGATGTAAATTGGTGTTTGGTTTGATCCGCCGGTTTAGAGGTGAGCTTCGTCTTTTGTAGGAGTGCATGTGTGTGTATGTGTGTGTGTGTGTATGTGTGTGTGTGTGTGTGTGTGTGTGTGTGTGTGTGTGTGTGTGTGTGTGTGTGTGTGTGTGTTTAGGCGTTATACACAAACATGTTTATGGTCACGATGAATAATATTTGTAAGAGTATTTATTCAGGAGTCAGTCAGGAGTAACGTTTTTTTTTAACATC
>NC_066510.1:23688206-23740706 GCF_024679095.1 Eriocheir sinensis
GCGGCTTGCCTGAGCCTGAACTTAACCCAATAACAGCAAATAACATAAGAACATAAGAACGTAGGAGTCTGCAAGAGGCCGGTAGGCCTGTACAAGGCAGCTCCTTTGAACCTAAGCTCCACCTAATATCGGTGTCCATGAATTTATCTAATCTATTTTTGAATGTGACAATTGTATTGGCATTCATCACATGACTGCTAAGCCTATTCCACTCATCCACCACTCTGTTAGTAAACATGCATAAAGAGCACAGCATTACCCCCAGAAGGGCATAACCAACCCTCACCCCACACTCACACTCCTGCCACACCTTTGCACTCACCCACTCCACCACTACCCAAGACACCCACTGTGCTCCTCCTTACGACAGTCAAGGTCACCGGCCGAGCCACATCGCAGACCACTTTGCTGCTCGGGAAGTTTGGCACTCGCCTTACATTCCCATAAATGCTTTTGCACACACACACACACACACACACACACACACACACCATCTCATGAGCCGCGCCGTGACGTCACCACACACGCGACTCCCGTCAACTATTTTCGACTGTCAGCTTCCAGAAATTATTTTATCAGGAGACAATTATTTTTCGATATATTTTTATGACAAAGTTACTTCATTTGTTCCCAAGGGAGAGACTGTCTTTGTTTGAAAGATAATTAGCTTTGTTATCCACGGTAAATATACGTTTTTGTTTGGAAAGTTTAATTTTCACGAGAATTTGAAACTTTGTTAGAGATGGCTGACTGCAGCAAAAAAATAATATTTCTTAAAGGATGTCTTTAACGCCCGAACTTATGTATTTGGTGATAATACAGAATACATATATAAAATATGTAAATATATGTGTGTCTGTGTGTGTGTGTATATATATATATATATATATATATATATATATATATATATATATGTATATATATATATATATATATATATATATATATATATATATATATATATATATATATATATATATATATATATATATACACACACACATATATATATATTTATATCTATATATCTATATATATCTATATCTATATACATATATATATATATATATATATATATATATATATATATATATATATATATACATATATATATATATATAAATGATGTGAAACCATTGTCTGTTAGGTGCTACTACTGACCAGTGCTGTAGGGTGCTAGGTGGGTCAGACAAGACTGCCACTGATTCCTCACCACTGTTCCCCCATCACCACCGCTGCACCACTGATTGGCACCTCAAGAAGCCACCACTTACTATAGGGGAGGGGGAGGAATCATCTCAATCCTCACCACGTTAAGAAACAGTGATGAGCCATGCAGGCCCGGGCCCGCGGCCTGACTCAACAAAACAATCATGAAACTATCTTCAGTATCAAGTATAAGACTCTCGGGCGCTGACTTTTACCACGTTGTCCTAATTACTCCCAGGCCACACTCCCACCACCCAGAGGAGAAAAAGAACCCCCTAAAAAACTATTCCTCGGGGTTCCTAAAATGCTGTCCCAACCTTTGACGTCTAAGAGCCTTTTTACCCAAACTACAATTAACCTCATAATCTCATCAGGAATTTTGCCTCCGAAAAATAATGGAAGTGCCGGGGGTGGGAATATGGCTTTTGTGGACGACCAACAAAAATTGAACTTGATGGAGATGGGGCCCGATTTGGTTTTCAGAAGGTAGAGTAACTTTTGGCCGCGAGGTTCCTTTGAATTTCGCGGCTTTTGATATCGTTCAGATACAACGCGGTTAAGGAAAAGGGCGGCAGACGTCTCCGATAAAGAAAGACTTGTGAATTAATGAGTGAATGAGTGAGTGAGTGAGAGTCGGAGAGCACCAGTCAACCCTTTGCCATTCCTCCATGAGCAAGACGAACGGCGACCAAGCGAAAGGAAGGAGATTGCTTGCTTCTTTCAAAACGCCGCGATATTGTAATTCTCCGAGTCTTCTTGATGGTATGGCTGCCGAGGAGAAAGAAGAAACATGGAGGACGGGAAGGGGAAGAGCAGAGACGAGGGTTGATGAGGGGTGAACTAAAAAAGGGACCATAAGTACAGGTACACGCGAAGGTAAGGAGACTTCGCGAACCCTCTCGACCTTGAAGACTCTCTCTCTCTCTCTCTCTCTCTCTCTCTCTCTCTCTCTCTCTCTCTCTCTCTCTCTCTCTCTCTCTCTCTCTCTCTCTCTCTCTGTGTGTGTGTGTGTGTGTGTGTGTGTGTGTGTGTGTGTGTGTGTGTTTGCTCGCGTGTGTGTTTTACTCTCATGGAAAATATTCGTCCGTAGGATGTGAAAAAAAAGAACCTCACAAGGATGGTGAAAGGAAGAACGAAGAAACAGCAAGGAGGAGAAGGAAAAGGAGGACGTGGAGGTGGAGGAGGAGGAAGAGGAGGAGGAGGAGGAGGAGGAGGAGGAGGAGGAGGAGAGGGGGGTTGGTAGAGGATGGGAGGGGGGAGCAGAGTGGCGCGAGAGCATGTAAATGTTGATAGCTTGTGCCCGGCAGTTGTAAGGTCTACACCGAAACATTTTACAGAGCGGATTCCTTCCTCCTTGAAAAGTGCGTCGCTCCATCAGAGTGCAGCGAAACTCCTAAGCGCATTTTACTCTCCGTTCCTCTTTACACTGACATGCTTCCACGACTCTCGCGTCAAAACTCCTCCTCTTTACCTCCCTCGTAACTTAAAAAACGCAGGGCATTGCATCACATGTATATGTAAATGGAAGTCGGAGACAGTCAAATATTCCTCGTGTAATCTGGAATCCAATTTAGAAAATAAAGAAAAAAAGACACGACCTGAAAAGTGATGAGAAACAAATATTGACTCAGAGTGGAATTAATTTCCCTCTTTTCAGGAAGCTGGAAAGAAAACTTCTCCTCAAAAGTCTTGGGAGGGAAAATGGCGTTTCCTAAGTGCGGAATAGTTATGTGCAGCAGATGGCGGGACGCGCCGCCGCGTCTGTTCTGGCTTTCTCCTTTTTCTTTCTTTGTCCTTAATTACTTTTCCACTCGGAGAAAAATATCGTAGTAGTTTCATGCGTAACACAGGGACAAATTTTTCCCGTAAAACAGTTTCTTTTCCGCCGTCTCCTACAGATACAGGTCGATGGAGACGTCTTCCCTCTCGCAAAGAAAGATAAAACACGGCTGCAGTGAAAGGAAAGGGTGCGCCTCCTTCAAAGCGGCGAGGAGAGTAATAACACGGCCGGGAGTGTCTGGCGGCAGCGCCACAAAATGGAGAGCAGCCCAGCCAAAGAGTCCACACCTAAGTGCAACATTAATGGGTATCTGGCCTAGCGTCGCCTTAATCTTGACTACGAAACTTATTTTCGTGATAACGCCCCCAAATAATTAAACCCCGCAGACTAACTTTTCCTTTTGATGATCAAAGTTATATGAGTTTTCTCCCTAAAAGATTTCTCTTGCGTAAAAACTCGCGCCTAATGAGAATTCTGAAATGTCCAAAACATCGCTATTTCTGGATTCTATCGTATTGGATATTATGGTTTCGTCAGCCGCCTCCTGCAACGAGCAGTCGAGGAGGACGCCCTTAGTGCCTCCCCCATAAGGAACACTGCCACGACGGCTACTTCAAGGGCGGCCTTACTGTGTCTTCCTGAGGGTCGGCTGGGCGCTGCCTCACGCCAGGCTGTGATTAGATGACGAAAAGCCACTCAACCATTTTCTTGACTTGAGGGAGAAAAGCATAATGAAGGATGGGGCGAGCCTCGACTCTTACGTGTAAGTACTCGGGCCCTCACAGGAGTGCCGCAGCCACTCAATGAGGCTGGGGAGGGGGGCGAGTGTGACCCCTGTCCGCCGTAACGTGATCTGAGTGCCTCCTTAGTGCTGGTGAGGGGCGTCGCGCTGCCCGAGAAGTCTCATTAGCCAAGTCATCAGTTGGTAAGATGCACTAAAGTCATGCTCGTGTCTAAATCTGATTGGCTGGCAGGCGGGCTTTGCTAGTGCAGTTCGTGGTGACCGTAAGCGGACTGGCCCAAGCGTCGCCCTCATCCTGACCTCTGATTGGAAGGTCAGAATTGCCTTGTAGTTCTCTAATTGCCTGGCCGCTGTAACTATCCTGGTGAGTAGATGATTAAGGCTCTGCGAGGTGTCTCCGGCTCAGCCCTGTTAATGACCAATGAAAATTCATAATCGCTCCCGAATCTTGTGTTGTCGTGGATATGAAGTTGAAATTGCAGAATCCCCAGGGAATAATTGAGGTGAGAACTTTTTGGTCGCAGATGACAATATCCGGTGAGAAATAATCTCAAATTCTACCTTTCCCGTTCGAAATGCCCTCGCCCCCTCCTCCTCCTCGCCCTCAAAGTTCCCGTAGAAAACAGTTCAAGCAAAACAGAAAGTTGCCTAAGAGGAACGTTGCATTTTATCTTAAGAAAACAAACGGTCTTCGCTCGGGCTTTTGATTAAAGAGAGGAAAAAAGTTCCCGGAGAAAGAGTCGAGGCGGGGCGAGGGCCACAGAAAGTCCTAATGAGATGCGAAAATTTTTACCACTGTCAAAGATTTTTTCGGGAAAGTGAATCAAACTCTTGAATTTCTATTGCATTTCGCGAGTATTTCCACTCGGAAAAGAAAGTGTGTGACTGGGAGGGTGACGCCAGCCTTGTTTTGGTGCTGCCTTCCCGTGCACCCTCAGTGTCTGCTGGTGGACCAACAATTTAATTACGTTAATTTTGAGGCCAAAAAGGTGGCCAGAGAGGTGGCGCCGCTGAACGTTAGTAAATGGAAACCTTCGTCAGGGCCTCAGATTTTTCATCGAGACTCCATCTTTTAAGAGGCAACACAAAATGGATGATCAGCCACGGTTGCCGAATTTCAAGTTAATTAACGTTATATACGTATACATATACATCTAAGGGAGCGACCTGGTGGACAGGAGAGACTTGGTCTTGGGAAGTCTGTCTGTCTAAGATGATGGCTGCCGGGCGGCTACTCTTTGGCAGAAGGAACAAGAAGAGTTTGAGTCTTAGGTCAAGGTGCACATAGACACTAAGAACTGCCTCGAACCGAGAAATATACATGTATTATAGTTACGAAATATCATTAAAGCCTTTACCTACCCTGGCTAACGACGAAGCAATACTAATGACACTGCTCCGTTGAATAAAACTCAATGATTGATTCGTTATCCTTTATCATCCTTTTAACATCCATGCCAATCAAACGCTTATCTAAGTATATAAATAAATAATAGAGTAACACATAACACATAAGAACATATAACTTCCAAAGTTCAGGCAAGACCGTCATCAATACACTTGCCGTCTGTCTATAGGGCAATGAACACATATTAGAAAGTTTTACTGAATGATATGTTTTGTCCTTCACAGAGGCACTTCAGCAGCCACACTCCCCCAGCGTCTTCCCCACAACCTGCATGTGGGAACCAAAGGCGACGGTGCTGCCGGTACCATCACTGTCACCACCAACACACCTGCTACCACCGTCCCCAGCCACCTCTACTACGACACACCACCACCACCTCCACCACCACCACCACTAGCAGGCTCTCCCCCTCTTTCCCCCAATCACACGGGGCGAAAGATGTCGTTGGTGAAGGACTTAATCAAATCTGGAGTGTTTTTCCTCGCGCTAATCAGAGACGAAGGTTGGGAGCAAGAACTCTAATGTCATTTCCAGGCGGTGGACGAAACAAAGCTAAGAGAAGAAAGCTACACACAAACATGTTTTCAGAGTTTCTTGGGCTGACGACGTTACGTATTCAAGGCGCCGCGACGGCCGTAGAAGCAGCCGTCGTGTTTTATTTTCTACACATTTTTTCCGTCCTCTCTATTTATTTTTTCCCCTTCTCCGTTTCGGGTAAATATACAGACGTGGATATAAGCCTTTCATTTACCAAACCTTGATCCATTTCGAGAAATATCATTGGTTTCCTTAACAGTAAAATTATTATTATTATTATTATTATTATTATTATTATTATTATTATTATTATTATTATTATTATTATTATTATTATTATTATTATTATTATTATTATTATTATTATTATTATTATTATCATTATTATTTATTATATTTATTATCATATTACTATCAATTATTTATATTATCTAACTCTTTCGATGTAAGGGGAAATAGTAGTAGTAGCAGAAGTAGTAGTAGTGGTAGTAGTAGTAGTAATAGTAGTGATAGTATCAGCAGCTGTAGTAGTAGTAGTAGTAGTAGTAGTGATAGTATCAGCAGCTGTAGTAGTAGTAGTAGTAGTAGTGATAGTATCAGCAGCTCTAGTAGTAGTAGTAGTAGTAGTAGTAGTATAATTATTTAATATTAATAATAACAATAGAAGGAAAGGACAAGAGGGAAGAGGAGAGGGAAGATGAGAAATTATATTAGTATTTGTTATAGAAGTGATATCAGTAACAGCAGTATCAGTGTTGGTAGCAGTAGTGATTTCGAAACATTTTTTGTTGTTGTTGTATCATGTTATATGAACATGAGACAAGCACGCAGAGCACTCGCCTTGTATCCGGACCAGCAACATGTGGTGTCAAAACCTGATGAGAAACCGTTTTGATTGGAGCGGAGTGTTTGTTCAGCCTCAGCAGCAGCTACTCCGGGTGAGATCAGGTTGCCGAGAGGAACGCTCACCTGCAGGTTCAGGGGAGATAATATTTGTATATTAGTAAACAAGAGGGTGACGCCCTGCTCACATAATAAAACATATTTAATATGTAATTATAAGCGACAAAGGTTTTAACAAATTATGGTATATTGAATTACATGTAGATAGCCAAGTTGGATTTGAATTCCTGTAAAAAACTTTTTAGCACAAAATTCACGAAGAAAGCTATAAATATCAAGAAGAAATTAAGTAAAGGAAAAATACCACTAATTTCTGTTCATAAAATACATTTTCAAGAGCAAAAATAATCAGAATAAAATGAATTAAAAAAATACAAAAAAATATTTGTTTTAAATAATTTCAGGCAAATGCTATTGTTTTTCTATCCTGGCACCGAGGCAAACATTATTTTCCGTGTTTATTCCCCAGGACAGACGTGGCTTTTCTGATGTACTTCAACACGCTCGGGCTGTAAATACGTGATTCATGGGCGGCCGCAGCACGGCGGACGACAGGTAAAACAGCAATCACGAAAAACAGTTTGACATGATTCCGTGACTCCCGTGAAAGGCTTATCCTCCAAACACTTTCTGTGTTCATGAAGTGATAAAGTAAAACCAAAGTATTTTAGGCAAGCCAAATAGACATAATTCTTACCCAGCACACACACACACACACACACACACACACACACACACACACACACACACACACACACACACACACACACACACACACACACACACACACACACACACACACACACACACACACACACACACACACCGGGTGCTCTCATTTGCCTTACATTGGCGATAGTAATTAGTATAATGTAGCCGACGATAATTTCCAGCCGGTTGAAAGACATTATCTCCGCAACGCACGAGGCTGGTCAGTATTTTCGCCTCGCTGAATTAGTGCCAAAACTGCTGACCAACTTATCGCGTGACAATGACGGATTCACGCCGCTGCTTCTTGTACTACATGAAAAAGAAAAACGACGCAGTGTTGACGTCATCGCGATACCTCTCCGTCCCGCCGAGGCGTGAATAATGCAGGCAATGGAGGTCCGTCCGGCCCCATTTTATTATAGTTATTCTGATATGGAGCTCCTGGCCACGTGGTCACTTGTATTGGCCACGCGTGCCTCTTTGATCACCTGTGAGCACCCTCCCCGCGTGCCTGCGGCTCCCCCGACCACCTGCTTCACATGGGACGCATCAAAAATATTAATACTTATTACATGTGCATTATATATATATATATATATATATATATATATATATATATATATATATATATATATATATATATATATATATATATATATATATATATATATATATATATATATATATTGTTAGTTAGTTAGTCAGTTAGTTAGTTAGTTAGCTAGATAGCTACTTAGTTCCTTAGTTAGACAGATACATACTTAAATTACATCAACATACAGAAAGACAGACTTACAGGTAAGTAGTTAAATATAGATAAATAATAGATAGGTAAACGTGAATACAGAAAAATGAACAAAATATAGAGAAATGTAATTACACGCATGTTTAATAATATGCACATTAATGAATATAAATAAAATTAATTCAAATATCAATAAACCGTGTTATCAAATAATTATATATATATATATATATATATATATATATATATATATATATATATATATATATATATATATATATATATATATATATATATATATCTGTGTGTGTGTGTGTGTGTGTGTGTGTGTGTGTGTGTGTGTGTGTGTGTGTGTGTGTGTTCATTTATTTATTAATTTATGTAGTTATTGTACATCTATGAAAAAATAGTTCGTAGCTTATTTTTCTTGTTCACATACAAATAAAGTTCCTTGGGTTCGTTTTTTCATTCATATTTGTTTATATAATTAAATAATGCATGGGCATAACTTCATCTGTGTTTATGAAACGAAAATGTTTTGCTATATCTAAACTAATATACACTGTATCATTGTATATTGTATATTCCTCAAAACAACATGAAATCGGTAACTTAAGTGAACATTAAAAATAAATATTTCATTGAACGATTTAAAAGCTAAATCTTTTCCTCTGAAATATTTCCACCACTAAAATAGGAGCCAATATTGCGTCGGTTCGTGACTAGATCTTTGCTAACGGGAGCATCGGCAGCAGGCAGTGGTCCCATCGCCGCGGCCACCATTGGGACTTTGCCCATGCAAGAGCCCTGCCTACAGTGCTTGTCACAAGTCCTTACAAAGCCTTAGTAAATTAATGTATAGTGGTGTAGGCTGATAGAAACCTCTTCAGCGGACGGAGGAAGGCGGCGGCGGCGATGGGCGGCGGCGCTGTGTTTGCCGCCGCTCCGCCTTGAGACGCTGCGACGGAATTTTTTTGTCTTTATACCGACTTGTAAGACATACAACCACATGTAGAGAAACGATATATTTTTTATTCATTGTATGTGAACAACGTCAAAAAGAAATATTTTAAAAAATAATAATTTTACCAAATACACAAAACATTTTTTCGGCATTTTTCTTCAGAACGTCTTTGAAAACCAAAAATAATAAACATTTTGAATACCGCATTCCATGATCTCTTCTCTGAATACCGCTATCGGACAGAACGTGATGATGACAACTCAAACACTTATAATCTATTGTTACGGCTGAATCATGTCTAACATTGATTTATAAGAAAATCAGCCAATACCGTCCCCGCCGCCGCAAAGAGCCCCGCGCCCTCCGCCCGGCACCAGGCGATGCGAGGGAGCGTGGCCACACCGCAGCGGCCTGGCAACCCGCAAGCCAGGCTGAAATATTTGCTGCGTACAGTCAAGACAGTAACTTTTCAGGCCGGGTTTATGTCATGGAGACGAGGGTGGGCGCCTGGCGAGCATGACTCCCTCCCTCAACACATTGTGTCGCCAGCCGGGCCCAGCGCCTTCCCGGCACGGCGGCCCTCCCGCCCGATCGCCCTCCCTGTCCCCTACTGAGGCTGCTGGTAAGTCACATTGCTGCCGCCGCTTAGATTCGCTCTGGAGTCATGCCAGGTAACGTTTGCTACACGTGGCACGTGAGGGGCAAGCACACAAAGCGAGGGAAAAGAAGGCCACGCCGCCGGCGGGCAGGAGCCTCGGCAAAGGACGAGGTTATCGTACACGCGGGGTGGCGTGGCTCGTGGGCCGCGCGCAGGGGCTACCATTTTGTGGCCCCCCTTTTTTCTCGCTAGATTGGGAGTTGTATTTTACATCGGCACGAGTCCGTATTTTTCCCTCTCCCGCTGCTCCTTCGCACTGCGGATGAATGAACGTGGCCTTCTTTTTGCCCTCCCAAGAGCGCGCCGGGTCCACCGGGTGAAGCCGACACACGCACTTGTGTTGTGGCGGGTACTTTGAAATTTACCCCCCTGCTTCCCCCCCGTAAAATGTCGGGTTTATTTGTGCGGCGAGAGCGCCTGCGTCAGTGCCACGCTGGCGCCCCCTCCTCCTCTCCCCAAGTCTTCCCGTTTCCTATGACGAGAGGTAAACAATTGTCTGGCATGAGATAACAACGTGTCCCTGGACAGGTATAGTGGCAATGATCTCTCTGACTTAGGCGAAATGAAAACAACAACCGCAAAACACTGTTACTTCCACATGGGCTGTGGGAGGCGTATTTGCTGTGCTAATAGGTAATGTTACCTGTATCGTTACAGGGGTTAGAATGAGGCAATATTTTCCCACACACTGCCAAGTGGTACTTCACGTTTATACTTTGGACACTGTTTGAGGACAGGGGTCATGCAGGAGAGGCCAATATAGAGGGATGACCAAATGACAACACGGTGCACGCTGCCAGGCTGCTTACTGAGTGAAGAGTCTCGGGTTACCTCGGTCGATTATAGTCTAGGGAGCGATGCATGGCGCGGCGGGGAGGGGCGGCCGCGGATTGCTCCAGTGAGCGTGTGAGCTGACACCTAATGTACACCCATAGTGTATCCAATATTTCCAAAAGTAATAACATGAATGAGAATAAGAATTACAATTAAAGGAAAAAGACATTATTATTATTATTATTATTATTATTATTATTATTATTATTATTATTATTATTATTATTATTATTATTATCATTATCATTATTACTATTACCCACTATTCTTCTTTTATTCTTATTCTTATTACTGAGATCTTCGGATAAGGAAGAAATTATATTGCGTCCAAATTTTACTCAACGAGGAAGGCGTACCACACCCATTCACATCCGCCTTTTAAGTAAACTGTTCACAACAAACCAATACTTGTGAAAGAGATAACGAGAACAGAAAAGACAGCCGCTCTATACCAAAGAGAATCTCACTTTCTAGCACGGATAAGAAAGCATTACATGTTAAAGTATATACAAAACATTTCTTATTATTGGTATGGTGCATATAGTTCAAGGAGTGTATACAAAGAAGAAAATGGTGCTAGAGGTTGCTTACACTCTCCACAACAGCGAGTGGAGCAAAACCCGAAGCAATAGAGGACAGAGTAATGGAAGTTGTTAAATCTTGCTCAACAACTCTCAACTGACTTTCTAACTTTTGTTTCCTAGCGAAATGAATGGCTGTTTAAGACTTTGATGATATATTATCTCAAGAAACTCCATTTGCCGGTCCAAAGTTTAATTTATTAGCGACAGAGGAGCCCGGATGTCACCCCGAGGACCCGACAGCCAGCACTCCCTCACTTTTGTTGTCTCTCGCCGCCACCGCCACCACCACCACCGCCACTACCACCACCGCCACCGCTACCACAATCATCACGACCACCACCACCAACAACAATAACAACTACAACGCCTCGAGGACCCAGCAGTCAGCACTCACTCACTTTTGTTGTCCCTTTCCACCGCCGCCGCCGTCGCCACCACCAACACCCCGAAAGATCGACAGCCAGTGCTATTTCCTTACTTTTATCCTTGCCACCACCACCAATACTACCACCATTACCGGCACAATCTTCATCATTCCTACCACCATCGTTAGTATACTATCACAATCACCACCATTACTGCCATCACAACCTTCACTACCTCCACTATCACCACAAACAAACAACAACATCACAGTCCACAACATCACAGCCTTACTAAGCCAACACCATCACCACCACAATCATCATGACTAAAAGGATTGTTTGTCATGGAAAGTTACTGAAATATCCTTTGACCGTAATTAGCATCACGATCAACCTATGGCCAAGACTCTTTATAACAAGCAAGTAATTTGAGGCATGAAGAAAACACAAAGTAATAAAATAACAAGTCAACTGCAAATAAACCTGCAAATATCTGAAGCACCTCCAAGACACTCCATCAAGAGCAGGTATTCGAAGAGATACCTTCTCACACTTCCACTAAAAAAGAAATCAATTAAAATACAGCTCTATAAAACCAAAATATATATAAGAACTCATCCATTTCGACTCATTTCCATTTAAAAGAACATTCCCTCAACATGGTCCACGATTCTTGCGCCTGCATAAAAACAATATTACAACACCTGCCACCACTGTTACATAAGCTGCCTGCCAATGGGACTTGAGAGCGACTGCGAGGGAAAAAAAGGAAAATATAAAAAAGAAAACTCAGGCTCAGAGGAGAGTCTGCGCCAACCGTCGCATAAAAGACCCACAAGCTGGATGTTTTTTTGTTCTGTTTTTTTACAGCATCAAGTTTATCAAATGTCTGCCAAACACCGGCGAGAAAATGTTTGTCAAGAAATTTAGTTTTTATCAAGGGAAAGAGTTTGTGTGTGTGTGTGTGTGTGTGTGTGAGAGAGAGAGAGAGAGAGAGAGAGAGAGAGAGAGAGAGAGAGAGAGAGAGAGAGAGAGAGAGAGAGAGAGAGAGAGAGACAAAAATAGATACAGCCGACAAAGACACGCGTTAATTAAAAGAACCAGAATCAAGAAAACCACATCTATAGAAACAAATACACACAAAAAAACAAAAGAATATAATACAGATAAATAAAATAAAAATCCCACGTCAACTGCTAAAAATACGAACAGAAACTAAAATTCAAAAACAACAAACACCACTACCAGCAAGAGAGAGAAATTCCCACCACACATACACAAAAAAAAAGTGAGCGAGAGAAAGAGGGAGACAGAGAGTGAGAGAGAGTGAGAGGGAAAAAATAAAGCCTTCTCCAAAACCAGCGGGGGAGGGAACCAGATGTTGTGGCGATGTTTTGCAACGGAACCAAAATGTAGACAAGTCCCGAAGCGCGCGTGGTATGACATCCACCTGGGGAAGGAAGGTGAGGGGGGGGGTAGGAGGAGGAGGAGGAGGGGTGTTGATTTGTTGAGGGAGGTGAGGAAAGGTGAGGAAGTACGACTCATGCCACTCACTCGGCCCTGTGGTATGTACCGTATGTCTGTTCGTGGTGGTGGTGGTGGTGATGGAGGTGGTGTTGCTAGGTGGGTTGTGAGATAATGATTGATATGGGAAGTGGTGGTAATTATGGGTGATACGGGAATAGTAGTAGTAGTAGTAGTAGTAGTAGTAGTAGTTGTTGTTGTTGTAATGTAATGGTGGTGGCAGTAAAAATTATTGTGATTATGTCAGAAGAAGTAGCATGCAGTAGAAGGAGTGCTGTTGTTGTTGCTGTTGTTGCTGGTAGTGGTGGAGGTGGTGGTGGTGGTGGCGGCGAGGAGGGAGGCTGAGAGTGAGGGAGATGTAAGGACGCGAGGGTTGGCGAGGGTTGCCAACATAACACGGCAGCTCCCCCATCGACGCCTGACAAAAAGCCACGGTATTGGAGTAGACGAGGTGTGAAAATGGAGGAGGAGGAGGAGGAGGAGGAGGAGGAGGAGGAGGAGAAGAAGAAGAAGAAGAAGAAGAAGAAGAAGAAGAAGAAGAAGAAGAAGAAGAAGAAGAAGAAGAAGAAGAAGAAAATGAAGAAAATGAAGAAGAGCAAACGAAAAGAAGAAAAAGAGGAGGAATAGAGAACAGGTAGTTGTACATAATAAACACAATACTTGGAAAGAAGGACAAGAAACATGAAGAAGAATAACAAGATGATGATGACGGTAATGATAACAACGATAACAACAGTAGCGATGAGAGACGGCGAGGTGGACCTATTGGAATACCTCTGAACACACACACACACATACTATCATCCATCAACACCTACATCCACAACCTTCACTACTCACTCACCCCTCACCCATCTACAAGAACACCCGTCTATTAATAATATAACAAAAAAACGTTTCCCAATGCTGCAAAACCACAAGCACACCATACATACTACCATTCCTAAGACAAACAAATAATCAGCCCTACCACAAGAGTAAGTTTAAAGTTAGTAAACAACCTAACCACAAACATTCAAAACTTTTTATTCCGTTTCACATCACGGCTATTCTTACACGGTATTTATATTGGCGGGGGAATCATCCTAGAGGAAAATGCAGCCCTAGAAAAAAGACAGCACGAGGTAGACGGGCAATGCATTCAAGGAGGGGTAAGGAAAAGGTGGGGTGAGGTAACGTCGGGTGCGGTTAAGGGGGGGAGGTGCAAAGGGGAGGTGGGAAAGGTAAAGGGGGTGTGAAGGGTTTGGAGTTGGGGAGAATGGAATGAGAGAGATCGGGAGGTGAAGGTCATGGAGTGCAGGGGAAACTGTTTGGCTTGAAGCGGTGACTGAGATGAAATAGAAAAAAGTGATAGGAAAAAATAGGAAAATAGGGAAAATAGGGGAAAAAAATCACGTCAGTAAAGTATGAGATTTGAGCTACGCATTTCAGAAGTCATCGAGGTAAATAGACAGATAGATAGATAGATAGATTTAGATAGATGAGAGAGAGAGAGAGAGAGAGAGAGAGAGAGAGAGAGAGAGAGAGAGAGAGAGAGAGAGAGAGAGAGAGAGAGAGAGAGAGAGAGAGAGAGAGAGAGAGAGAGAGAGAGAGAGAGAGAGAGAGAGAGAGAGAGAGAGAGGTGAGGGAAAGGGAAGGGGGGGGGGGGTGAAACCGTACATTAACAAAGGCGTGATGTTAACAGGAGCGCCAGGAAAAGCACGGAAAAGGGAGGAAGAGCGGGAAGGGTGTGACACGAGTGGACCAGGCGGGACTCGGAAAAAAAAAGACCCTTCGAACAAACCCAAAAAAATAATAATTACCCTTAGTTAAGAAGTATCGGAAACAAAAATAAGCGTAATAACATGATTTGATTCCCTGCATGTTATTACGCTTCAGAGAACAGATGAACAGAGTAAATAAGAAAAGCAGATGACTTTCTTGGTCGGTCTTACACTAGCTTGTTATCACTCCCCTAACCCTACCGAGGAGCTATTTCCCCGCAAAACACCGTCTCACATCACTCCCTGCTTCTCTATCCCTTCCCAGTTCACTCAACATCCTACTTTCCATCTTCCCTTTCTCTTTATTACCTTTCTTTCCTCACTTCCAATCTCCTTTTCCTCCCCTTCTTCCACGTCACCCTTGTTCTCCCTCCCTCCCTGTAGATCTCCCACGCTAATGTCTTTGTAGGTTGCGCACATTCTTCTCCATTCTCCTACCCTCCTCTTCCCCTCCCTCCCAAGTTTCCCCTCTCCTCCTCCCAGCCCACGTCTCCCTCACCGTTTCGGCTCCGCTGCACAACGCCACTTATTACATACATGAATCATAAAGAATATACTGATTAATTTTGACTTCGAAGCCGCTCCTTTCAAGAGAGATGGAAGGAAATACAGAAAAATGAAAGTTCAATTCATCCAGGACGTTAGTATAAAAAGATGAAAGTTTACCGAAAATAATAATGTTAAAAGATGAGATGGAACCCAGAACACTTAGCTGTGTCCTAAAGGCTTTCTTGAGGAGGTCCGCGAAAGTGATCAGAGGAATTCATCGCAAACCATCAGGCGGTGATAATTTCTTCGGCACCACCACCACCGCTCCCACGACCCCGGCGAATTCAGAGGCTCTCTTCCTCACTTCATCAGGAGGGCAAGCCTTTAAGAGCCCGGCATCGTTCCCTCAGAAATGTTCGTATATTATACACGGCGCTGCTCCTCTTTTTTAAGGGCTCGGGGTTGCGACTCCGACATTAAGCAACCTGGAGGCGCCTCACTTAGCTGCCGCGGGAGAGACAAATATATCCTTGATTTCCCACGGGTGCCGGTGTTTTCCTGGGGGGAGGAGGGAGGGGAGAGGGGGGCCAGGGGAGGGAGTGAGGCAGAGTGAGGGAGAGGTGGGAGGAGGAGAGAAGGAGGAGGAGGAGGGGACAGCCCGAAAGCCTCACGCCACCACCTCGTCCGAATTCTGAAAACAGCACTCAAGTTAATTTGAAAACAACCGACCAATCAAAGAAGTCGCTGCAGCCTCATCCCCAGATTAAAGAAGCCACGCCATTGGAGCCTCGAGGACTTGCTGCACCTGCGGCGGCTCTTTTAATACCCAGATGGTAATTTGGCGTTTTTCTCGTGTGAATGTGAAGCCAAAGGAAGCGGCGGCTGCTAATGGAGACCCGCGAGGAGCAGAGAAAATGGAAGGAACGTGTAAACTACAAACACTCCGAGGAAAAGTGCTCCGATAAATAGAGAAATGCTGCGAGTTCAAGGAGCTTACGTAAGCATGTTACCCTATGGCTCCCAAGGAAGGGGCGGAGGTCCAATGAAGCTTCTGAGAAAAAGAAAAAAAATACGCTCATCAAATAATAATTTCAACTTACATAGGAGTAATGTCGATGGAAATGTCTACTTTGGATTTTAATTACTTGAAAGATATTTGTGGTTTCTCTTCTTCAGTCTATTAATAAGACGACCTCGTGTTGCTGTATACAAGAAAATTATCAAAACATCCAATATACTTTAAGGCATATATGATAATTACACTTCTTACTTATTCGAAGTTCCCTGCGAAGAGCAGCGCGTGTGTGTCATTGACAGTCACTCTACCGTCTCGTCGTCGTATCTGTAGTCTGTCAATTAGCAAACGGAGTCTATACTCGTGAAACTATAAGCAAGTTGTGTGTTAGAGGGACTAATCACTGGGCAGACACATGCAGCAACTTACAACACAGTCCATTGTTACCGATGCTCGCTGTCCAGTCTTGGAGGCAGGCCAGGAGGCAGTGAGTCTTCTCTACAATCAGGGACAACATTACAATACCGTCTAACTGCAGCCAACAAAAGCGGCCCCAACACGGCGGATTATTGGCAGTCGTGATGACGACCCTCACTCGCACGTCGTCAATCGAGCATTGTTGGTCCGTCTTGTAACCAGCGCGGCCCCGTCCTTGTAAGACTCCCGGCTCACCAGACGCCCCCACCGGTGCAGCGCTCGTACCTTTGGTCCGATACACACACACACACACACACACACACACACATAATACACACACATACACAAGAGAGAGAGAGAGAGAGAGAGAGAGAGAGAGAGAGAGAGAGAGTGTGTGTGTGTGTGTGTGTGTGTAATTCACCACGGCCTGATCACGAGTTGGACTCGCTTTCGCCAGCAGGTACCCTCCCGACAAGAGGAAGTGCATGCTCCTTATCGTCGATCTCTGGGTACTGCCAGGACCTAACACACCACACCCCCCATCCCCCTTGCTCAAGGAGGGACAGTAACCACTCCCGGAAAGAATCCGGCCTAAGCGGGGCTCGAACCGCCGCCTGTTTGGCCGTGAAGCCTTGCAGCGCGGCGCTCTAACCAGTTAAGCCACGGGAGTGGTGTGTGTGTGTGTGTGTGTGTGTGTGTGTGTGTGTGTGTGTGTTTTAGTACAGGAGGATGTTTGTGTGTATGCCGAGTTTGCAAGCATGTTTGTACATACGTATATGCGTGCAAGCTCATATGGGTGCGTGGGTGCCTGCGTGTAGGAACAACAAAATGAGTTTTATTTGAATTTTACATCAATAAAAGTTTCCTGTCCAAGGCTTTGATGTGGCCTGAAGTGAAGGACAGACGGATGCGGCGCCGCGCAGCTCACCCTCACAGGCATCGCTCTGCTAACACTCCGCCTAAGTACTGCAATACCCGCGCCGCAAAAAAGGAAATTCAAGCAGCTTAGGTCCGCGAAGCGTCAGGAGCCTGTGAAGAAAAGCTCCTCTCGGGCCGGCCATCAAAGAGACATGAAGAGAGGGCTCATTTCCGTGCTTTCTATACACCCATAAGCACTGCAACAAAAAATCTATATGATAATTAACTAAGCCGCGTCATTCAGGTTCACGATGCTCAAAACTGCCTAACAGCCTGGCATTCATGGTCTTTCAGGGAGGGTTGCTACTTAGAGTTTTGCGATGAAAGTTGGGATTTTAAGGATGGCCACGTGCTGCTGTTGTGAGCCGAGTTCGTACTGCTGGTGTGCGCCGAGTACCGCCCTGCTGGCTGAAGTGTGTGTAAACAAGGGGAGATGAAGGGGAAAGATGGGCGAGTTTTCTTACAGGAGATGTTGATGTGGGAAATTGTTGCTACTGTTTTTTTGTGTGTACGTGTGTGCATGTGTGTGTCTGATGTACAAGCGAATCCTGGTAAAACATCAAAGCTCATAACGATAAAAGAAGAGCCAAACAATAAATAAAAACGTGCGATATAAAAACAAAGGACGGGAAAAAAACTAATAGATCATCGCTATATGCATAAATCTTTCCAGTGTTGAGATCTGTGCACCTGAGACTGAGAGAGACCCCTCGTGCACACACACACACACACACACACACACACACACACACACACACACTGTTAACGAATCCTTTACGGAGGCGGGCGTGGCGGGGAGGACGGACATAAACAAAATTATCGCGGTGTTTACGACTGAGGGTCAACACAGCCACTAACAGGGAGAAGGTGTAACAAGGACCCGCGCCGCCACGCCACACCTTACACTTAACTCCGCTACACCCCGCCCTACCCCACCCTGTAACGTCTCCCCCTCCACCCCGATCTCCACTTGCTTACCTTCACATATCCCCCAACCACTAGCCCCAAGCCTACATTGTATAACGACGTGATCTTACTCCCAAGAACACCAAAAATAAGCAAGACAGTGAGAATCTTATGTACCCAAACCTTACTCCGGGACATACCTTTCTGCACCACCCCCTCTCCTCTCCTCTACATGTACCCTTATCTCTTGTGACATCAGCCCCACCCCAACATTATGCAACAGAGATCTCACTTTCAAGAACGCCAAGATAGGTATAGCGGACTGAAAACCTAACCTAACTTAACCTTACTTTGCTTAAACCTTCTGTCTTCATTTTTTTCCTGCCCACCTTCCCGCTGCTTCTTTAACCAGTCCCAAGCCAACATTATGCAACAACGAGATATTACTTTGAAGAGCACCGGCATAAGTAACTGAGTGAAAACCTACCCAAACCTAATTCAACTTTCCCTATATAGATACCTCCTCTCTGCCTTCAATTTTTTTCCTGCCCTCGCCCCCTGCTTCTCCAGCCAACTTCAAGCCCGTATTGTGAAAGGATATGATCTTACTTCCATGAACACCAAAACAAGTGACACAAAAAGAAAATCTAACCTAACCTAAAGTAAAATAGCTTCGCCTACTCACTCCAAGCTCTACCCCCCTCTCCCCTTACTATTTATCCTACTCCCCAGCAGCCTTGAGCTAACATTGTGCAACGGCATGATTCTACTTCCAAGAACACCTATGCAAGTAACACAGACTGAAAACACCAATTGCACAAGGGTCTTACATGAAATTGCTGAAATACCACTCCAGCAAAATATGTTATCTGCACTTTGTCGGTAGTAATCAAGTTATTTTATATATGAAAACTTCCTAAAAAAATAAAGATGCTGATGGAAAGGTAGAGCAGGTATGTGTTCATGCATAATATAAAATAAAAACTTGCTACGTGGAAATTTAGGCTAACACCACTGTCTTGCATGATTAGGTGAGGGGAAAAAGTCTATGAGCCAATATGCAGATGTACAAAAGGAAGCTTATAACACTGGAAGCTCTCTCGGTCAGTATTGATGTATATTTGCATTTCCACACACCAAGAGGCGGACGACCCACTCTCCTAGCCCAAAAATTGTATACATAAGATTAAAAAAATGTGTTGGCTTCATCCACACCAAAAGCAACACGTCAATGGAGCTGTCAGAACGCTGTGGGCAGAGCCGGCGGCGTCAGGGACTGTCACCACCACTATCACTGACTCCACGTAAAAAAATCTCCCTTTGTCACGTGAAATTAAAGTTTTCTGCTCGCCCAAACAGAAATGGATAATGCGTGCTTTCAATGTCACACAATGAAGGGAGTAGACAACTCTTTTGTGGTATAAACTTTCCATTGCAACCATTTTTTTCCTCTTTTTTTTTTCTAGGAGCATTTATTTTCCCTTTCCTCTTTTGGTGATTGTGTGAGCGTGCGTCCAGTTTTGCCAGGACGCACAACGCACCCGTCACTCTGCTGGTGCCGTGGAGACGAGGGGGAGGAGGGACGAGAAGGGGATATGGAGGGAGGATGGGAGGCTGGAAGGGATGGGAGACAGTCAAATAGTTGAGATAAATAGGGTGGCTATGAAAGGCTTGCGATTTCCCTGCTCGTGAAATTGCAAGAACTTTGAGTACGAGCAGGAGGAGGACGAGGAAGAGGAAGAGGAAGAAGAGAAGGAGGATGAGGATGAGGAAGAAGAAGAAGAAGAAAAAGAAGAAGAAGAAGAAGAAGAAGAAGAAGAAGAAGAAGAAGAGGAGGAGGAGGAGGAGGAGGAGCTTAAGAAGTGGAAGTAAAAACAATAAGCAAAGAGAAGTTGAAATTAGAAGAAAAGAAAAAATAAAGTAAAATGAAGAAGAGGTGGATGAAAAAGATGATAAAAGAAGGAATCAGTACAGGAATAAAGGGTGGGCGAAGACAGGGGCAGGGGGCGAGGGTGGGAGTGGGTGGGCGAGAGCTGGGGGAATTATTGTCGCCTGAGGCTGCCGTGTTGACTGAAAGATCCCGACGAGCGTCTTGGCGCAGACAGACCAATATCCTCGGGAGGCGGAGAAGGAAGTGAAGTACAATGAGACTCCGAAACGTCCCCAGGCAAGATGGCCTCCGCTTGTTGACAGCGAGCCGGGGGAATATTTGACCGTGACGCGCCAGGTTCAGGAAGGACAAAAAAGTAAAGGAGGAAGAGAGTTTAAACATATATTGGGTCCGTCCGCCCTCAGACGCCGCTCTAATATATATGCGGCATAATCTAAGTCCGGGAAGTGTAAATACATCGCATTCGACGGAGCGCAAATCCTCCGAGAGGGATAAATATCCAATCTTCGACAGTAAGTTATTGCCTCGCCTACAAAGGTATTCCATGAATTCTGAGCGAGGTAAGATGGTTGCACCGTAGGAAAGTTCATTTCTGGTCCGCTACGTTATAATGCTCGCCGCGTTGTCATCTACTTCTAGTCATTTGGTGAAACGGTCCAATTTACGCCGAATGAGGGATTAGGAGAGGCTGGCGAGGGCGACAGGAGGGAGAAGGGGGGGGGGGGGCGAGGAGGAAGGGGAGGAACGGGACGGGGAGCCTGAAAGGAGAAGGGAGGGTGTGTGTGGGGGGATGGACAAGACCCGTATATTTTACACTTCAGAGCCCGTGAAACAATTTCCACATGACCAGTAAGAACAAAGCTAGGCGATAACGACCTGTACGTAACTTTCTCACATTCTTCCAACGTTTGACTGGGCCGCGCGTGATGTACACAGATTAATAGATATGTAAATCAGTCTGCCCATATATTACAGACGGCACATGATTTTCCTTAACGTTCCTTTGATTTTCATGATAGATTTCCTCTAAAACTGACTCTCCGATTCATTAGTCGCCTCAAGTCATCGTCATTTTTCACCGTCTCTGAAGCCGCCATTTCCTCCTCAAACTCTTGAGTGGCTTTACTTTCTTTCACGAGATGTTCTTTGAGCAGCGAACGGCCTCAAGACCCTAATGCAGCTGCTCTTCATCTCTGCGCATCCACGTTACCGTAAAGTATTCTTCACTTTGCCAGTGTTCCTACTAATTGGAGTCATTACTTTTATTTAGCTATCTTGGTAATCCTGATCCTGTAATCTCTTTATAGCACTTTCCTCCTCTATTTCTCTTTATCTTCATTCTCCATCTCCTCTCCTGCTCTCCTCCATTTCAGCCTATCAGATTTCTCCCTCTTTTCCTCTCCTCTCTTCCTCAACCTCCTTACTCAGAACTCAAGGAGAAATCCCTAAGATTTAACTCTTCCATTTGGGAAGGCTTTCACTGGGCATGAGGGTAATTTAAAGCTTGCTGGGAGAGTACAGAGCCAACCCCAGATATCATAGGGACGGAATTCCAGTTCGCATGCATACACCCACCACCCGTACCGAGCCTGGCAAATGGGACAAGTCTGAACAAATCCTACTTTAATTTATAGTGATCCTTATCATCTGTGATCGTTAAGACGGAATTGCAACGCATCGAACGAGGTTATCTATGATATTTTATATGATCTTGTTATTCTGGGTTTGATCTACAGGTCCGCCTCGTCATGAGGTCTCAAGTTATTTTTTTTCAGGGGTTGGCAATCATCTGTCTACATTGCTTTCATTCACCCTTGATCATCAATGTTTCTTTTATAAAAAAAAAAAAAAATAAGAAGAGAAAGTTAGAACTTTACTGTAGATAAACGTTCCAGTGCATATTTGTCAACATCCCTTTGTATCATCTAACAGACAAACGTTTTCCTCATTCCAGATTCCAGACGGAGCTCCCCGCGGCAGGACACTCCATATTACCTTTTATTCTGGCGCTTTTTCAGTCTCCTTCCCGCACTCCCATCGCTTCCTTCCTCTGTGTATTGCCGTGGCCCAACTCATGCTCGCCGCACACCACCCTCGCCCCCTTGTCTTGTTCAGCGCCTCACGAGCTTCACGTTTTCTCCCTCTGAGTGCCCAACCAAAGGCCCAACCACATCCTTCCTCGCCCTGAGCTGCCCCCTTCCCAGGCAGTGTGTGGGGAGCCTGACCACCGCCGAGGATTAACCACCCGCCTTATTTGCACCTTCACGCCCGCTGATGGCAAGATAAGACTTCCAAAGAGACGCAGAAGGGGGAAGACGGTGCTCAGGCGGGAAGCTGGAACGAATTGGGGGGGCTTCTGCCGCGTCTACAGAGGACTAGATAATAATGGGGAACCACTAAAGCCTTATTTGCATCTGGCGATGATGGGGATGATAAGAATTGCCCGGGATCTTGGGAGGCGGAAGACGGGTTGTTGGTGGTGAGCTCGCCGGCAGTTTGCATCTCAGGATCACGGGGATTCGTAGTAGAAACTGGGAGGGTGATACGTGGGATCAGCTGCTCATCTTATTTACATTTTTACAACCGCAGAAGGATGCCTGCGCGGCGACGGTGACGAAGGGCCGAGGAGAGACGCTGCTCTAGGGCCTCGTTAAGGCCGAGACTCATGCATGTCTCGGTCGTCTCATCAGCGAGGAAAACCCGGCAAGAGGCTAGACAGGCGCGAGGGAGGGAGGAGCACTGAGTGTCGCCAGTATTATGTAAGAGTTCATGAGGGATTCAAGGTACACGGGTGAACACGGAGGGCGAGATCGATGTTTGCTCTTTTATTAATCAGCCGAGTTACTGTCTCGCCGCCCAGCCGGAAACATGGATCAAAAACTTCCTGCCGGCAAGCAACGGCCGCCCGTGCACGTTCTCGCCGTGAAATACTAACGAGGCATGGCGGCTTCAGGTGATGAGGTACCTGCTACTGCTAACGATTCTCGACGTGGACCAGACGAAGAAAAATGCTTTCGGTAGTGAAGCTGAATATTTAAAAGAGGGTTTTGGCTAGAGACAGAACACGTATGTATTTTTTTTTTTTTTTTTTTTTTATCCCCACACTAGTTGTATAGGGCTACAGAAGCAGAATGTCGATTTTCAAGTCACCCGCCATGTAGCTAGGCTACAAAGCTTTACGCCCCTACCATGTTCTTTCTTTTTTGCTTTGATTTTTCGCCATGCCAGATGTTTAGGGTTGCAGTAACGAAGTGTCAATGTTCATGTCGCCTGCCACGTGCCAGACTACACCCCGGCACATAGCACCATATTTTTTTTTCCGAAGACTTAACAACAACAAACACGCGGGCACACGCGACGCATTGTTTGCCTCGGCGGAGCAAATGCACTGCTGGTCAATCACCGAGTGTCAAAAGTAAGCCTAACAAGAAGGCTGCCTCGCCCCCACGTTAATCAATGGCCAACGGAGGGAAGTTGATCGTTTCACAATATTTCGTGCCCCCGAGAATGGCTAGGGAGCTGCTGGGTGACAGCAAAATTACAAGAAAGGATCACTCAAGTCTCTGATATCAGGTGAGTTACTCCTAAGGTTCAAATTGTGTACGGTCAATATTTTTTCCCCTAACTCGAATAAGTATAAATAATTCAGATCAGCTTTATGTTGCTTAAAATCGTAAAGACAAGTTTCTTCCAGTCTGTCAAGAGATGCAGAATTCGTTCTAAGCAAACTGGAAATAACAGTGTTTGCTCTATGGCCGTGCTGACACCTGTCACCCCCAATTACCTGGACCATAGCCGAGCCGGTAGTAACACGACGTTGACACCTGGGGACATCAACACGCGCAGGTGAAGTTACGTGCTCTCTTATACGTCTCAAAACTAACAGTTATACATGTGTGTGCTTGTGTATTATATATATATATATATATATATATATATATATATATATATATATATATATATATATATATGAGAGAGAGAGAGAGAGAGAGAGAGAGAGAGAGAGAGAGAGAGAGAGAGAGAGAGAGAGAGAGAGAGAGAGAGAGAGAGAGAGAGAGAGAGAGAGAGAGAGAGAGAGAGAGAGAGAGAGAGAGAGAGAGAGAGAGAGAATGAGGGGGGAGCAGGCAGGGAACACAGACAGGCTGGTAGATTGACAGAACGGATGGCAAAAAGACAGACAGGCAAAAAGGGAAACACACACACACACACACACATACTCAGGTGAAGATTTTGCTGGCAAAACCCATGATGTGACAAGTAGTTTAGCGCGATGGCAAGGAAACCTGAAAAATGTGATCATTAAATATCTAAATGGCCTGATTTTTTTTTTTTTTACAACAAAGGAAACAGCTCAAGGGCACAAAAAAAGGAAACAATAATAATAATAAAAAGCCCGCTACTCGCTGCTCTCAAAAAAAGAATCAAAAGAGGCGGCCGAAAGAAAGGTCAATTTCGGGAGGAGAGGTGTCCTGATACCTTCCTCTTGAAAGAGTTCAAGTCGTAGGCAGGAGGAAATACAGATGAAGGAAGATTGTTCCAGAGTTTACCAGCGTGAGGGATGAAAGAGTGAAGATGCTGGTTAACTCTTGCATAAGGGGTTTGGACAGTATAGGGATGAGCATGAGAAGAAATTCGTGTGCAGCGGGGCCGCGGGAGGGGGGGAGGCATGCAGTTAGCAAGTTCAGAAGAGTAGTCAGCGTGGAAATATCGATAGAAGATAGAAAGAGAGGCAACATCGCGGCGGAATTTAAGAGCTAGAAGACTATCAGTAGGAGGAGGAGAGATGATGAGACGAAGAGCCTTAGACTCCACTCTGTCCAGAAGAGCTGAGTGAGTGGAGCCCCCCCACACGTGAGATGCATACTCCATACGAGGGCGGACAAGGCCCCTGTATATGGATAGCAACTGGGCGGGGGAGAAGAACTGGCGGAGACGATACAGAACGCCCAACCTCGAGGAAGCTGATTTAGCGAGAGAGGAGATGTGAAGTTTCCAGTTGAGATTTTGAGTTAAGGATAGACCGAGGATGTTTAGTGTTGAAGATGGTGACAGCTGAGTGTTGTCGAAGAATAGGGGATAGGTGTTTGGAAGATTGTGTCGAGTTGATAGGTGGAGAAATTGAGTTTTTGAGGCATTGAAGGACACAAGTGGAAAGAATGAGTACGTTTGTTTCCAGAATGGATATGAAAAGCATCTAAACTCCTCCAGCCGTGCTACATACATGCACATGTACAAATTGAAACAGGCAATGACTTTATAAATGTGTATCAGAAGTAATGCCTGTCACACTGCTGTAATGCTGTTGGTAGTGATGGTGCGGGTGTTGGTTGGGCATGGTAGTGGTGATGAAGGTGATTGTTATGGTGACGGGTAGTGATGATAATGACAGAGATGGTGACTAGGGATGTGGGTGATGGTTATGGTGACAGTGGGTAGTGATGGTATGGATAGTGATGGTGAGTGACGATGGTGATGGGTAGTGGTGGTGGTGGTGTTAGTAAGGACGACATGCACCTGGGCAGCGAGGCACCACCACCCTCAACACCACCACAGCCGCCGCCGCCGCCGCCCCAAGCACACCTCTCAGACAAGTATCATTCCCTCAATCTCCCTCGCATATAATGGCACGTCTCTGTCCCTCCCATCTTGCCGGTGCGGTAATCGTGCTCTTCCTCCCTCTCCCGTCCCTGCCTCGCCTTCGTCCTCTCCTGCTGCTGCTTCTACCTCCAAGCGCCTCCACCTTTACTACCGCACAGTTTCTTGTGGCGAGTTAATACACAAATCTCCTTTAAAATTCCCCTCCCCCCCCTCTCGCCCGGTTTTCCCAACGTGTGTCTCCCAACTTATTCTCAGCATGTGTTCCAATACCCATTCAGCGCTGCGAGTGTGCCACGGCTATACATTACAGAGGAATCAATTTCATATTAATATAATTTTTTACGCCTTTAGAGATCTTCCATATTATGCCGCTTGAGTTGGGGCAAAATTTACGGCCAGTATTTTAGGTGCCATTGAAGCCCCCCACTTGTTTTGCCGGGTTCTTAGCCATTCCGCGGCAGTAATGAACAGTCGCGGAGGTTGGATCGGAAACGACATTACCATGATATAAGTGGCACTTATTCCCCGCATCGTGGAGCGAGGAGGTGGAGAGAGAGAGAGAGAGAGAGAGAGAGAGAGAGAGAGAGAGAGAGAGAGAGAGAGAGAGAGAGAAGAGGGGGGAGTAGAAACGGGGAAGAAGTGGTGTTGCAGGGTGCGTAGGAGATGAGGGGGAAGGAGAGGAGGAGGAGGAGGAAGAGGAGGGGGTGTTGTTGGTGGGTGAGATGGAGGAAAGAGAGGAGGGGAGGTGTTGGTGTATAAGCGGGAGGAAGGGAGGAGGGAGAGATGAAGGGAGGGAGGGAGAGAGGGAGGGAGGTTATAGAGCCCTTGCCTGCCAACGTGAAAGCTTCTCAGGACAGCGAGGTTGCTCCAATGCTCCAAATTTGTTACCATATTTCCAATTTAATTAATTCAATGAACTAAATTAAAGAAATGGTTCGATGTTGGTGCCTTGGGTCGTTGCTAAAGGAGGCAAAGGAGGAGGAAGAAGAATAAAAAGAGGAGGAGGAGGAGGAGGAGGAGGAGGAGGAGGAGGACGAAGAAGGGAAGGAGGAGGACGAGCCGAAGGAGGAGCAGAAGAAGGAAGTACGGGAAGAAGAAGAAGAAGAAGAAGAAGAAGAAGAGACAGAAGAAAAGAAATACAAGACGAAGAAAATAAAATAGAACTGGCAGGAAAAGCAGACAAAAAGTGCGGAGGAAGCAGGGCGCAGCGAGAGGCGTGGCTCGGAAGGGGCGGGAGTCTTCGGTCTTGCTCGGGTTTGGGTCCGACTAGGGAAAAACAGCTAATTTCGGCTGCTTCAGATAATCTCATCAGGCAATGTTTAGAATGCATGTGAATGAGCTCGGGACTTCAAGTTTTCCCTGCAGCCACCAGACGAAGATTATCAAAACACACGTGGACGGCCCCCTCTGCCCTGCTAGGTGGGTCCCCGGCTTGCGGCTCCACACACCCACACGTCCCCGCACACCCGCCGCCCATCCTAAGGCCTTAAAAACCATGAATAAACTGGAGAAGACGGGAAGTGAGAGGCAAGAGGAGGCCGCCTTTCCCCTCAAACAAAGTGAGAAATAACGGGTCTCTGCGACACTCGCCCTCCACCGCGGCCACCCTGGACGACATTACGACAGGCATTAAGGACAAAATGACCCGGAATCCGGAGTCGCAAGTCTGCTTAATGGAACGATTTGGACCACTTGCACGGCGAGGGGCGAGCGAGGGAGAGGGGGGCAAGGAGTGGGGAAGGCTGGAGTGTGGAGGAGACAGAGAGAGGAAGAGGAGAAAGGAAGGAGAGGTGGAATCACGCAATGTGAGAATAGCTAGTGTATCAAGTTTCAGTTTTGTGAAGACGCCAATACTGATGTGCAATTTGGGGCACTGAATGTCACAACCTGTCGGGCCTTATCACATAATAGTTTTGACCTTACGACCAGAATAGTACTTAAATAAGAAAAAAAAAGAAATAACTGTACACCAGATTTAAAATATAACAAGGAAACTATGTCTAAGCCATTGCCAGTGTTGTAATCCTGTGCTGCAAGAAAACGTGTGTGTGCCGGAAAACACGAGGCGAGGCGGGGCGGGCGAGGAGGAGCCGCGCGAGGGGAAGGAACCCAACCGACGCAAGGAAGGGTCTTGGGGCCGCCAGACTGCTCTGCCACCACCACCACCACCACGCTGCTGAAATTTAGGCCGTTCCCCTCTTTCTTTCCAGCTGCTCATTGTCAAGCATCTGTATGCCTACTCGTCTTGCACTACTCTTCCCCTCTTGCCAAATATACAGTTGTTGCTTTGTTTTCCTTTGCTGTTTTTGCTAATCGACACTTGTAACAGTGTTGACTTAGTAGTGTATGATCAAACGTTCTGAAGCCTCAGCAAAGTTATTTGTCTTCGCAACTATATTAGTTTATCCCTACAATTATAAGGTCTATTCTCCGTTTTTACAGGAACCGGACAAAAACAAATTCCAAAATCTCATCCCCGAACCTATACCATACATGTCACATCCACATCACAGGGTCGCTATAAAAATGTTACTGCATTGATGAACTTTATACACTGCCCACAATTAGTGTTCTAATATTGCTAAAGATTTCCATACCTTCAGAGATTTTCTTACTAAGATATAGCCTAATCCAGCCTTAGTCGTTTCATTTTTGGCACTATGGCATCAGTCTTCCAGCATCCAAGACTTGCAATCAGTCGGAAGAGATATGACTATTTTTCTTCTATGTCATAATGACGCCTCCGTGGTGCAGTGGTTAGCATGCCTAGCAAATAATCCGCTGCCCCGGGTTCAAATTCCGGCCTGGGCAGTCGGCTTGCAACTCACTCAGTTGTTCATCCTCCCTCTCGGGCTGGTCAATAAATGGATATACCTGCGGATAGCTGGGGAGGGTAGACTGGTAACCCGGATGTCACGCTTGTCCTGGATCTAGAAGTAACGGAGTCTTACCCACCATAGGCTCAAGTGCAAAAGTGACGGAGATGAGCACCGCTGCCACGCGCAGCTATGGCATATCCCCCAACTTTTACCATTTACAAGGTCATAAATATACCGTGCACTAACCTTTCTGCGTTCACACATTTCATCAAACATACCTCTGACTAAGCTAGAATTCTGTTGATAGTATTACTCGTACAGAGAGAGATTTTCGTGTAAATTTAACTTGTCATTACGTATTCATTTTCATATAATATAAATCGATTATTGTAAACATGATATTTGAATATCGTCAATCTTGACCTGCAATGATTTACACTTCTGACGTCTAACGAGTAGTCAGGTACGGTATTGGTCCCATACTGCACTAGGCTGTTATATTTTCAATCTGCGTTTGCTCTAGCATATACCACATCATCCTTCATGATCGTTTTTCACTCAAATAATAATCCTAGCCATAATTATCCATACTTTTACAATTCTGCTTCACGTTTGTTTGTGTAAATCCCACTCCACAGCGATCATTATCCTAGGTCATTAACTTTCATAGACTTTTACTGTTTCGTCTTGGCAACAAACGACTTTCCTTTCCGCTTTTATAATTTTCAATGGTTGATAAAGCCTATTTATATGGTATCCACAGTCATTCATGTTTCACGACCATCATAATTCAAACACTGCGAATTAATAATTTGTCCTATAGAGAAGCTCCCAAAACTACCTTTAAAATAACGTGCTGTACAATCTGACACAATGGACGATGTTAACTGAAAGTGTTACGTACGTGAAGTAGCAACCAAGTATGGATGGATGTTTGTAGCCTTTACGGAAGCGCAGATTGGTTGATTAATAGCCTATTATGTTTCTACTCGGTGTCTGCTGTAGTTTGCCCCACACCATAGCCGTCACTAACCTAGGGTATTACACTTATAATACTCCAATTCAATGCATGTCATAATTAACAGGACTAGGCTATTTATTTCTACTCCACGCCTGCTATAGTTTGTTCCACACACAACGATCATTAACCTTGGCTATTACACTTATGACAATCAATTTCTCATCAACCTTATTTATATTTCAAAATACATCATAATCAGAAGGACTAGGTTATTATATTTCTACTCTGCGTCTGCTTTAATTAGCTCTACACGACAGCCATCATTAACCTCGACTATTACTCATAATTACAATCATCCATTTCTCATCATTGATAGTTTTATTGTCATAGATGAGAGTATTAGGCTTTTATATTTCTACAACGGCTAATTACATTTGTTATACAACCTTAGGGACTCGTCAAGTGGCCAAGCAACTTCATATTATTCATTTCGGTATATTTCGCACCTCACACTAAAGGTAGTTGTAGGAGCTTCTGAAAATTGACACCTGTTTGACCGACCCCTGACACACCACCTGACCCCCTGAAACACACCCCTGCGTGACACCCCCCCACCTGACCCCCTGAAACACACCCTTGCCTGACACACCACCACCACCTGACCCTCTACGTAAACATTACTAAAACACACCATCACCAATAAACTCGCTGTAACATTCTTGAAACGCACCTGAAAAACCATCATCACCCGCCCCGCCGCAACACATCAACAGGTAGACATAAACACTACAATACCACGTTTTCTTTACCTGTTACGTGGTTGGAGAGTGCAGGTTCCTCTTGGCCACCACCAGACACCGTAAATCCTCGCTGGTGAACTTGGTGACAGTTTAACGCGTGATATTCCAAAACGTATCCAAAATTAGGAAAAAAATAACAACGTGCACTCAATCTCACTGTTTAGATATAACTGCATGGCGCTCTGTTGAGCTTGAGCCTTGCCAGGGTTGCCACTTCCCATCATGTGACGAATTACCGAAATTTAACAAATCACGAAGCAGCACATTCATGTAACCAAACAACATAATCAAACTTTTTTATTATCATTATAGATATGTAGTGAATGATACCTTATGTGTTTTCTTTCTGGAGAGTATATGTAAAGAATTAGAAATGTATTACGTCATAGTAGGCTAAACTTCCCACTTATTCATTTTTCTTCGTGAATGAACGAACGAGTAAGTAGGTCACTTAGGATGATAGTGCTTGACATAAAAAGAAGGTCTTACGCTGAAGCTCAACCTTCTAGCCAGAGCGGGCTTCGCCGAGCTTATAGGCTCTGACGAGACCTGTGTTGAATCTGGGCGTTGGTACGCCTGACGGGAATCAGCTGGCGTGTTTCGTCTGCACACCACAACAAAAATCTACTTCGCAGTGACTACCTCTTGATCTACCAGTAAACGAACCACTTACATCAGGGAAAGCAAAAGTTCTGATACATTTAGTGTTTAGTGGACGACATGGCAATGCCAACGGCCATGATGGTAAAAAAACATGTGGCCTAGTAGGACGATATAACCAGGATGTTCAAGGTCCATGCCAGCCGCCATGTAAGCCGAACCAACATGTCTGCAGATGAAGGAGAGATTCAGCCACATCAGTCTGAAGTAAGTACAGGAGATACACTCTGTTTACGTTAACTGGTAAAAGATTGGTCCTCATGTTTTTTTTTTTTTTTTTTTTAAACAAATGTTCTAATTTACCAATAGTTCTTGCAGCACGTGTGTGTTTTCAGGGAACAGGCTGTCGCCTTATTTTCATCTCTGCATGATGAATACTTTAATATATTGCTAGAATATTGCGACAGATATTACATCATTGTGTGTTATCAGGATCTTGAAATAATTCTGATGAGTTAAGAATAGGCACACCCTTGTTCTTAACAATTACCGTAAAATGCACCAACTGGTAGGTGTATACATTATAGGTGCTTACGAAATTGCAATACACCGCTCCGTATATTTAATTATGCTCGTAACAAAACTCCAAATTAAAAAAAAATAAGATAAATAAAAGCATGTTCTTTGTCTGACGTGAAAAATGTAGTCAAGAGGTCTAATTTCACTTCTAATGAAACTCACGCCTGTCTGAGTGTGGGCTTAGACCCAGAAAAATGTGTTTATTTACCATAATGTTGTGAAATTAATGTTGGTCATGCTAGGGTGGCCAGGCTCAAGGATGAAGGCTGCCTTCTTGATGCTCTTCATCGCATTCGCAATTCATACTCATTGAGGTTCATTGCGTCACTGTAGTATGACTTGGGGTCAGCTGCAAGCACACAGCAGGGACTTAGTGCAGCAGCACCCACCAACATCTCTCTACATGTGAAAGGTACAATAACTGATAATAAGGAATAAAAAGGTCATAAACCCTGTCAAATAGCCTCACTAGGGTAGTAAAATACGTTTGCTGACACAACGTAGGGAGCTGATCAGCAGTCCCACTACCTGCATTTTAGCCAGCTGTATACATGGATTATCCACTCAGAAAGTGTCTTACCACTCTATAAACAATGAGCAATTATTCTCAACTGGATGTTTTTTCTTGTCTTACCTGTTAGTGGACGAGAAAATAAAGTAGTTGCGCCAGTCCTGACGTCTTGCCGACGGTGAGTTCTGTGTCGCTGAGGCGTCGTATCCTCCAGTAAAACGCGGGGCGGTTAGCTGTTGTCAAATAAATAACCGTCTTGTGCCTAAGAGAATAATTTCGTACGCATTTTTTCTTATTATGTTACTCTATTCTTTACGTTTTTCTCTACATTCTGAAAGCAATTCAAATAACGATTTCAACTTAGGCGCGAGGCTATCCAGTCCTCGACCCTCGACCATGCTCCATTATCTTGGCGGGACTCATGATAGCTCCCTGCCTTCACGGGAAGGTTGTTGCCCTCGACCATCGGTCTAATAATATCACCCTTAATAGATGTTGTGTGGGTAAATCATATCCTCTGTACCCATTATGTCTATCGAGTAAGAAATTAGAAGTACAGGGGGCCAGATAATTATCTTCGGAACAGGGCACGTACCCAGACATAGTATTGAAGAAAACTGCGAACATAATGGAGATACTCACCTGCAATTACTTGTTTGTTTGTTTGTTTGTTGTATATATATATATATATATATATATCTATATATATATATATATATATATATATATATATATATATATATATATATATTCATCTCTTTTGAATATGAAACAAAGCATTCAAAGTCTATAAATAATACACAGTCATGGGAAAGTACTTCTCGGGAGTCATGCTTAGACTTCACGTTGAACAAAAGAGTTCAGCAGTAATACGTATTCATCTTGAGAGAGAAGTGTTCACATCTCCCAGTCGTGGAGGCTGCCTCACTGGTGAGCATCATGATCTTAACTGAGCTGATGCTTACCTGATTCTTACTCTTCGCCTTCAGCCACCTCGACACTTTCTGTAATACTTGCTGCTTACCTGCTCGCCACTCGATGCTCTTATAGACTGAAACAACTCACCTGCTTCAAACTGTGTCGGTATCTCAAGTCGAAGAAAGTGAGGCCTGTAATTCATTAGTAATATAGAAGAAGAGAAACAATAACAGCACGGTGAAAATAAATACATCTTCTAATTCTTCAAGCATTTATTTTATCACAAACCTGCCAACAAGTGTTTATATGGTTATCATCATCATCAGCAGTAGCAGCAGCATCGCCGTGTATAATTCAACTGCTTCTCCCACACATTTCCATTCTCCTCTTTGTTGTGGTTCTAGTTTCTAGTTTCGATGTAAACGTTACATAAACTTTAAAAGTCTGATCTCGTCGTCTAGTGAATGTCCTTTCCTAGGGTCGTTTTATGTTAGTTATTTCCCAGTTTGCCACTTTTTTGTCCTCTGTTCTTCTTTCTCCTACATTTGTGTTACGACAATTGCCTTTTCTTGATTTTTATGTTTTACTATGTCTGTTTTCATTTTCAGTTTTTCATCCAATATAGTGATTCCATCATTGGTCTCTCCGTTCCTCTTTGGGCACTGTCCAATTTGCTTTCTAGAGACTTGATCAGTGTCCATGCGTTTGATCAGTGTGTCATGGCGGGAAGGACGCACTGTTTGAAAACCTTTGGCTCTAAGCACAACTTCAGGGAGACTCTGAATATGTTGTTTGCTGAAAGCACTTCAAAACAGTCTTATACGTCTTTTTATTTCCAGTCCGAGGAAGGGATTGAATTGCATCAGTTGTCCCAAGTATACATATTCATTTACTGTTTCTAGAGCTTTCTCTTGGATGACTAGTTGTTCGATTTGAGCATGACTGTTGAACATCACTTTATCTTTTTCTTATAACTTTTTGGTTCTAATTCAATACTTTCATTATTTCGTTGTTCAATCATCTGTTGCATTTTGCCACTAGAATCGCTAAAAAGAAAGTCATACATATGTCGAATATATATCTTTTTACAACAAAGGATGCAGTTCAAGGTTAAAATTAAATAAAAAGGGGCCCCAAAATGCACTGCTATAACAAATGGAAAACATAATTTTTAAAAGATTGATGAGCTTCTGAAATAATGATCATATTAAGTTGGAGCAGTGTCTAAATACTTCCCTCTTGAAACTATTCAAGTCATTGGAAGGAAGAAATCCAGATAAAGGAAGATCCTCTAGAGTTTCCCAGTAACAAGGATGAAAAATAAAGGTATTAGTTAACTCTTGCATTAAAAATTTGGACAGCGTAGGGATGAGCCGTAGTAAAAAATAGAAAGCAACGAGGCCACATGAGCAATGGAGGCGTGCAGCAAGCAGGTTCAGGATATCAGTAAACATAAATATATCGATAAAATATAAATAAGAAAACAACATTGTGGCAGAGAGTGGAAGACAGTCACTAAGAAGAGGGGACCTGATGAGGCGAAAAACGTTGGATATCATTGTCCATAAGAGTGGTGTGAATGGAATCCCTTTCCACGTGGGATGCATATATCGTCTCTCTCTCTCTCTCTCTCTCTCTCTCTCTCTCTCTCCCACACACACACGGAGAGAGAGAGAGAGAGAGAGAGAGAGAGAGAGAGAGAGAGAGAGAGAGAGAGAGAGAGAGAGAGAGAGAGAGAGAGAGAGAGAGAGAGAGAACGAAATTAAAGATAACACGCTCACAGGACCCAAAACATACAAGTTTCTCACCAACCTCGTCCGCCAATTAGAACCAATCGTGACAACTTTCGTCCACTCACAGTCCTTGACGGAAAACCCGAGACAGAGACAGACAGACGAGCAGACAGACAAAGAGGGACGGACCGTGAAAGAGAGAAATGGAAAGAGTATACGAGCGATAAGAGAGAGAGAGAGAGAGAGAGAGAGAGAGAGAGAGAGAGAGAGAGAGAGAGAGAGAGAGAGAGAGAGAGAGAGAGAGAGAGAGACGCACATACATACCTACATACATACAGACATACGCAGACAGGCAGAAGAAGGTCAGACAGACAAAACAAACAAAAAGACATACAGAGAGAGAGAGAGAGAGAGAGAGAGAGAGAGAGAGAGAGAGAGAGAGAGAGAGAGAGAGAGAGACGGGGAAAGATTCAGTTGTCTGTCACAGAAGAAAGACTGGGAGGCGGCCATCTCGGGGCGGAAACGCAATTACGAAGGTCCGATGGCGGGGTCCTTCAGTCCTCTCCGCTATCGACCCCCTGGACCCGAGGAGGAAGAGGAGGAGGAAGAAAAGGAAGAGGACTCGGAGCGGGAGGAGGAGGAGGAGGAGGATGGGGAAGGGGTTAGTGGAGGAAAGGAAAGAGGATGAGAATGTTGGGAAAATAGAAAATGCGACGAAGGACAAAATCTGTAACAAAGAACATTATAATAAAATGTTGAAAGAAGAGGAAGAGGAGGAGGAAAAGGAGGAGGAAAGGATAGCGGAGGGGAGGAAAGAGGATGAAAACGTTGGAGAAAGAAATTATGAAGAAAATACGACGGAGGACTAAATCTGTAACAAAGAAAATGGAAATAAAAGGTTGAAAGAGGAGGAGGAAAAGCACGAGAAGGACGAGGAGGAAAAGGAAGGAGGGAGGGATAACATGATGAGTTCGTAAGAGGAAGTTGATGAAGAAAACAAAAACAAACAAAAAATAACGAGGGCTACATATGCAACAAACGGATAGAAAATGATAGAGAAGATGAATTAAAGAAGGAGGAGGAGGAAGAGGAAGAGGAGCAACAGCAGGAGGAGGAGGAGGATTAGGAGTGGGAAAGGGTAAGAGGATGAGAAAATAAGAAAAAATGTGAGGAGAATGAAAAAGAAAAGAATTTACGAAAGAGCGTTGCATCTTTAAGAAAAAAATATTGTGAGAGGAATAATTAAGAGAAAAGGAGTTAGCGGAGGAAGAAGATGAAGACGAGGATTGGAGGAAGGAGTAAGGGGAAGAGAATGTTAACGAGAGAGAAAGAGGGGAAAGGTAAATAGAAAAAGTGAACAAAGAAAAGGGCTTCTACGCTTGCAGACAGTGAGAGGAAAGGAGTATGAAGAGGAAACTAACTGCAGGAAATAAAGGAAGAAAGAGAGGCAACTGAGGCAGGGAACTATTGCATTATACGAGAGCAAGAGAAATGGAAATTGTGAAAAAAGGAGAAAAAGGAGAGAAAGATAAGAATGTTAAATTAGAATAAACAAAGCGACAAAGAGAAAGAGATTAACATATAAAGTAAAAAAAAACAATACTGTAATCAATGTGAAATGTAAAGATAAAATATTATATACCTGAATCAAAGCTAGATATTAAACAGTAGTCTACATTATATCAGAAAATAAAAAGCTGAAAAAAATATAAAATAAATGACATTAAATACACAGAAAAAATGTACTAAAATATCATTCAAATTAGTAACGAGCATTTTTCAATAATTATATATAAAGTGGTCAAACATACATATTTAGTTGATGCGAATAGCAACCGTCTAATTTAATTGCCGTCTTGCATGAGTTCCGTTATGAAAACATACGTGAAGGAACACTTTCTAACATACTTCCTTTCTGTTGCAGTATTGCATCTTGGCTTTTCATCTGCCACAACACCGCAGAATATTCTCCCTTCTCCTTCCGTCCTCCCTCACTCCTCTTCTTCCTCCTTCCCTCTCCTCCCACCCTCCAGCTCACCCTTGACACACCCTCACTTCCTTGGCCCCTCTCCTTCTCCTTCCTCCCCTCACTCCATACATTCTGTGGTTTTCCTCTCCCCTTCCCTCATGGCTGCCTCCCTTCTGTCCACAGCTTTCTATATGCTTTACAGTTATGTCTGTTTCTCAGTCAGAAAATCGAAAAACGATGTGTATCTCGTAACTTATACATTTACGTTCTCTAGAATGACTCCTGAAAAATTAAGAAGCTATAGAAGAATATTTTATTAATAAATGAGGAAAATAAGCAAACCACGTTAATTTCAGTAGAATTGAGCCCAGAAACTTATATGAAATTTCGAATAAACAGACAGATAAACACGGACAGAGAGAGAAGAAAATGACATATTCCAGCGACGCTCCGGCCGAACATGAGCCTGAGTTTGACATCCAAAGAAAAGGAGAAATCGTGAAATGGGAAAATTCACCGCTGGTAAACGACGGTCTAGGAAAAAGAGGAGGGCCGAGGAGGAGCTGAGGGGAGCCTGAAGACGAGGGGCGACGCTGGAGGCGGATCGAAGAGTGCAAATGATGGGGTCGGGCCGCGAGGGAGGGAGGCGAGAGGGGGCGGCGGAGGAGGAGGGTGAAAGAGGGGATCTGGCGCGAAAGAAAAAGAATCTGATCAGAGGGGCGATAGGCCGCAGGGGTGAGTGGGACCCGACACAAAATGGAGTACAAGGGAAATGAGATGGAGAGAAAATTAGAGTGAACACGAGAAGGGAATTGAGAGAGAGAGAGAGAGAGAGAGAGAGAGAGAGAGAGAGAGAGAGAGAGAGAGAGAGAGAGAGAGAGAGAGAGAGAGAGAGAGAGAGAGAGAGAGAGATGAAGAAAAGTAAGAGAATAAACTAAAGGGAGAAGAAGAAAGAGAAGGAGGACAAGGACGAGAAGGAGAAGGAAAGACGAAAATGGGTCGATGTTGTTGTTGAAGAGTTTTTTTCTTGCGCTGTTACGAGTGAGGACGGCACCTTAGGGCGTCTTCTGTGTGTGTGTGTGTGTGTGTGTGTGTGTGTGTGTGTGTGTGTGGAAAACGGTTTTATCTATTAACATCGTATAACACTCCGGTCTTTGTCAGCTGTTCTTACTATATGCAACAAATTCCAAGTACATTTTTTTTTCACACGTCAAAGTTTGCTATGCCCTGTAACAAATGTATATTCAGTATAGGAAACATCATATCATCAACTAATCACTTCGTTTTTTCTCACCCTCTCTCATTCCATAGAGGTGTGTATTATCGCGCACGAAATCACATCACAACATGCATTTCGCCCTCAACTCTTGCACGCGTTTGGTGATGAAAGTCCGAAGAAAAAACAAGAGCAGGGTGGCCGGGTAGTTCCTCAACCCCACTAGAGAAAGAAAAGTCAACACCAAGCACTGGCTCAAGTTGCCCCGAAAAAGATGTGAGAGAGAGGGGAGTAAAGAGCGTGGAAGGAGTTCGAGAGAGAGAGAGAGAGAGAGAGAGAGAGAGAGAGAGAGAGAGAGAGAGAGAGAGAGAGAGAGAGAGAGAGAGAAGGCGTAAGAGAGAAAGAATACAAGAAAGAAAGGAAGAATGAAAGAAAGAAGGAAAGAGGGAACAAAGTGCAAGAGAGAAAAGAAAGAAGAGAGAGAGAGAGAGAGAGAGAGAGAGAGAGAGAGAGAGTAAAGGAGAAAGAGAGGAGAGAGCGAGATAGTGACGGAAGGAGATGTAGCGAGAAGAGAGAAAAATCAATAATGAAGAAAGAAATAAGAGTACACATACATATTATACATAGAAACTGAACCTAAATGTATCGATCCTTTCATGAATATGTGTGTGTGTGTGTGTGTGTGTGTGTGTGTGTGTGTGTGTGTGTGTGTGTGTGTGTGTGTTTATGCTGAAACGGAACAGCTGTTGTGAGATGGATGTTAGGAAGGAGGGACTGTTAAGGGTGGATGGAGGAGGAGAAAGAGGTGGAGAAAGAGGAGGAGGAGGAGGAGGAGATGGCGAAAGAGGAGGCGGAATAAGAGAAGAAAGAGGTGGTGACGGTGGTGTTTGTGAGCAAGAAAAGGAGAGGGAATTGTGTGAAAAGGCTCGGAAGAGAGGGAGAGAGAGAGGGAGGGAGGCGTTTCGTAATAGGAAGGAGAGGAAGAAAAGGAGGGAATGAGGGAGGGAGAGGGGGGGAGAGAGAGAGGGCGTCGAGATGGCGAGAAGGGGGGCGGAGGGAAGGAGGAGGATCTAGGTGGGGCTGAGAATGAAGGAGGGAACGCGAGGGGGGAAGAAAGGAGAGAAGGAGGGAGAGCGGACCTAAAAGAAAACACCTTTAACCTTTCTACTAAAACCAAGAAGCGGGAAACACATACAAAACTAGAACACGAAAACCAACAACAACAACAACAACAACAACAACAACAACAAAACGCAGGCACAGATACAGTAAAACAAAACCCCCGCAACAAAGGGAGAAAAGAACTGAACCAAAAACGAAAATTCACCAAAGAAACCAAACAAGGAGACAAAGGGAGAGTGAAGAATAGCCAACAGGCCGGACTCCAGTGTTCTCAGTAGCGAGGGCGAAGAGAGAGAGAGAGAGAGAGAGAGAGAGAGAGAGAGAGAGAGAGAGAGATGGGGTGGGGGTGGGGGGGGGAGCTTGGGAACCTTCCTGGCTGGGCTCCTTAGTGAGAGTCGGGAGAGGGAGGGAGAGAGGCCGTGAGGGGAGGGAGGGAAGGAGGAAAGAGAAGGCAAGAGAGGAGCGCGAGGTGCCAGAGGAAAGGGGCCTCGAGAGGAGCGAGAGAGAGAGAGAGAGAGAGAGAGAGAGAGAGAGAGAGAGAGGAAGGCTCTTGGGCCGGGGCAGCAGTCGATGAAGAAAATGGCGGGGAATTCACGAGGGGAGCTGGGCTGGCTGAAAGGAGGAGGAAGAGGAGGAAGAGGAAGAAGAGGAAGAGGAGGAGAAGGACGGCTGGCGGAAGGGCTGGGAAAGATGGTAGTATTTATCACCTCTTTTCTTTCTCCTCCTTCCTCACCTTTTTCTCCTGCTTAGCAATTTCCTTCTGCCTTTTTTTACTTCACACACACACACACACACACACACACACACCACCACCACCACCACCACCACCACCACCACTTCTCACGAAAAATCTACCCCTATAATTTTATCGTGTGACTTTCCTTTCGGTATATTCACACACCCACGTAAGGGCTTATTCGCTGTACACTAAGAACATTTCATGACTCGTACAGAAAGTTCGTAATTAGCAAACCCCGCGCGTCAGTGGCCTCCGTTTTAGCGATGGAATTATTAGAAAAGTTTGATGTCGCTTGTTAATGCCCGCCGGAGCAGACGTGGACGTGGACGGCGACGGATACATAATTGGGTAAAGAAAGAATTCATAAACATGCCAGGAATGACGACTACTTTAATTGGAGAAGTTGGGGAACTATTTTAAAGTCCTACAATATTACTAGAGCACGTATATACGCTTCGTGCGGGGACTACGGAAGGCCTGGAGCCGGTGTGTTTCTTTTCTTCCCTCTTTCTAACAAGTCCTAAGATTTAGAAGCCTTACGGAAGTGCATTGCTTCGTCTGAAGGATATATTTGCAGTGATTGGAGTGATTAATTGTGAAAAATCTGATTCGTAGTTTTGTTGGCAAGAACCCGAATCGTAAATTTCTCTTCCAGGCCTTTCTTTTTCATACTGCAGTGCTCGAAAACCAAAAGATGAAAAGAAAATCGCGATAATAATGAGGAAAAACACGTCCCTTCTTCAATTGTTTCTCCGGACATCATAAAGCAAACACCACCTAACTATTTTTACCTTAATCCAGAATAACAACTGCATTAATTTTGTTCCACACGTCGTCAGTCTGTACTAAATAACTTTTCTGGCACCAATTAAATTTTGAGGAAATGTACATAGTTTTAAACGAGACAAACTATCCTGCTGTCCCCGCTTTCGGTCGCTCTACGTGTGGCCATAATATGATTCACTGTGTCCTGTTCATGTCACCCTGGTTCCTGCTTCACCTTCCGGGGTCCATGTTTCATTTACCTTGGCTCCCGTTTCTTCATATTAGGATCGCATATCCTTATTTTGGGTTTGAGTTTCATCACCTTGGGTCATACGTCTTTATAATGGGTCCTTCGTATAGTACCCTGGGTCCTTATTTCATCAACAGTGCCCCGTTTCAACAACCCAAATCCCTGTTTCATCACCTCATGCTGTGCCTCCGTTTACATCTTGGGCCTGTTTCATTAGTATATTTTCCTATTTCCATTCAAGCGTTTTCTTCGTAGTAATGAGTTTCGTATTATTATTTAAATGCTCCGTTTTAGCTCCATTTTTATTTCAATTAGAGTTACTTTTTTCATTACTTAACGACCCCTTTTGCTCGCCCAGGATATTAATGACCTGAAGTTCCTTTCCACCACCTTATGCCCGCCTTCTCCTTCCCCAAGATAGCACCACCACCACCACCACCACCACCACTCCTCCTGCTCCCTCCCGCACCAACACCACCACCACCACCCACCACCCTTCGAAGCGGTAGCCAAGGCCCCAGTTAACCTTCCTCGAAGAAAGGGGCGCACAATGAGAGTTCGGTAATGAATTAACTTCTCCTACTTTCAAGAAACTAAGGGAAGAAAAATGGCATCTAGTTTGGGCCAAGTAAAACGCTTAGCATCATCCAATTAGTGAGTTTGTGCTATACTTTGGCAACTGGAGAGCAAAAACACCAACGTAAACGCGGAGAGGAAATTGGATGCAAAGTAACGCAGCGTCGAATATTGTTGTGTTATTGTAGGAGAGAAAAACGTGTGAATAATGAGGTTATGTTGAGGCGCCAAGGTACGGTGTTAACGAACGCTTAGCTTAATTATATATTTTTGGGAGCGGGAACAAGGAAGACGCTGTGTTTTTGGTACACGAAAATTAATATTATAGGATATCGTGTTTTTCTACGTACGTGTTTTCAGGTATTAAACAGGAACAGAGAAATTAGAGTTGGTATTTGATTTTAGAGTAAATATTCATGTAAGCAACACACACACACACACACACACACACACACACACACACACACACACTATGGCCCTTACCTTTTCTGAGTAATACGATCAAGTTACATGATTGGAAAAATATTCACAAAACATTACATAATACAGCAACAACAACAACAATAACGAATTAGGAATATCACTTTTGTACCGTAATGGCAGCAAATTAACATTCATTGTGTTCGCCTCGCCGCCACCAATTTGGAAGAAGCTTAATCCCCTTGGAAATTAATTGATACAAATATGCAAACAGTACAAATAATAAACGAGATAAATAAATTCCCGACCTCATTCCATTTAAATAACATATTAAAGAGCTTTGTCAAGGGTTGCCGCAGGTCGTCAGAGGGGAGACAATAGCAAATATCTTCGTCACTTGGCCGGCAATTATACGTCAAAGGTGTTATTGCGGTTATATATATTTTTTTTATTTGATTGTACCCAGAAAATAATATCCTTTGGTTAATCTTCAAATCGCCTTTTTTTTTTTTGGGGGGGGGGGTTGTGTTCTTGATACTCAGTTAAAAGATAAAATTATGTCGGTCCGTCTCTACTTGTCAATGTCTGTCTTCCATTCAGTCAATCTATCTGTCTGTATCTGTCTGACTGTATGTCTATTACTCTCTCTCTCTCTCTCTCTCTCTCTCTCTCTCTCTCTCTCTCTCTCTCTCTCTCTCTCTCGACATTACATCTTCCAACACATACGCTTTATTTCCTCTTCCTCCAGCTTCCATTTCGCCCCTTGACTAATGTATTATCTTTTCCCTACTTTTAAGCCCGGAATGCCACCCTTCATATTACTGCCACAGCCTCGGATAGGGGGAAGATTAAAAACGAAATATCCACTCTACTTCAACTAATGCTTCTTCCGCCTGCCTCCCGCCCCTGCCTGCTGCCACTGGGTAATTCATGAGTCCATCTTCTTCATCACACCCCCTCTTCACCCTCGCCCCCTTCCCTCTCCCCACTCCGGAGGAACTTTACGTCCACCAGGGGGCACGCTGAGTAAAGGTCACTGCGTCTGAACTTTGACTAAGACACTTAATCTTTATGCAAATGCCCTGAAGAGTCATTATCCCCTCCAGAAAGAAGCTCGCGTCTCCAAAACTAACTTACGACGTTTGGATCTCGTGCTCGTGTGTTGGGGGAAGAGAGAGAGAGAGAGAGAGAGAGAGAGAGAGAGAGAGAGAGAGAGAGAGAGAGAGAGAGATGGCAAGAGAAATGAACGAATGCAAGAGAAAGAGAGAGAGTGAGGGAGATGGAGAGGAGAAAATGAATGAGAAAGAGATAGTCAGAAAGAAAGAGAAGAGAGTGAGAGAAAGGAGGCGTAAGAGAGAGAGAATGAAAGAAAGAAAGGAAGAATGAAAGAAAGAAGGAAAGAGGGAAGAAAGTGTAGGAGAGAAAAAGAAAGAAGAGAGAGAGAGAGAGAGAGAGAATGTGGAGGCGAGGTGAGAGAAAAGGCGGGGGGGGGGGGCTGCTGGTCGTCTTGGCGTGGTATTGAATCGCCATATAATTAAGAGGAGCCTCATTTGCATACAGGTCTCCTTCTGTCCGTCGTATCAAAATATGTCGTCTAATTAAGGGTCTAACGTGATTAATTACTCTAATTTCTCTTATCAGATAAATAGGGAGGCTCTTGTGATTTACTCCGGCCGCCGAGAGGAGAAATATAGGCCAAATTTCCATCTTTGCATTGACTTAGACTTATTACGGACTCTCGACGTTCTCTTCGCTTTGTTATCATCAGCCAACACCTCACCGTCTCTGTGGCGCGGTGGTAGGCTGTGTGTTGTGATGAACTTAAGGGTGTGTTACGTGCAAAAAAAGTTTCAGTTACGGTTCTTTAATGTTTTTTTTGTACAGAGAAGCTTTTTTGCATATTTCCTTTTTCGCCTTTGAGCTACCTCCTTTACTGGAAATAATTATGCATGATTACTACTACTTCTACGTGTAGCCTATACTGCAAATTGGATAGCCAAAATCAAGACGTTCATACCATTATAGTAGTATTAACGTTATTTGTTTATCATTTACTACAGTCACCACCGGTATAGTTATCTCTACCATCAGTACTGCCACCAACACTACCTCCAATACGGGACAAAGCACGACTCTACATGCAAGGTTCTACAGTGGCTCCAGTTCCTTCGAAGTTCATACGTGTTGCCACTGAGTCGTGTTTATCACAAGAACCGGTAACCTCCCTGCCCTCCCTTGACCTGACCAGTGCTTTGACCCTAAAACCAGCGCTACATGTTTACCTAGAGTCTCCTTGCTGAAGCCGTGTTTGATAAGATAGCGCGTAATATTCTTGGCCGCCCTTGATACCAACGGTGACCCGGCTCAGTATACGCAGCACTGCATGTTTACTTGAGCTTCCTTGTACACCGACAGTCAGGCCAAGAACGTGTAGCTCAGTCTTTGAAATTCAACTCTTCTCTCTGGTTTAAGTTATCGAAGTCAGTTCATCGGCCTCGCGACGTCCCGTGTATACATTAATCATTACCTCTCACGTCCGTCCCGTGTAATTACTCCTTCACGCCTCGGGGCCCGCCACCCTCACTCACTCGCTCACTTTCTCACTCGTGTTTTCATGTAGGACTCTTCCTCCTGAAGTCTTGCGGCGCCATTTTGACCTACCTTGCCTTTTTATTTGATTAAGAAGTAATTTTGAGTACTTCAAATTTGTTTATATGTTTCTATTCTGGACTCCAGGTTATATATAATTTATCTAATGCTATGGGATGCTGTTATTACATTTCTTGCCTGTTAAAATGGCGTCTGTGCTGCTCCTATAAACTGTAATGTCCTGCCCTGACCTCCAGCCATTGTCCTTATTTCCCCAGGGGGCGTCCCCCTCCGGCAATAACCGAGACGGGCGGAGTCTCGAGGCTCCGCTTCTCACTACTCGCGTCCTTTTCCTTCTCCTCCTCCTCGTTCTTCTCGCTCTCCCCTTCCGTCTCCTCTTCTTGCCCTCCCTTTTTTTTTTATCTTACAGGCCGTCATCAGCCTCCTCCTCCTTTCACTGCCCAAACTCCTCTCCCTTTCCCTTCCCCTCCGCGGCTCCCCTTCACCTCAACTACAACATCGTTTTTCTCTATTACTACATAGACGGATAAGTCACCTAATTTTCCATTCCTTAGTCTTGCCCTTCCTCCCCTTCAGACTTCTCCGCACCTCATTCCAACGTTTACAGCATTCAACGAAGATATAAAGCAATATATATATATATATATATATATATATATATATATATATATATATATATATATATATATATATATATATTCATTTATTTATTTATACAGATAGAAAGTTACCTAATTAGATAAATGAATACATAAAAAAGACAGACAGATTGATAGATTGATGGTCAAATAGATAAATAGATATTAGACAAACAGACAGATAGACAGATGGATACATATACACGTACATATACATATACGCATACATGCATAAATACATACGTACATACATACATACATACATACATACATACATATGTGCATACATATACATATACACATACTTACACAAGCAAACATGTATACAAACACACTTATACACATACAATGAATAACTTGTACAACTAGGTGGCCAACATATAAGCAGAGAACACGCGTGTGGTGAAGTGTTAAGCGCCGAGGGAATGTTGGATGTCTGTCTGCGGGTTGCCATTCCTCCTCCTCCGCCACCGCCCGGCCAGCCCCCGCCCCTTGGTCCCCCACACATGGTGACGCCGCCTCCCCTAACTTGAGCAACAGATAATGCCTCAGATAAGGGCACAGCTCCCCAGTGAGGTATGTGCACTGGAGACACCAACTTGAGTCCCCCAGCAAGGCGCCTGTAGGGGCGGCGTCCTGCTGCTGCCGCAGCCACAGTGTGCTCGGTGCTGCAGGCGTGGCGGGCTGTACTGTTGCTGGTGCAGCCGGCGAGCCGCGGTGGCGCGAGGCGGGTTTTTTTTTATTATCATTTTGTGTGTGAATTTTCGAGTGTGATTGGATATTTTCATATTGCAGTGAATTAGTATTTGCTATATATTTAATCCGCAAACGAGCATGATCGGCTTTGATGTGTTTTGTTATATGAAGGACAGGATCACAGAGTATTTAAATCTTTGTCAATTACTGTCGCATAAAATGAATACACAACGTAATGTAATAATAAATGCATTTAGACAAGTAATATCCTGCCTACTTTATGATGCTGTTGGTATACTCGGCAGCGGTTATAAACTATACACATGGATTTGTATTATTCACGCAGCATTAAGAAGTTCACATTGACCGATTTACCTGTCAGGTGCATTCGTTCTTACTTATTTGTTCACACACCTCCACTCCACCAGGGGCGTGGGCCGTTAGTCTGTCTGTGCAGCGCCAGATCCCACATATGTATATATATATATATATATATATATATATATATATATATATATATATATATATATATATATATATATATATATATATATATATATATATATATATATATATATATATATATATATATATATATATATATATATATATATATATATATATATATATGTATATATATATATATATATATATATATATATATATATATATATAAAATATATATATATATATATATATATATATATATATATATATATATATATATATATATATACACACACACACACACACTGCCTGTATCATTGTCTGTTTTAAGTCCGTACATCGGTTTGTCTGTCTGTCTATCTGTCTGCCACTGTCTCCTTGATTGCCTGTCTGTCTTTCTGTCTCTGAGTACTGTATTTTCGTTTGAATAAAAGAGTAGATCGGTCGATCGATCGATAGCTCGATCGATATATCGATATATATATATATATATATATATATATATCTATATATATATATATATATATATAGAGAGAGAGAGAGAGAGAGAGAGAGAGAGAGAGAGAGAGAGAGAGAGAGAGAGAGAGAGAGAGAGAGAGAGAGAGAGAGAGAAACATAAACTACTACTTATCTTCGTCTTGAGGCTGTGATCCTTCACGTCTCCTATAATGAAACGTCCAATTAGATCCAAGAGTTTTGTTGAGTCTCGGATTAAAACTTGAATGATATGCAGCTGCTGGGCGCGAGCGGAATGATTTGTAGGCTGCGGGTGTATTGCAGAGACTCGGAGTAATTAATCTTTACTTATGAAAATGGACTCCTCAGTTTGTGTGTTGGGTTTGGTCTTCAAGTAAGTAAAGAGACGCGGTAGGGGACGGAAGGGCTCAGGGCGGCTCCTTTGGGTATCGCTGTTTTGATCTGACTTGGAAAAAAAGAGGTTCATATCGGTAATCCATTGATGTCGTTTTTTCTTTCATATCTATATATTTGTTATCTCCATTCATACCATCTCTCTGTCTACCGGTCTAACTATCTGTCTGTCTATCATTAATTCTATTTGTCTATCAATCTACCTATATATCCATCAATATGTTTGTATACATGTCTATATCCGTGGCGTAGTGGTTAGCACGTCCAGCTATGAATCCGCTGGCCCGGGTTTGAATTCCGGCTTAGGCACTGTTGATCCTCCCTTTCGGGCTGATCGATATAGGAGTAATACCTGATAAAACCTAGGGAAGCTATGATAACCTGGGTGTTGTTATTCTCCCTGTGTCCCGGGGCAATGTTTTTTTTTCCCCACAGCAGCCTCACGGGCCAATTAGACGGAAATAAGCACCGAGGCAATGCGCAGCTATAGTGTATGCCCCAAACGTTACCTATCAAATGTTTAGTTTTCTTTCCCATACATTTCTATCGTCATTAATTTCCTGTTTTATATATTTTTATGCCACTAAACTTACTGTCCATCAGCGGTCAGTAAGGACTCACTTGCGAAGGCGTGAGCGTTACCTGGGCTGTTCCGAGTCCAAGGAGGCGACCGGGACGCGAGGCACAGGTGACCTTCAGGTGTCTCCCGCACAGCCATCTGGACGCCCCGTCAGTGGTGCCGCTCTCCAGCCTCCTTGTCGGTCTGCAAATTGCATATATTATCATCAAGTATCTTAATTTCCCTATCAATGCGTTTATGATGCTCAGAGACACAAATCGATGACAATTAATTATGTTTTTTACGTATGGCCTCTGATAAGACTAAACTAATTCACTGGTCTAGTAATACAGACAATTTGATATTCCTTTACCCCAAATAAATTGGGCAGAATAAAGAGAATATGTATGCAGTGGCTATCCGAGCAAGTTCGTACTGAATGCCTCACCATGTGAGGCGTGGTGCTCCAGGGAAGGTAGGGCAACCACCAACACTAATGAATATCGTCTTTTCCTTCCTATTTCTTTTTTATGAAAAAGTATTTGTTTACCTATTTTAACAATAAAAAAATAAACATAACATGAATGGAAAACTCTCACTTCCAGGAGGAAAGAGGGCTTCCCCGTTGGTTAAAAATCTATTTATTTATCATAGTAGATGTAAAATAACAAGCAAAACGAATATTTTATTTTTATAACAGCAAAAATATTGTTCAGACTCAATAAATGCAGGAAAATGGTGGAAGTGTTGTTTGAGAAAAAAGTGTCTAAGTCAGCGTCAGTTACCTAGCCAGTCAGTCAGTCAGTCAGCCGGTCAGCGTGTGAGGCCGTCAGTCAACGGTAAGGAATGGCTAAGGAGGGACCAAGTTGTGGTATGGACAAGGCAGGATTTCAGGTATTTCGTCTCAGCACGTAAATAAATCCATGCTCAGAGTAATGGAGTTACTTATAGGGAGGGGAACAAATAAACAAATTGATCTTGTTAAGTTCCCCCTCAGCAGCAGCAGCAGCAGCATTCTCTGCCTCGACTGCAATGATTTTGGTGGTGTCGTTGTTATTGTTCAGTATTGTTAGTATTTTTACCTGGTTTTCGCGCCATTTAGTAAAACAACTTATTTAAATAAATGGTAGTTGCGATACTCTTCGGGCGCAACTCAAAACCTAAGGCGGGAAAAATGGTTTCGGCAAAGGTTTAGTTTGACGTCGAGGTAAAGGTTGAATCGCATCTCGCCTAAAAAATATCAGACAGTATAGGTTCGTCCGGCTTCACCAAGAGCCGTAATCCCTCAGATCAACCCTCCCACGCCCGCCCCTCGCCTCGCTCTCTGAAACACGTCCGCCGCTCCGTCACGCTGAGGGCAGACTCAAGGGACAAAACATCTCGGTGCGAAAACGTCACTCTGAGTTGGCAGCGGCAGGAGCAGCGGCGGCGTCCGTGACCTTGACGATGCACCTGTACTCCGTGTGCCTCGCGCACCACTACGCCCTGCTCCCCTCACTCATCCCTCGCCCCGCTCTGGTGTAGCTTGGGGCTCCCGCCGCCTCGCTGCCCTCCGTCCTCCCCCACTCTCTCCTCCCATACTCACACTCTCCACCTACATTCATTCATAGCTCTCTTTTACTCCCTCAGTGTTACTCGCGTCTCCCCCACTCTCCCTCCCCTCACTCTCTTCAGCTTGCTAACTCCACCCCTCTATCTCCATCCCGCCCCTCGCTCCCCTTACTCTCTCCCTTTCTGTGCTTGCCGCAGTCTGGCCCCGTGGGTGTTGCAGTCAGTATTCGCGTTACTTCGTGTTTCCCTATACACTCCACAACATATTATTTCGGAATCTGTCAAAAGTAAGACATATTTACGGAATGTTGTGCGGATCGGCAATCGGAGTGACCAAACTAAATAATTTCAGATTTATAGCAGTATTTGTTGTTTTGTTTTCCAAATTTCCCATTGTTCGACTCTGATTGTGGTTGTAAAGGAAAATTTCATGATATGTTTGGCAGATCTGAAACTACAGTTGGCTTATATACGGCAGTGCGTGTGTGTGTGTGTGTGTGTGTGTGTGTGTGTGTGTGTGTATCCCTACAGATTTTCATAACAATGAAAAATAATAAAATATACAAATATAATAAAATATAATAATAAGAAACAAAAATAATGATGATAATATCAATAATCATAATAATAACAATAATAAATATAATAATAATAATAATGATAATAATAATAATAATAATAATAATAATAATAATAATAATAATAATAATAATAATAATAATAATAATAATAATAATAATAATAATAATAATAATAATAATATAAAACAATAATAAAAATCATTATACCAACAACAATAGTCTTAGTAACAAAAGCTTCCATACTAGTTAAATAAAAAAAAAGTGTAACGCTCTTCTTGCCTGGTTTTTCGTATTTCTGTATTTTTTTTATTGTATGTTTACATTTCATTCACGACAAGGATGTGTATTGATCTTTTATTCGCATCATGATTTCAGCTTTGAGTCTGCATATAATACCCCGGCACTGATGCGCGGACACACACACACACACACACACACACACACACACACACACACTCGACCGTTTGCCTTGTAATGTTTCTCCTCGCACCAGCTGTTCAAATTACTAGAAATGGCGCATCTTAAATTCAAACCTAAGAGATGCAATTTCATTTACACTATTAATTTATTTCTAATCGTATCCAAAGGTATGACAACGCGGGTTCCAGGACGCATGACTTATTGCTTCATACACTTGTACATGCCACAGAACAATATTTACTTGCCTCTTGCTGAGAACCTCGACAAATTACCGATGTGTATACTTAAGCCGGACACAGTGCTGGTCGCTGGTTGGCTGACACGAGACAGTTTACGTATCTTGACAGGTTTTCCGCCAATCAGCAACGTCGATTTACCTTTGGGGAGACGTGGCTCTCGAGTGAACCTGTGTAAACGACTGACGATGACACCGCGTTTGCTTCTGCTGTTCTTGGTGATGTATTTCATGCGGGCGTGTCGTCTCCTGGAGCGGTGCGGCGGTGTCCCTGCTCGTCTCAGGACACGCTAGCACGGGCAGGCACATAGGCAAAGGGTGCACAGACAGACGCAGAGGTAGATAGCAAGACATATATACAGACAAAGAGACAAACAGACAGACAGACGCAATGGTAGATAGAAAGACAGATATACAGACAAGGAGACAAACAGACAATATACAGAAACAAACAGAATGTCAGACAAGACAGACAGAAGACAGAGACATGCAAGACAGACACATATACAGACTGACAGAAACAGATCCCCGCCTCTCACACACACACACACACACACACACACACACACACACACACACACACACACACACACAAACACAAACATGACATTTTTCTTTCCCAATTTATCGACCCCGCGTCTGCAGTGCCGTTTGCTTCTCTCACTTATCTTTAATTCGTTTCATCTCTCAAAGTCGAATCTTTATGACTCCTCGGCGCCCATCGACCCCCGCCAGCCCTCCCCCCCTTCCCCCGCCCCCCACCACACGCACATCACGGCGCCCCATAAATAAGGAAGGGGCGCCGGAGGGAGAGGAGGAGCTGTGTGTAATCAGAGATAAGACGGCACCAATAACGCCAAACTTCTCTCCCGTCCTGGCGTATTAATGGCGAACGCAGAAGAGCGACGCGAGAAAGGGAAGGAGAGGAGAGGGAGGAGGAGGAGGAGGAGGAGGAGGAGAAGGAGGAGGAGGAGGAGAATGAGGAGGAGGGGGGAGGAGGATATGAACCAAGACGAGAAAGGGGAGAATGAAAAAAATAATTATCGAGGCCAGACCTATTTTCCGCCGTGTTCTTTCATTACCAAATAACGCATAGAGAAAGCAGAAGAATTGAAAAGAACTACGGGAAAATAAGAAATCGAACAACAACAAAAGCAATAATAATATCAACAACAACAACAGTAGGAAATGATTGCCACTGAAACACAGCTACATGAAGATTGACGAAAAGGGGGAAGGAGAAATGGAACAAGTGTGTGTGTGTGTGTGTGTGTGTGTGTGTGTGTGTGTGTGTGTGTGTGTGTGTGTGTGTGTGTGTGTGTGTGCGCGCGTGTGTGTGTGTGTGTGTGTGTGTGTGTGTGTGTGTGTGTGTTTTCAGACAACACACACCACTACCACCCTTGCCTACGTCTTCACTTTCACTACTCAGAGCGGTAGAAGCACGCAGCAGCAGCAATGGAAGAAGAGAAGAAAAAAAATCAACAGCCGCCTTCAAGCCTCCGCCCTGCCGCTGGCCGAGGCGCGAAGCGAGGCGGGCAGGAATATAAAATCCTTCAAAGGGTCAGGAGCGAAGAGGAAGGTTTTGCTGGTCGTAACTGGCTGGGATGAGCACAGGATCGAATTAGCTGGCCAAAGTTAGCGGCCCTCACTCTGCTCTCGCCTCTCAGATGATGAAGAGAGTGGCGGGAGCAGTGGTGATGGTGGTGGTGATGGTGGCAGTGGATGGTGGTATAGTCGTGGGTGGTGGCTGTGATAGGTATGGTGATAGTAATGGTTGGGTGATGTCGTGGTTATTGGGGTGATCATGCTTGGTTGTGGTAGAGGTGATGATGATGAGGATGGTGGTGAGAGGGGGTATAATGGGGCATGCCGGTTGTGGTTGTATAGCGGTGGTAGTGAGTGTAGTGAATGTCATGGTATTTGAGATGTTTTTGGGTAGTTCTAGAATTGTTAG
>NC_066510.1:23745706-23815706 GCF_024679095.1 Eriocheir sinensis
CACTATTTAACAATATTAATCATGAAGCAAAGAAATAACGATAAAATAATTTACAAGAAATACAGCCATAAAATCTTGCGTGACAATTTTCTTTTTTTCGATCCTCGCCGGCACCACCTCGCTGCCCTACATCAGGTGGGAGCCACTCGGACGGTGGCTGAGGATGGCGTCTGAAACTCGAGCAGGACGTCTTCGCAGACTTTAGGAATAAATACATGAAGGCAGCATCCTGCGAGAGGTTGTTTGTGCTGTGACAGTATTGTTCCCAGGTAACAGTTGCAGCTACATTATACTATTTATTTACAGTGTTATTATATTTTATGGGACCTTTAGTCTTGAGGATAATTGTCAGGGCCGAAGTCAGCCACGACCGCACTTCCCTTTATTGTTGTTTGTTTGTTCTTATTCCGGACTTTATTGTACTTCCTTCTGAAAACGAAACATGTTATACAGTTCGTTTCATATACAGTCTACGAGGATCATCTTGACATGAGTGTGTGATATTAGGTATTTTGATTTTTTTTGTCGCTTCATTGGTCAAGCAAAATTCGATTTTAATATATAAAGATACATTTTACTGGAAAATATTTATTCAAAGCCAACTATCAACCTTAACTTTCTTCCTCCCTCTTGCCAGTTAAGAAAATAATGAGACTGAAGATTTTATAAATATTTGATAGACTTCATGGCTACCTATATATAGTTTTAGTAATATCCACTGATCCTCTTTGCTGTGCCATTAACTACAACACCATTAATTTAAAGGACCATCTGGCCATCTCCTACAACTTTCCCGAGGAGAACATATGCTCAAGTTGCAAGGCTGGACACAGCATAACGAACGGGCTGGACGCTCCCCCCGCCCCCATCGTAATGCCCAGCGACTTGGAGGGAGAAAGCAAGAGAGACTGCGTCGCGGGGCTCGCCGCTACGCAACTTTCTTTATGCCTCGCCTTCAAGTACGGATGGAAAGGACCATTAAGCAGCTGCTTCCCTCAAACGTCCTGACCGGATGTATTAGTGACATTAGAGTCTCGACCGTCAACAAAACTAAGTCGCAGGATCTTGCAGCGGCGTCCGAAGCAGTCATAATATTTGGAGGATTTGGCCAGAATTGCTGGGGATTTGCTGGAAAAGGGCCATAACACCCCGGATATGAGGCGGCAGGAGAAGAGGCTGGTGGTGGACGTGAGCTCCAGGCTAAACAGGCGTCCTGAGAAGTACATATGGCCTTCCCCAGGTCGTTACTGGATGGAGGAGATCGTATTAGTCTTGATCAAAGCCTTAGTCCTTGTGTAATTGGCGACCGACGCGTCTTAGAAGTGACAAACTAGACGCTATGGTCTGAAGACATAAGGCCGACTGACCACCGCTGGCCGGCCTCAGATGGGACCATTCGTCGCGGCGTGGGCGAAATTAATTTTCTTTATTCCATGGAGGGTCCTGAAGGCTCTTGTCTGGAACAAGGCTTGTGGTCCAGGCGGAGCGGGGAAGGGGCGGAGCCTGAGGCGCTGGAAGTGTGGTCGCCGAGCTGGTGAGATGGAAGAGGGGCAGGCCGCGCGCTGATTGGCCCACGCCGGCTGGAATCCTTCCAGGAATCGGCAGGGGGCGGGGCAAGATTTCCGGGCGTGCACATACTCAAGAAAATTAACGAGATGGAAGGAAGTGTGTTTTTTCTTCCTACGAGCTCCACGTTAACTAATTTCTATTGACGTCGCAGATTGGATATTTGACACGTATTGTTTTGATATCAGGACCCGCTCTAGAAACTGGAAACTTAATTTTCCAGGAGATCGTCTTTTCTCCTTGTCAGAAACTTTTTACATCTGGCAGAGGTGGCGGGTCTTTAGGCTTCCAGGACCGCTTGGACACTGGATCCAAGTAAACAGGAAACAAAATTGAGAATAATCACTGGAGGATACTGAAGTATGAGTAAAAAAAATAGGTATCACCATTAAGGTCTGAGACTAAAAGCTACCAAACTAATATGAGGTGGTTTTCCGGCACACTATTCACCAGGGCCACTCATATTTCATGTTCAGAATAATAACATGCTCAACTAATTAATGCAGGATAAAGGCTCTGGAAAAAAGTCCAATAGCGCTTTGAAAGGCGGCGGGTGCAGTTAAAAGAAGATATTGTAAGCATAAAGTGAATTTCAAAGAGGAGATTCAATTAACTTTGCTCGAAGGGAGAATATTAACCCAAAACAAAGTGGACTTGAAAAGCGTTTAATTATCCTCATAAACTTTGAAGATTTAGGAGTCTATATTTTCTCGAGAAGTTGGTGTGTCTGTATGTCTGTACTCTCTCTCTCTCTCTCTCTCTCTCTCTCTCTCTCTCTCTCTCTCTCTCACACACACACACACACACACACACACACACACACACACTTTCTCGCTCTCTCCATGTGGGTGCGTCTGTGTATGTGTGTGTGTGTGTGTGTGTGAAAGAGGTGCCCGGGTGGCGGTTTGCAAAGATATGAAGATGAAGAAGGAGTAGGAGGCGGAGGAGGCGGAGGAGGAGGAGAAAGAGGACTAGAAAGTGGAGGAGGGAGGGGGTGTCGCTCCCTCCCTCCTTGGCAGCATAACACCGGGCAGGGAGATCGCTGTGCCAAGGTTCCATAAGGGAGAAAATGATGGATCGACTTTCTTGTTTATCTCTGGAGGAGCCAAAAAGAGATTAAGGCGCGAGGCTCGGCTAAAGGTTGTCATTATTGCTTGTTTGTTGTTTTGCCGCCGCGCCTTATTCAGCACGAGATTGTCCCGGTGTGTGTGTGTGTGTGTGTGTGTGTGTGTGTGTGTGTGTGTGTATCCTCTACATTCCAAGCTCTATAACATTCTAATCATATTTACAGATGATACGTCAGTCTCTCCCGATAAACAAAAACAAACCTATTGCTAAAAGTAAAAAAAAAAAAAAATCACCGAACATAACACACTTTTCCTCTCCTATAAGTCAACATTTTTTTTTTACACACAAACAAAGAGGGAACAAAACACTGACCGCCTGCCTTACATTTTTTTCCACATAAGCCTTACATACATGAGCGAAACACGTATCAAGACACCACAAGGCAACGCTGGCGAGGGTGGGGGTGGGGTGGGGGGAGAGGGAGAGGGGCGTTTCACTGATCTAATTGGAACATGAAACACCTTTCGCTTTTGTTTGCGTTTTTCATGTCTATCGCTACATGCTCAGTCGATTTTCGTTGATAAAGGACTGACGATGCTGTTGCCGAGGCGCGCACAGCAGGACGGGGCGTCGGTGTCCGTCGGAGCGGAGACGTGGATGCTTCTGATCCAATAACCGGGGCTTTTTTCCCTTCTATTTCAGCTCCCGCGTCTCATGTTGTTGTTTTCCGAGGTCTTATTAAAGGTGCGGCGACGGAGCGATGGCGGGGAGTGATTGTTGACGTTGGGAGACACCCCGAGGAGGAGGAGGAGGAGGAGGAGGCGGAGGGAAAGGAGGAGGAAGAGGAGGATGCGCGTAAGATGAGAGGGAAGAGATGATGAGCATTGACATTGGGTGGGAAGGGATGACCTAAGACTCCCCTTAAATGAATGACTTGTGGGAGGCTGGGTTCGTGTGTGTGTGTGTGTGTGTGTGTGTGTGTGTGTGTGTGTGTGTGTGTGTGTGTGTAGGAAGGCTGCAAAAGTTATCGTTATTGGAAAAGGTGAAGGTGAGAATGTTTGACCTAAGAGGCCGAAGATGAGTTAGTTTGTTAATAAAAGATGAACCACGAGACTCAATACGTTCACTTCGTTAAATCACCCATAATAAAAATTTGCGTTCAGTTTCTCGTGTACCTTAGGATTAATATAAGCTTTGAACACTAAATATGTTGTGAGAGTGAAGGTATTTACAGAACGTAAAATACAGCTTCATGCATGTTGTTTATGACCAGTTATGGGCTTTTACGATAAATGACTACTGACATGACACAAGCACAAAGAAAACTGCCTTCTGCTTCCAAAATCTTGGCCGTTTGACAACAACACGACGGCGGAGGCGAGCCAAAGAGGTCGGAAAGAGGGTCCTTGTCGGCTCTTTCTCCCTCCCTTCCAGCGGCCGGGTCCAAAATAGTAGAGAAAGAGAGTAAATTGGGAAGCGGAACTTACTTAACTATATCCCGAAAATTAAACTTCAATGGCCAAAGCTTGCACCGTTTTCTACACAAGTTCATGAATGTACTTTCGCTAAACTTCACCGTGAGTGTGTGGGGGACGCGGGAGTGGTCAGCGTGGGGGTCTATAGAGTAGCCGGGTGGGGGCGTGGAGGGGCGGAAAGGGGAGAAGGGAGTGGCGGAAAGGGGATTGGTTGAGAGAAGGGGGCGCAAGGGAATGAAGAGAAAGGGTCACAAGAAAGGAACAGTGTACTCGCTGATATCTTGCCGGCCTCCAGCCAGAGCGGCAGAAAACGAATTCAGTTGCCAGCAATTAATGGCGTGCAACATTAATATTGCACCGCTGTACGCTGCCTCGAAGGCCGCTGCTAAAACTGGGAGCCAACCAACCTTGGAGACCCACTCACTGCCTCCTTCTGAGAATTCGTTAACGATAAACAGGGAGGAATAGCTACGAGAACAAAAGCGTATCTGCATCCATTAAATCTCTCGACAGGCCTTTTTTTTTTTTCGCTCTTGTTGCCAGTCCTCCACGGGTAGTGCCTGTGTACATGCGTCCAGGCGTGGCTGATAAGCTAAAATCCCCGCGCTCTGCCTCTGTGTTGACAAATTAATGAGTCTGTATTCCTGGGGTGCCATTCACTTCACAATCTCGATTCCTTAATACTACCGAGGCTGCTCACTCACATGCCCGCCTTATCAAGGATCTCAGCGAACCGAACGAAACCTGAATTCAGTGTCGGGATACTTCGTCACTAGGACTGCCGGGCGCGCGAGCGAGCGAGCGAGAGAGAGAGAGAGAGAGAGAGAGAGAGAGAGAGAGAGAGAGAGAGAGAGAGAGAGAGAGAGAGAGAGAGAGAGAGAGAGACGAGGGGGGGGGGGGGAGAACTTTGGCGTAACGCAGTTCGTACTATGGAGATCGAGGGTAAAATTCAGAGCGGTGTGTCCTTGGCCCCGCCCGAGATAAGAACTGGCTCAGGTCAGAACAAATACTTAATGTTTGCTCAGTCGACGAAAATTCAACAGGCGCAGCTGTGTGAGCGGCGGGCTGCTCAGGTTAAGCATATTTCTGCTAATTATTATTTGTCTTCATAGATAAGGCTTCGGGGGGGAGGTTTTCTCAGTCCTTTGCTTTAGGCGGCACAGTGAGGTCCTGCACGCTGAGACGGTTTATTTTTTATTTTTTTTTATTTCAACAGTTTTTAACACATCGATAAATTTTAATGTGTCGTGACTCACTATACCACGGAAGGACGGGTAGACATGTTTGTGTGATGCTGAGGTAAAAAAATGTCTACACACACACACACACACACACACGTACAGGAGGGAGGCAAGACACCACCAGAAGTGTATCTTAACACCACTTCACATTTGTCGGCGCTTCAGTCGTGCAACATAAAGTAATTAGCTAATCACCGTCATTCTGCTCTTTACAACCCTCGCCTTTTATACCCTCACTTGAAATTACAAATTCCCGTCCCCCTCTCTTTATGGGTCACGCTCTCTCATTTTCTCTGTCAAATTGGAAAAAGTCGCGGCGAAGCGAAGGAAGAGCGAGGCGCGTGCGAATAGAGGCAAGATTTCAGTGAGTTTCCGGGTAATGACGGAGGTAATGCGGGGCTCTGTCATCATGAGGCCGCGGCTCCTATATTACACTGACGACGCTTCTCCTTATCAATTAAGCGGGCAAAAAATTATAACCTAATTCCGGGGTGACGTGTGTCTTGCTATCACGGCTCCATGTTGGCTGAGGCAACACGATTTCTGAATTCAGGGAAATTAACTGTGTAATGCAGGATGAATAAACTGCAACTCTAAATATTGTATGAAATTCGTACAACTAATTTCACTCGCCTATTGCTTTTGGGTTTATCATAAGTACTCAATAATTATTAACTGGCAATACTGAGGCAGAAGTGAAGTGGGTCTCAAGATCTGTGTACCAAATTAGAGCCATCGAGCTGATGTTGTGAAGCGACGATGATTCTCTATAAATTATAACGAAGCCATTAAAGGATATATTTTTAATGCATGTAAAGATCTGGATACCTCGTGCATACATATATATCAAATAAATTTCAAATACCACCTCTAGCTTTTCAACCCGACTTTGCTGCCGATCATATATATACACTTGTGGTAATTTTGCTTTATATTACTTTTAACAACTTTTTATGACAGCAAACAATCTAAAAGGCAGTAAAAATAACGGATACGATTTACACGAGCTCATCATCAATTACATAATACTAACATAAAAGAAGAAAAAAACACAAACGTGACCAAGGAAAAATAAAAAGAACTCAAACTTTTCCTCGGCCATTTCGAATACTGCCTCTCCTCTCCAGACTTTCTCGCTACAATCAGGGCAAAACAACACTCACAAATGCTTAGAGAACGACGCGCCTTCCTTGCATTATTAACTGTGAGAAGTTATTAAAATTCTCAAGAGCCCTCGTGGGTACCAAGTTACAACTCATTAGTATTCACCATTCACGCCCCTATTAACAAGGACCTGTTTCGGCGTCTCTTCAGTGGCGGGAACGTCGCAGAGAGAGATGGAGGGAAGGAAAGAGAGAGAGAGAGAGTGTGTGGAAGAGAGAGTGGGAGAGAGGGAGGGAAGGAAGGATGGAAGGGAGGGCAAAAAGGAGAAGTGAGAATTCTGCTAAGTTTCACGAATTTGGCGGAACGACGGAGAGAGGTTGAGGGGGAAGTGTCTAGGAGAGGGTGAGGAGCGGGGAGGAATGTGTGCGTATTGAAGGGCGTGTGTGTGAATGTGTGATTTTGTCCCTCGCACACAAACATCGGGAGAAAGAGTGTACTTTGATAGCTTTGAAAACTATTCCTCGCCAACACACGCACGCACGCAACCCAGACACAGAAGAAGACAGACATATAATGATACTTATGTACACACACACACACACACACACACACACACACACACACACACACACACACACACACACACACACACACACAGTCTTGCCGTATGCTAGGGGAAAAATACCATGCCAATCAAAAAAAAATATTGAGTAAAACTTTTCGGCAAGTTGTTGTTTTTCTATTAGTTAATAAATATGTGTGTGGAGGGAGAGTTGATGCATGTATCCGTGTATTTGTGTGTGTGTGTGTGTGTGTGTGTGTGTGTGTGTGTGTGTGTGTATCCTCACCACCACTCCACACACAACCTGTACACAATCCCCGCTAGTAATATTCCAACAACAGAAAACACACACGACGAACCCTTATATCGCGAGCTTTTGCGAATTCAGTCAGGGGGGATTTGGGTTAGTTTATATATGGCGTAACATTTCCCTGCGGCGCGGCGGAGCACCGTACACTCTCCTCATATATTCCCTCCCCGAGTGAGTATAACTTATGAGGCGTCGCAGAAAACGTTGAGAGCGGCCATTTGTTCCCGGCATCCCAGCACCTACGATCCTATCCTAGTAATGAGCGTACGAAAGTGCTGAATTGTAGAACTCTGAACCTCGCCCAGCACCTCCTCACCCACCTCCTCACCTCCACCTCTCACCTTCCACTTCAGCACCCTCACCTCCTCCTCATCACCTTGAGCCTCACCTCCCACCTCTCTTCACCTTGCCTCTCCTTCCTTCTTCTCTCGGTTGTCTTTACTTCGCTGTGTTTTTTTTTCCCTCTTTCTTTGCTCTGTTAGTATGTGTGAAGTGGGTGAGAGGTGAAGATAGTGAGAGAGAGAGAGAGAGAGAGAGAGAGAGAGAGAGAGAGAGAGAGAGAGAGAGAGAGAGAGAGAGAGAGAGAGAGAGAGAGAGAGAGAGAGAGAGAGAGAGAGAGTGGTTGTGTGCTTGTGTGGTTGTTTCTAGGGCTCTTCATTTGCTTCTTTGTTGTTTGTTGTTTGTTTCTGTGTGTGTTTTCTCTCTCTCTCTCGTATAACATAACCAATCTCTGCTCAGCGAAATTATTACAGCTTAGGCGCAAAAAAGGACGCATTAAGAACAAAGCGCGCGAATATTACGGCAGTTTCCCCGCACAATATGTAATGATTTTTGTGATTAATACACTAATGCAAATTAAAGCTTCCCTACCGACATTACTTTTGCCGTACTGAATGCTTAGATTTACTTTCATTGACTGTCTTTTATGTTTTTTTTTTTTTTAGTTGTAGGAAAAAAATATATACCATAATTACTGGTAAGGTTGGTCTTTATGATATTATGGTTATTATTATCATAAGTATTATTAGTATTAGTATTAGTATCACTGTCATTAACATCATCATCACCCTAATCATCACCATCATCATCATCAGCAGCATCACCCAGTACCAAATCCGCGATAAATATGCGTATAATTTTCAGGCAAAAGACTCGCCGCTGTACATATAATCTTTTGGTGCTTATTCACACCAGAAGCTTAACCACAACGAAGGAAAATTAATCAATGCTAATCCCTTCATTCAGCGCGCCATCTGCTGAAAAACACTGATTTATTATGAATGATCTATGTCCTCGGCGCCCCAACGCGGAGTCCACCGAGAATTTGCCCGCCATCACCTCTCCATAGCGCCACTCTCTCTCTCTCTCTCTCTCTCTCTCTCTCTCTCTTCCGTCCCCTCTCCCCCTATTTGGATATTCGCGCGCTGGCCTAGTTCCCGAAAAAGAGGAAAAAAAAGTATAGTGGTCAGTATTTTTTCTCTTTCTGGTGATATTTATTAACGCTCTCTCACTTCCATTAACATATTATTGTACCGTTTCTTCTATGTTTCGTTTCGCTTTTATACACAAGGCTGTCTTCCCTTATCTGTTTTTGCCTTTTATTTTAACTTTATCGTTCCCTCTCACTCGTTGATTACAAAAATTCCGCTTCGTATTTTCAACTGCAAATCTACTCACAATCATTCCTTCACTTAACTCGCTTTGCTTCTGTATGCGACCGTGTTCCCTCCTCTCCTCTTTCTGTTCGGCCTTTCATCTCCGTTCTCTAAATGCCGCTAAATTAGGCCGGCCGAGAGCAAATGAAAAGCACTGGAATAACAACGCCGCTGATCAAGTGTGGCCGCCAGTGACTCGGGGAGCAGGTGGGCGCCGACACGCAAAAGTGGTAATGATGTCCGGTGTTCGGGGCCCAGAACTGTTGTGTAACCAAATCAATTAACAATGATTCATTTAACGCTAAGCCCATTATCTGCCCTTCTACCTGGATTCCAAAGTTTACACCCCAAACTCAGACTAACTCGTTTCGGCGGGAATTTTGACGCCAAGGAAGGACACGTCGAAGGAGGAAGACTAGGAGGAGGAGGAACAGGAGGAACAGGAGGAGGAGGAGAAGGTGGTGGTGGAGGAGGAGGTGGAGGAGAAGTAAGAGGAGGAGGAGGAGGAAATGAGAAAAAGCGAAAACGGATGTGGAAACGGAGACGCACGAGGAGGAGGAGGGGGACGAGGAGTAGGAACGAGGAGGAACGAGGAGAAGGAGGAGGAGGAGGAGGAGGAGGAGATGGATTATGAGAAAGAGAAGGTGCAGGAAGTTGATCGCCATTCCCCGACGAGTGGGAGTCAAGTATTAATTACAGCGCTTTTCAGCTGTAAATCAGGAAGTTATAAGCATCAACTCTTGTTATTATGATCGTGCTCGAAGAAAGCACATCAGCATTCACGGAGGTGCTCTTGTCGGGCAGTGGGTGACGCCTTGAATATGTAAGTATTGGTGGCTCGAAAGTAAAGGTTTTATATATATATATATATATATATATATATATATATATATATATACATATATATATATATATATATATATATATATATATATATATATATATATATATATATATATATATATATATATATATATATATATATATATATATATATATATATATATATATATATATATATATATATATATATATATATATATATATATATATATATATATATATATATATATATATATATATATATATATATATATATATATATATACTTTATAGTGTTGATATTGCATCTTTTTCCTTTTAGTGAAGTAGTATTGCTTACCTCCTGGTGTAGATCGCGTTGTGGATGACAAAAGCGCGCGAGCTGGCGTCCTGGCGCGGGTGGCGGAGGTGTGGCCCCGAGGGAGGTGATAACGTTACTTGTGGAGGCTGCAGAACATCCATCATAAAACAGGCCGGGTAGTTGCCCGCGGCCCCTCCTGCAACTGGCGCCAGGCCTCGTCTAGGACCCTCGCCCCTCCACGCCTCGGCCTAAGGATGACAATGGCTCGTCAAGAGAGGGAATGCATGCCCCTCGCCTCCTTCCCTCCCTTCTCTTGTTGGCAGTAAATTTTATTATATTTACCCTCACTGCATCGCGGCGCCGGGGTGTTTGCACAGGGTGTTTTATGTTACACTTTTGCCGACGATGAAACAAAACTTATAATGGTTTATGAATTTTTAGGAAGCAGATGTTTACTTGATGCATATACCTATATATATATATATATATATATATATATATATATATATATATATATATATATATATATATATATATATATATATATATATGTAAAAATAATATAAAATTGGATGCTAAAGAAAAATAAACGTGAATACAAATCTACAAATGCCTGAACCACAACAAATAGCAAAATATAACTAACCCACTGCTGCCAACACACGGAACACAACACTAATGACGCCCTTCACAGACCCGCCCCTCTCCTTAACACACATATTCATATATAGAATCTTGGTGCTCACACAGGCTTACCTCCGAGGCTCTGGAAGGGAGGATCCTCAAGACAGACTGTCACTGTCCTTCACCGTCTTCTTCGGGAGTGTCTGGAGTCGGGAGGCGGCGAGGCGTGATGATAACTTTGACCCACATTCATCTTGAGAACGTCCAGCCTCAGTAGCAGTCAAGGAGCTCAGCCACAGCACCGTGGACACAGCAGCCAGCAGGTCTCAGCTCCTCCTTCAGCGCCTCCGCGGAGAGACGGCGCTGGGACCTTGTGGCTTTGGCGAGGGAGGGAGCCTGACTGCATACACGAGGAGCGGGGGGGCGCCTGGGAGGGAGCTGCAGTTTGGTGGCCACGCTACGAAGTGCAGTGTCACTAAGCACACGTGATTTATGCACCGTCCCGCAACAAAACAAGGAGAGGGAACTCATTGCATATGAATGGTACGTAGCCCCTTTTGCTAAACAAGCCTAGTCAGCCAAGTTTGTGAATTTTGACACTAGGGTTGCATTGATGAACAACCTGTGTGAAAAATGGGTCGGGGAGTGAGACCGAGGGGCGTGGGTAGGGCCGCTAGGGGGGGAGGGAAAGGGGGCCGCGGAACCATCAGCACAGTGATCTACAGACATGACCGTTCTTATATAGGGTACATTCCTCGTTACTTTGATATTTTCTTAACTCATGTATAAATATGATTATAGCAGTGGTAAGGCTCCATGCTAAAGTAAGGAAAGTCTACATCTGGCTGGGTGAATCAAGAGGGACGGCCCAGTGGAGGGTGAGGGAGGGGAGGGGAGGGAGGCGGCGGCTGCAGTGTGAGTTTTTGCCCGCGGCAAGTCCCCTCGCACTGCAGGTACCCGGGGCGCGGAGGCCACTATGCAACCACCAGCAAAGATCTCGGCCTTGATAATCACTATAGGTTTGAGCTCTTTACTTGGAATTCAGTAATTATAAAATTTTATGATAATGAAAGTGTTAAAATCGTGACTTTGGAATACTAGTAAGTGTATATTATTAGGTTCATTCGTCAACCAGTGAACCTTTTTACGTTTGTTTACAGCGTTTTTGTCCCGCTGTGTGCAGGTAGTGCACCGCAGGTCGTGCCTCAGTCCGCCCGGACCCTGGGAAAATGTCGCCCAATGCAGTGCTGCAGGTAACCTTTTTGTCGTGGCCCACAACTGAGGGCAATGCACATGAATGCAACCTCTGCAACCAGGGCCTTTGTTCTCTTGTTTCCGAATCTTATGCCTTAAGCTAGTAAGAAACCTTCACACAGCCCACCATTTTTTCCGTCCCTCCTGCCGTGAGAAGTACTACAGGGCTGAGATTTTCCCAGCGATAGCGTGTCAGGGCGCCGCGAGGCTTCGACGCGGCACCGCCAAGAGGAGAGGATGGCGGGACCCGACACAGGCTATGCACGTCCTTATATTTGTCCCCTTAAGTGTCGACGACCAAAGCACTCACAGTCTGGGAGTCTTTAGACCGTGTAATTCTTTCTTGGAATAAAGACTGCTAGAAACGGATATTTAGCTATACCTTGAGAGTCGAATCCCAAATATTTATATAGTTAGAATGCCAAGCATCGTATAATATAAACTTCACTGTCTGTAACTCGAAGTTCAAAGAACTATATCCCAGCTAAATCAGTATTCACAACTTTGCAGATTTCGTAATATTTTCCTTTGAAAAATATTTTTGCAAGGAAAGTGAACATACAAACAGATATTCCTGGCAAAGATACACAAAAACATGACTTCTTTTGCAATATTAGAAATAATATAAGTAAAATTAACTAATTATGTGTAAAACTCTGGTTACTGTAAGAACTAGTTAAGGGGGAGGGGGAGGGGGAGGAGCCAAGGATGAAGCAGACTCTCATGACGAGGCTCTCATCGACGCTCCCTGAGGCACCCGACGCTCCCCAGGCAGAGCAACAGGCGGCCGTGACAGGAGGGTGCTGAGGGAAGGAAGGAAGGAAGGAAGGAAGGAAGTATACGCGGAAGGAAGGAAGGAAAAATATACGGGAAAAAGAGAAGGCCGGAAAAAGGAAAGAAAAGAATAAAGAGTGAACGAAGGGAATGAGGGAATGAAGGAAAGAAGATAGAGCATACAAAGATAAGGGCATGAAGAAAGGAAAGTATATCATACGAAGAAAAAGAAGGACAAAGAGAAGGAAGGAAGGAAGGAAGGAAGGAAGAGAAAAGAGGAGATGAAAGAAAGGAGACATAGTGGCGATGAGGAAACGAACAACAAAATTTTTCTTGCTAAATATTACACATTATGACTGGAAAAAGAGAAGGAAGGAAGGAAGAAAGGAAGGAAGAAAGAGGGAAGAGGCAATAAAAGAAAAGAAAGCATAATGGCGATGAGGAAGCAAAGAATTATTTATCTTGCTAAATATAACGCATTATGACTGGAAAAAGAGAGGAAAGATATGAAAGAAAAAATGAATGAATGAATGAGGGAAGGAAGGAAGAGGGAAGAGGAAATGAAAGTAAAGGAAACATAGTGGCGATGTGGAAGCGAACAATAATTTCCCTTGCTAAATATTACACATTATGACTGGAAAAAGAGAAGAAAGGAATGAAAGAAAGAAAGAATGAATGAATGAAGGAAGGAAGAGGGAAGAGGAAATGAAAGAAAAGGAAACATAGTGGCGATGAGGAAGCGAACAATAATTTCCCTTGCTAAATATTACACATCATGACTGTAAAAAGAGAAGGAAGGAAGGAAGGAAGAGGGAAGAGGAAATGAAAGAAAAGGAAACATTGTGGCGAAGAGGAAGCGAACAATAATTTCCCTTGCTAAATATTACACATCATGACTGGATTATGAATTCGGCAAAACGTCCTGACAAGCGATTCACTCGTGACCGCTGGCGAGGCGCGTCCTTATGCCGGTTTATGATTTCCAGCGTGTGAGTGACTCGTCGGAATCACATGCGGCCGTTTGAAGGTTTGCGGTGCTCCTGGGTATATAAATTCAGCGGTGTAATATGCGAGGAAAGGAAAATTAGATTGACGCGAATATTCAGAAATCATTTGCTTGCTTATGTTACCGTCGCAAACTTCCTTACCCTCTTCCACTAAACGAATAGCGCGTGGCTATCAAAGGAACGATTCGCCTTCCGGAGCACGAGGCGAATGAGCACCTGCCCTTCCGTCCGTCCCTCGTACCGATAAGAACAGCAACTAATTATTATGAACAGGTAAACTATGGGGAAACGCTTATTACCTTTGGGGTGTTTAAATATTTGCACCCTGACAAATTAATCATGCGAATAACAAGTTTGAAAACCCTTTAAGAGGTAAACTGTGGAGGAAACGCGTACTGCCTTTTGAGTGTTGCGATAATTCCACCTCGGAGAATTAATAATGTGCACAGTAATATGAAAACACTACATGAGGTAAAAAAAAAAAATCAGGAAATTTAGAGGTCGTAGGAGGGTCCTTTTGGATTATGACTTTGGCGAACCACAAACTAAAAAGTGACCTTCTGTGAGCCACTTCTTTTGACTTGATCTCTCATTATTAGCCGAGAGCCTGAGCCACAAAGGGAAGGTTAATGAGAACACGCCCTCACAATGCACCTGGAGGAATGCCGTACACGCCGCAGGAACAACCAACAGCCCGGGATGAGGAGAATGGCGCCGCACTGCAAGAGAAGGAAAAAAAACAAAACGAACCTCAACTCCGCTACCTGTCACCCGCTTCGCCCGGCTCCCCCCCCACAAGGCGAGCAGCGTTTTTGTGGCCTTTTGTGGCGCGGCAACGGAGAGGCGAGGCGAAGGACGGCGGGAGAGAGGGTAGGAGGGAAGAAAGGACGATGGGAGTGAAGGAGGGAAGGAGAGGAACCCAATTGTCACAGCACTCGAGTTTCCGTGAGCCTGGTTGTGCCCGGACGTTCCTCTCCCTCCCTCTGCCTCTTCTTCCTTATTCTCGCTCCTCTCTCCCTCTTCTTGTTCCCTCCATCCCTCATTTCCTCACTCGTTCACTCCATCCTCCCCTTCTTCCTCATTCACTCAATTCCTCACTTCTGTCCATCCTACCAACTCTTCCTTATCCACTTGGTCCCTCATTCTTTATTTTTCATCCTCATTCATTCATTCACTCTCTATATATTTCCTCCTTCTCTCATTTCCTCATTCATCACTTCCTCCCTTTCTTCCCCATTCACTCGGTTCCTCGCTCTTATTCTCCCTCCCTACTTTTCCTTATTCACTTAGACCCCACCTCCTAACTTTTCCTCCTCATTCATTCATTCACTTACTCTCTCACTCTAACTCATTTCCTCCCTTTCTTCCTCATTCACTCAGTTTTTTCACTCTTGTCCTCCCTCCTATCCTTCCTTATCCACTTACTTCCTCCTTCCTAACTTTTCCTTCTCATTCATTCACTCACGCAAGTCATTCAGTCGTTCATTTACTCGCCCTCTTTCGCGTGCGCAATCTCAGACATACTCCTTTCATGCACGCCTCTTGGTCTTGCGCCTCAAAACCTTATCTACAGTTGTCTTTCCTACTATCTCGCAAGAATATGTAACTTACCCCACAATGGTCTTACTCGTGGTAGCTGAAAATACTTATATATTGAGGTGCATGATTAAAAAACAAAGTTAGTTATTGACCATGTGTATTTACAGCAAGGGAGACAGCTCAAGGGCAAAAAAAAGGTCTTATGTGTGTTTAAGCTCCGCGCATGTTCTCTTTTTCTGTGTGTGTTTGCATCTGTCTGTCTGTCTGTCTGTATGTATGTCTACCTGTCTAAATTTTACACCACAATTAATATGCTAACCCAAAACTGCACCCACCAATCTTCCCTCAGGTGCAGCTCCGTCAGGTAGGGGAGTGGAGACACCTGCCGGGGCGGGGCGAGGTGGTGGTGGTGGTGGTGGTGGGGAGAGAGGGGCAGAGGGAACAAGAGGGACAAAGAGGAGGGGAGCATAACTACGTATACCACCATGTTTTTGTCTGGCCTCTTTATGCTCTATGCACTTTTTTTTTCTTCTTACCTTCCGTCTCAAAAAAACAAAAAAAACTTGCACAACACAGACACATATGGTAAGTAGATATCATGAAGTGTTTCTTAGTCCCATTAAATTTTACCAAGAGACTAAGGAAGATCATTGCCTTATAAGTCTAACTATGAGATGAGGGCATTTTTCCTGTTTTATTCCTATTTCTTTTCACGCGACTCGGTAAAAAGTATACCATCCTTCCTTCCTTCGATACAACTCTCCTCTCTCCCTCACCTCTTCATATTTCAGACTTTTCTCACTGACGTTGAAAGGAATAGTCTGACTTACCCTTCGCGAATATATCTCTTTCATTTCTCTTTCCTCTTTCTTTACCATATTTTCCCTTCTCTAAACCTCTCTCGTCTCTATCTCTTTTTCTTTCCCTCTTTCTTTACCTTATAGCATTTTATTTCTCTATAGCTCTTTCATATCTCTTTCTCTTTTTCTACCGAACCATATTTTCCCTTCCTCTCTCAAGCTCGCTCATCTCTACCTCTTTTTCTTTCCCTCCTTCTTTACCGTACCATATTTTCCCCTCTTCTCTATAGCTCTTTCATATCTCTTTCTTTCTCTTTCTTTCTCTACCGTACTATATTTCCCCGTTTTCCTCACTGATGCAGGAAGAAGGAGTACTCGTATTAGCCTCCTCCTCTTTGCACCTCTTTCCTCCCTCCACTTCACCACCGCTCCTCCTCAGGGCTAACCACAGACTCATTCCTATTCATCAATCACAGCTCTCTCCCCTGAGCTTATTTACCCCTCCTCGCCTTTTGAGAGTGTATTTCTACAGGTGATATCTCCCGTAATGAGCGTCGCCTTGCAGGTAAGTACCGACTCGTAGGGAGGTAGTATTTTATTCCCTCCCGCTCAAGACTCCCGGCGTGCTCCGCTAAACACCGGAGTAACTATTAATAATGCATCCGATTCCCATTGCAAATAGAGGAATACTTCTCAGCGCCCGGCCACCATTTCTCTGATAATCTCAAAGTTTGCCGGGGCGTCCTTCTTCAACTTGAAATAAATGAAATTCAGGCCGCGATGTGTGGTTCAGACAAAGCGAGCGTTTTTCCCACAATTCTTCGCAGTATTCCAGCAGCTCTTCAGTTCTCGCCGCCGCCGAAATCCAACCCGGAGCTGCCGAAGGTCTAGATGGAGTCTGAAAAGGCGCAGCTGCTTTCTTCCTTAGTGGATGAGCGTGGAGGAGCCTCTCGGGGCGGCGCGGGAGACGACACACTTCCCGAGGTTCGGACGCGGGTAGCTCAAAGGTTTTCCTGCTGGTGATGGGGATGATATGCGCCTCCAGTTGCCAAATTTACGATGTACCATTAAACTTAAAGGGGTCATTTTCAACTCGGCCTCTAAAGCTTTCCTGCTAAGCGTCCTTGGTGAGCGTGGTCTAGATGCCTCGCCTCGTGCCGGATGGGCTGAGTGAGGTGAGTATTGGTTTCCTTTGGCCCGTGTATGGAGGAGAAACTGATGTATTTGGCAAGACGGAGGAAAAAGCTGAAGTTATCTTTCATCTGTCTTGTGTTGCATGATGAAAATACGAGAGACAGGACAGAGAAGGAGATATTAAAGCTCGCAGGTTTTCATTAATAGCAGCACAAGGATGATGACTATCGTGACAGCCAAGATGAATATTATAATGAGACGAAGGTTGGCTGCCGCTGGAGGGCCGCGGAGGGGAGCGGCAGGCAGGGTCGCTTTTATAATTAATGTTACGCATCTCTTTCTTGCCGGGCACAAAAAAAGAGAGATAAAAAGTAACATATATTACACATGATGTTAATGTTTCCCGTTTTTCTCCCTCGTGCATATTATTTCGTTTATATAAGTGTTATTTACCTGTCCATTTAATTTGCGAACTGATATGTATGCTTGTCTTTTTTTTTCTAAACTTTCCTCTTCCTCCTCCTCCTTTATCCCCGGAGCAGAATATCAGTACAAGCAGGATATTATTGTGCCAAACAAACTAGTGTCATTATTTTTGCGTGTACTGTTATTACTTTCCTCCTCTCGGCGCACGAACAGAATGAAACAAAGGGACGGGGAATGACAAAAGGCGAAAACCAGCCGGCGAGGGCGGAGGGATGAGGCGGCCAAACAGTAGCAAGAACCTAGGCGGGGGATTTTTCGGAGGTTCAGCAAGACGGTATTGATTCTCAGGAGGAGGAAGAGGAGGTGCTGGAAGAGAAAGAGGAGGATGAAGAGGAGGAAGAGGAGGTGGAGGGAGGGAGGGAGAGGGGGAGGGTTACTTTCTCGATACCGTGTTGAGAAGATGGAGGGATGAAAGAGATGAGGCCTCGGGAAAGTTGGTGAAATATTGTCTGCTCTGCGTCGATCTAAATGAAGCAGACTTTCGGGAATATTGGTTTCCTTACTTTTGTGAAATATTCTGATGACGTAACTTATATTGTGCGTGTCTGCGAGCTTTTGTGTGCGCTTTCATATATGTATAAAGTTCAGAGGCTCTTTTGACGATGGAGCAGATGAAGAATGGAGCACATCGAGACATTCCATTTATTTATCTGCAAGGCACTCGTCCGTTTGATGTCGCTCATGCCTCCCGTGCGCAACAAACAGACGTGAAGTTGTTTGTGTCATATCCTGCAGGTAAAGAGATTAATAAGTATAAAGAAATGCACCAAAAATAAGAGGATAGAGGATAAAACAAGTAAAGGCGTAAATAAATAACATACTGAAGAGATACGAGAGAGTATGGGAAGGATTTGCCTCAAGCCCTGAAAGAAAAATTACACATAAACATAAACAAATACACAAAGAAAAGAGACGAAAAGGTAAAACAAGAACGATTGAATAATGCAAGTAAAAGACATTAAAAGAAAACGGAAAGTATCTGATTCACACACATAATCACAAACACATATTACACATCGATCCATAAACAAAGGTAAAGGGAAGAGAGAGAGAGAGAGAGAGAGAGAGAGAGAGAGAGAGAGAGAGAGAGAGAGAGAGAGAGAGAGAGAGAGAAGAGTCGAGGCAGTAAAACAAGTAAGCGTGTGACTGAATAACGCAAGGGAAGGAAGAGGCACAACAGAAAATGGGAAGTGTAGGGAAGAAGAGAACACGGAGGGAGGAGGAGCAGCTGCCATTCCTACAGTTCATCCTTCACTCCGGCTGACACGCGAGCCATCCCTCACCCAGCCAGCAGCAGTCCCCATAGCCCCGCCCCTCCCTGCCCCAGACCCTTACTACTACTGTGTGAGGAGCTGTGTATGGGAAAGGCTGATTGAAAGAGGAGAATGGCAATGTGTACGGGAATGGTGACTCTCAGCTGGGTTGTCGTGGTAGAGGGGAACCAAGGAAGGAAGGAAGAAGGAGGAATTAAAGTGGAGTATGTTTCTTCGTCATATTTGTTCTTAAAAATAAACATGTATGGGTTAAGTCAGAAGAAGGTGGCAATGTTTATGGGAATAGTGACTGCGTAGTTGTAGTGATAGAAAGAAAGGATGTAAGACGGGAAAGAATGAATGCATGAAGGAAGGAAGAAAGAGAGGAAGGAATAAAGAAAAGGAAGGGAGGAAAGATGGAAGGCAGAATGGGTTGTTGTTCACCATATTCACTTTAAAATTCGAACAGTCAAGCCTCGTGGTCCATCAAGGTAACCACAGGGAGACACGTTACCCACCACGTCAGTTACCTGTACGACACCTGACTCATTTGTAACTTGTTTCCCTTCACTGTCCGAGAAAATGATTCTTACTTCGTGTGGCGTGTATGGTAAGGGACGCGAACCACAGAAATGAGTGAAAAGAGACTGACAGACGTGTATGTGTTAGAGTATTACTACTACTACTACTACTACTACGAGAGAGAGAGAGAGAGAGAGAGAGAGAGAGAGAGAGAGAGAGAGAGAGAGAGAGAGAGAGAGAGAGAGAGAGAGAGAGAGAGAGAGAGAGAGAGAGAGAGAGAGAGAGAGAGAGAGAGAGAGAGAAATGAAGAGAAAAAACAGCCCAACAGAGACAAACACACTGAGAGAGAGAGAGAGAGAGAGAGAGAGAGAGAGAGAGAGAGAGAGAGAGAGAGAGAGAGAGAGAGAGAGAGAGAGAGAGAGAGAGAGAGAGAGAGAGAGAGAGAGAGAGAGAGAGAGAGAGAGAGAGAGAGAGAGCGCAAACACAAAAACGTAAAGTGGATCGGAGAAAGAGAAATACATAGGGCGAGGGTCGGAATAGGTCGAAGACGGCTTTAGGGAAGGGGACTGAGACGCCGGAGGGGGAAGTGTTGATACAGGGAGGCGGCGGCGAGGGCGGCTGCGGCGGAACACCCATTAACCACCCCCATCGTCGCCCTTCTTAATCCCGCATCCGAGGAGAATGGGTGAGCTATGGAAGGTGTCTGGCCAAGGGTGCTGGTGGCGGTGGTGGTGGTGGTGGTGACCTTCCTCCACCATGGGAACCTCTTGCCCTCTCACCTTGACTTCTTCCTTCCTTCCTTCCTTTATTTTTTTTGCTTCTTAGAGTGTGTGTGTGTGTGTGTGTGTGTGTGTGTGCTGATAAAATAATCAAACACACAGACTAACATAATTAAAAACAGACAGGTAAACATGCCCTAAAAAAACAATAATAACCTTCTAATCTAAACTTTACTTATATAAATGAAAAAAAAGAGTTTAAAGATTACATACGACTTACTACTACTACTACTACCATTAGTAGTATTACTACCACAACCATTACCCATTTAATACGTATGGAATCTTAAACACCACTCCGACGGCAGCCCCCAAACGCCCTTCACCCTCCTTCCTCTTGAGCGGGCCGGAGCAGCGCGTCTTGGTTCCTCCACTCCAAGGAAATGTTTACCTGCGGACAATGTACCCACTCAAGAGGTGCTCGGGCCAATACCTTGCCAGCGGCGCGCGAGGGGAAGGAGGGCGATGGAAGGGTGAAAAAAAGCGACTAACAACCCACTCGGAACCAAATCTAATTTCAAGTTCTGGAGGCAGCCACTTGGAGCCGCCGTCAGCTCAGTAATGGTATAAGTCAGCCGCTGCGTCTCTTTTATTACAGGAGCGGCAGGGAGGAAACGGGAGGGCTTGACGGAGAAAGGGGAGGTGGGGAGTGGGAAGGTGAAGGAAAGAGGGAAGAGGGAGGGAGAACACGGAAGGGCTTGACGGAGGAAGGGGAGGTGGGGGGTGGGAAGGTGAAGGAAAGAGGGAAGATGGAGGGAGGACACGGAAGGGCTTGACGGAGATAGGTGAGGTGAAGGTGGGAAGGAGAGGGAGGGGGAAGTGCATAGAGGGAGGGAGAAATCAGGAGGGTTTGACGGAGATAGGGGAGGTGAGGGTGGGAAGCATGAAGGAATGGGGGAGAGGGAGGGAGAGAGGAGGAAGTGCATAGAGAGGGAGGGAAGGAAAGAGGGGAGGGAGGGTTGCAGGAGGCGTTATCCAATGCAAGTTGCAGCGGCTTGGCGACTGCATTGTTGACACGGTGCACTGTGGCGAATCTCTCCTTTTTACGACCGTACGTTGGGTAGTTAAGAAAATTTATGCGTCCCTCCTGTCATAACGGGCGGGAGGCAGGAGGAGCTCATATGCAGATAGCAGCATTGTGCGTGACTTTTAGGGCGCGTCTGGCCCTCACACGGCCTGCATTGTGCGGCGGGGGGAAGGGAGGGGGGGGATAAGAAGGGGAAGGAGGGATGGGGGAAAGAAGAATGAGGATGAGGAGGACGAGGACGAGGAGGGGGATGGTGGTGTGGAAAGGAGACGGCAGAGAATAGAGGGAGGAAAAGAAAGTGAATATATTGTATTGACTTAATGCTAATACACTGATAAAGTAATGGGGTGGAAGGCAAAGAGTAAGGATAATGGAGCCCGGAAGGATGGAACTCTACGAAGCCGAATGGAAATGGAGGCAGTGCACGAGACCGCGGGAGTGAAACAAACAAAAGGATAGCAGGCCCCTTATCTAAAGAGTCCGGCATTACAGCAAGGCGGGTGAATGCAAGGTTGAGAAAGTGCTGTGCGAAACGAGGAGACAAATAAATAAAGGTAGGAGTGAACGGAGTATTGCTAAAGTTACCCTTGAAATAAGTTAAGCATGCAACACTTATGAGGCAATGAATGGAAGGAGGAAACGTAAAATTGTACAACGAAAAGAATGAATAAGTAAATAGAATAGGTGACACTGCACTGGAATGGGTGAGAGAGAGAGAGAGAGAGAGAGAGAGAGAGAGAGAGAGAGAGAGAGAGAGAGAGAGAGAGAAAAAAGGAAATATTAGGCTATTCACTTTCCATAAAGTACCACCACTACCTATATGAAGCTCAGGTGACAAGTAGCCTATGAAATAATGAAAATTTAAGGCATTAGAGGCTACAACAGGTAAGTAAAGGTTACATACATATGAAAAATCTACGACAGTGTTAAGCAAACCCAAACACATCTTGACCTTTCAGTATTTTCCAGCTATTAGGCTACGAAGTATTTAGGGACATAAGAATACTACATACACACTGATATTATTATTGTAGTAGTAGTAGTAGTAGTAGTAGTAGTAAAAATAGTGGTAATAAAGAGGCGTAGAGGGAATAAAAGCAGTTAAATTTGGCGCGCCTCAGCAAGTGTGTGTGTGTGTGTGTGTGTCAAGTACTCGAATATCAGATTACGTCACATATTTCACTTATCCAAACCACACAGCTCATATTTACTGGTCGACATGGGTTTACAAGCTCATTTTTAACAAGTACACGTCAACAGCTAGAGGTTTTCACACTAATAAGCTTGGAAAAAAATGACGAACTAAAATCTTGTGAGAACTTGTGCAGACGATCACTTCACGATTGCTTTATGGAAAAAAAATATCGCGTTAATATTTCTTGGTGATTTAAACATCTCAGATCTACCTATCAAATCACGCGATACTATAAAATATGATGAATGATATCTACACAAGTGAAGAAAGGAGTTACGTATTTTTTAGTATAGTTTTCGCACCCCCAAACGCCATTTCACGCGGGAGAGTGTTGTCTTTTGACGTGTTGTGTTTTGTTCGCGGTGTTTCTCGAATATCTGTGTTCGGTGAGTATTTTTCCGACTTTCAATACAACTATTAGGTCGTAGAGGGTTCTGTCTATGTTTACGAGTGATGGTGATGCGGAGAAATGAATGTAAGACGGAAAAATGAGATGATTGTTTTGGTATTAGGCTTATTATGTGCACGGGTGGAGGGAAGAAGGAAAACGGGACACCAAACATGACCTTGATAATATTTCCCTCTTTTTTTTTAATCGATGGTGATGCTGAGAAATGGATGTGAGTGAAAAATGAGATGTGATTGTTTTGGTATTAGGCTTATATGTGCACGGGTGGAGGGAAGGAGGAAAACGGGATACCAAACGACCTTGATAATATTTCCCTCTTATTTTTTTATTTTATTTATTTTACACGAAGAGGAAGTGGGTTAGTGGTGAAGGTACAGGTGGGGGAATAGGATAGACAGTAGGAGTGTACAAATGTATGGTGTTGGTTCGTTAGTTGTTCTGGTGTTGTTAATGTTTATCGGGCACCTTATTTGTATAGCCTACCCCCGGCGTGCTGGGGGGTAATCTGTTCTCCTTGACGTTGCCTCCCTCCCCTCACGCTCCCATCTCAATATCTTCACACTGATGACCATACCCACTCCTTTTTTGCCATGCGTGCCACTCATCAGTTGTCATCCATACAAACACCTACCCCACTTGCTCTCACATGTTTCCTCTCATCCTTGTCAGTGGTTTCCTCCTAATCCTCCGTCCCTCCCCTCCCCTTTATTCATTTCTACGCCACCAATTGACATATGCTAACCCTTCACTTGCTCTCTGGTAAGTAACTCCCTTGAGGCCTTTACCAAGCCCAGACTCTTTAAACTTAGGTAATGGCAACGCAGAACCCCTCTCTCTCTCTATCCGCAGACTTCTTGAATGATCCCTTCGACCCAGTAAACTTATCTTAGTCACCCCTGTTATCCATCCACCCATCGAGACCCACCTCACGCTCCCAGCCGCGCACTAGTGAACCCCTGAACTGCAGACACGCCCACGTTTGTACCCAATACCCACATCCTGACACGCAGCCTTCCCACCACCTTTTCTTCCTCCTCCTCCTCCTCTTCCTTCCAGTGTTTTATCGGCATGTCTAATTCATCAGCATTTTCTTTCTTACGGTTTACCAAAGTGTACACCTTCCATTTTCCTCCGCATGGTGGCAGCACCGCTGTAGCAGCGTTGCTAGATGCGCGATAATCATTTCAGAATACCACAATCAGATCAGCTTTAGGAATCTCGATATATCCTTTACACTCAATTAATGGCTATAACAACGGGTATGTTTGAATATCGTTATTTGTGTAGGTGGGTGCGACAATTTAGGGTCAGAAACCGGTAGGGACAATGAGCTGAGTACGACAGTCTATTTTCCCCGATTCTGCTCCACCGCAGTCCCCAGTTCAAACTTCAAACAACAACAATCAGTGAACACCGCTATGACCCAAGGATTCCGCGTTCAGTCAAAGTCTAAGTGAGATTTTATTCTTAGTACTGAGTAAATCTCACGCCAACTGTAGTATAGGCTCACATCTTATCATAGTGCCTACTACCTTAAGCCCCAAATACACTGCCGAACTTTGGCCACGAACTTGACGCCGAATCAGTTCGTGAAAAAATTCGGCGACCGGTTCGCCGACATGACCAAAATTCTTACAGTTCGTGACCATTCGGCGACATGTCGGCGACATGTCGGCGAATGCTCAAGACAATTCGGGGACAGTTCGGAGACATGTCGCCGACTATTCGGCGTCCATGTCGCCGAGCTCAAAATCTGAAATTTTAACGTTTTTTTTGTCGCGGTATAACTGGCAACAAGTCTCCGAATTGTCTTCGCATGTCCCCGAAGTGTCGGCGACATGTCGGGGACAATTCTCCAACAGTACCAAGATTTCTGACAGCTGATCATCTGATGCCCCTGTGGCATATAAAAGCACGGGAATCCGCGCCTACCTCATGGACTACTACAACACCCGGGGAGCAGTGGCCTGACAGGACAGAATTGTGGGCGAGTAAATACCATGTGTGGTAATATGTGTGTAATAAAATGTATAAATGTGACTTGTTTTTTGTTATGCTCTCCTACAAATATTTCAGAATGAATGAATATTTACGTAATATTAATAAACAAACCAGTAACTGAAAGAAGAAATAAATCTAAATAACTGAAGATAAATAAATAAAGTAATAAATAGTAAATTAATTATGAAATAAATGAATATGTTAGTTCCATACCTATTTTATATATTCATGATTCTTCTTGTTTTTCATATTTTCTTGTTTACTATTTATTTATTATAGTATTATTTTATTCCGTATCTATCTATCTATCTATAGATAGATAGATAGATAGATACAGAGATACAGAGATAGATAGATAGTTAGATAGATAGAAAGATAATACATAGATAGATAGATAGATAGACAGGCCCCCCGTGTACACCTCCCATCGCGACCCGTTTGCCGTGTCGTGATTAATTCGCCGAATATCCGGAGACATGTCCCCGAATAGTCGGCGACATGTCGGCGACAAATTTGCCAAAAAAATTTAAATTTCAACGGTCAAAATTCGGCGACAATACGCCAAACACCGCGAATCGGACGCCGAATTGTCTACGACATGTCGGCGACATTTCGGCGACAATTCGGCGTCCATTTTGCATTCGTGCACATTCGGCGAACGGCCGCGAATTTTTCATGCAACATGAAACTTTCGTGGCGGTCGTGACCAACTGTCAAAAGTCGTGTGGTGGACGCAGACATGTCCCTGAACGGCCAAGAACAGGCAAGAAAGATGCCGAACTTGTTCGCGACACAGGATGACTTGCATATTCGCGCACATTCGTGAGCCAAAATTCTGCAGTGTATTTGGGGCCTTATATAACACAATAAGCCCAACCGATAACTACTCGCATGCCCAAAAAAAGGGTCTTTTGGCCATATCCACCCCTCTGCCCGGTCACCCACTCCGACACGGCATAGACTCCTTCAATATCTTCAAAACGCACCAAGTGCCAAATTCTACAATCCCTGCTGCCTCTGCATGTGCTTTTGCTGTCATATTAGCCTCTCCCCTTCCTTTCGGCATGGGTGAAGTTGTTGGTTGGTTTGGTGGTCCGTTATATAGGTCACTAGGCACTATGGTAGACTGTGTATAATTGACGTGAAAATGAACGTGGAATCCAGGGGCCGTGTTTTGAATGCATCTGAGGTACTGGATGTCTGTCGACTCCAATGCTTTAAAAAAAAAAAAAAAAACATTCCGGTAACCACTTTTTTTTCTTTACTTGATAAGTAAACCATTGTTCAATTACATGTTCAACATGGCAGGTTTGTAAGTGTGTGTATATCAGTCAATCAATCTATGGGGGCATACGCCGGGGGGCGCGTCGCTTCGCCCAAATTTCGACGACCATGAATTGGCTATTATTGTCCCCCTACAAAGTTTCGTTTTCTCTCAATCTGAGTATATGGTAGGTGGCGCCACTTGCAATTGCATCCAAACACTGTAGATCCCCATCTCCTGTATAGTCTCTTTTTGGTGGAAGCATCGCTCTCCAAATAATCACTTCCCCACCTCTCCCATTGTCACTAGTCTTTAAATGCTTCACTTAATTCTGTTTTCAAACGTTGTTGTATTTATTTGACGTTGTGGGGTCCGTTGTTGTGTGATTGCTATGGTCTGGTGACAGGCACCTCATAAAGGTATGACAAACTTCACTTCCTTTGAAGTAAAATTAAAAAAAGTTAACCTTGAAAGTTGATAGGCTAGATTTCAGCTCACCGTTTTCTATCATTTAAACTCTCGGTCGGATATATTCGTCAATATAACAAGTTCTCCCGTAGTAAATGTTGTTTAACTTAACTACGGCAGCTTGTAAACTGATTTTCGCCTTTGTTAAATTATACATACTTCACTTTTAATGATTTGTTTTCTAGGCACATTTCCGCCACACTATATAACAAAGAAAATCATGACTTGTGTTGGATATTGTCATTAAACTGTAAAGGTGATTCTTAGAGCGCTCGTAGAGAACGGCGACGTGCATAAGGATATTATTGAAACTGATGTTAAGGAGGGAGTTTGCAATATGGGTGAATGAGTGAAATAAAGTAACTTCGTAATTATTCCGTTCTTGTAATGTAATTCAGATCCACTCATTGAAATGTGGTAATGACGTAGGTGGAAAGACGGGGAGATGGAGAGGTGATAGCCATTCTTTGTTATCCTAGATTGCTGTTAATGACCAAGGGAAAGATGAAAGACGAAATGCAGCGTTAATTTTATGGCTCCGTGCTTGTGGTGTGCCCTGAACCTTCCGTCAAGACAGAGTGAGAGGCCCCGCTAGCCCTGACGGGAAGGGGGCGGCGCTGTCATGACTCTGCTGTGCTCGCTGCTCGGGGCTCGTGGCGGCGTCTTTAAGGAGCGTGTTGTCTAATGCTTCCTGGAGACTGACGTGGTTATCGCCTGGGCCATCAACGCTCACCTCCCTCCTAGATGATTCTATCTGACACGTGAACGCCAGGCCCCTCGCTGCCGCCCCCACCGCGTCCTCTCCTGTCAGGGATCGAACCCTTCTCCAGGCACTCTTTTAATCAGGTCCTCCGTGCAGGGCTTTTATCTTCCCCTCGTTAATGACCTCCAGAAATTAGCTTATTCAGGCACAACACGGGTAGGGTTTCCTTCACAGTTTGAGGTTAAAAGTAGAGTTTGATGGCGATCCAGGCACCTGTGTGTGTGTGTGTGTGTGTGTGTGTGTGTGTGTGTGTGTGTGTGTGTGTGTGTTCCTGTTTGCTTACGATAGTGTGTGTGTGTGTGTGTGTGTGTGTGTGTGTGTGTGTGTGTGTGTGTGTGTGTGTGTTCCTGATTCCCTCCCATAGTGTGTGTGTGTGTGTGTGTGTGTGTGTGTGTGTTCGCACATCTTCCTGCTTGCCTCCCCAAGTGCTTACGAGGATGTTCACGTTTCGACACGCGTTCTTATGTGTGAGTACGGATATATGCACTGAAATTGCCTTTTGGTTATCCCTTGGAAGTCTTATCAGTAAAGTACTCGGGATAATTGCGATGATAGTTTAAACGCATGGATAAAACTGTTGGGATGAAAATTAATAATAAGAATGGGTAAATAACTTCTACTCGGGGTTATATGTCCACCTAATCTCTGAAAAAATTCCCTTACATAAGGATTCGGCCACGAAGATATCAGACTGTGAATTTCTACTCTGAAAAGGAATTTTATCTATTTAGAATTTACATCAGGCTGATAATTTTCTTGCTTTAAATGTCACACTGTCTATATAAAACTTGAATTTAGTCTCATACCATCTTTCATCAAGACAGCAACAAGTTAAAGCTTCTCATGCTTTGCCAAATGCTTGTTTTTCTGTTGTGCTGCTGTCCTTCGCTCATGCAAGCCTTCCAAATGTTCTTACCTGATCCCGAAAGGTCTGCTTGTTAATTGGTTGAACTAGCGCTTAGCTGTTGCTTATGATGAACTGAAAATATTAGAAGTTTAAGCATATAAGATAAAAGTGACCTGTGGCCTCCCATTGGGAAAAATTACACCGAAGCAAAGATAGTTTGTTCACGAGAAATATCTGTTAGCATTGCCTTTTTTGCATGCACAATCGGCCTTCCCATGTTTATCGCCTCCACCGCCCGCAGCTACAGGCCCCGAGGCCTCGTTAAATTGAAATTTTATGAGTGTAGCAGTTGACTTCTATTGCATTTTGGTTTTCTCCGCCACGAGTGGATACAAGGATTTAATTCATATAACCTTATAAATTTGGCTTTGTAAATTTTGAAGCAACCCGGGGATTTTATGTAGAACTACAAAGTTACGAAGCTTATTAGAAATCCTGGAAAACGACCAACCACAAAGAGGTTATATTTTATTCTGATTTTGATGTATACCTTTACCGGTCAGCTCGAAATTCATTAATCCGCTTCCACGTAAAACTTCATTCTATATATTTTCCGAACCCAGTTTAGTAACTATGAAGTTTACCGTGTTATTCCAGTGTCAATTTTTATTTTTCATGTTTGGAGTGTACATATACAAATTTGCCTCGCTTAACAGGCTTTTGTCTTTTTGGTATTTTTAAGAGATACTCAAGGACATTTTTTTTTATCTGCTTTAGCCCCCTGAACGTACCCTTGGCTCTGTAAGTGTTTCTAGTTAATAGTTACTTTGCATTGCTCTACCTTTGTGTTTTCTCGGCCCCTCCACCGACCTCCGTCAGTATTTTCTGTTAGTTTTTTACAATCACAAGCTAGTTTTTCCTAGTGTGCCTTTAAACTCCTTGCATGTATCGCTGGCCCCATTCCTTCCCATAACAATTCACATATACATTCTTCCAACCTTGTGTCTTCTCGGCTCCCTCAACGACCCTGTCCTCTCACTCTTTACAATACCTAATTAATTTTTTCTCCACACTATCCCTTTAAACCCCTTGAATGTGTCGTTGGTCCCATGCCCGCTCATAGTTAGTTCCCATAATAAGTTCCTCCAGTCTTGCGTCTTTCTCGGCCCCCTCAACGACCTCCTTCCGTCCGTCTTCTCCTGTCTCTCTTGCCCCCCCCCCCAAGACACACGAGTAAGTCTGCAGAGAAACCCCACACTCAGTCCCTTCCCGGCCAGCACCCCGTCGCCGCCTTCCCGAGATCTGGTGATAATGGGACGCGACCAGCCACAATGCTCGCTTGATTAAACAATTTATGATACGAGACAAGTTCATTATAGGTTTTCAGTTGACTCTTTTCACATTTTAAGAGGCAGGTTTTTTATTTTCTCGGGAGTTTTGTGTGGGGTCTCAGGGTGTGTGGGTGGTGGGTGGTATTGATGGTGGTGGTGGTTATATTGTGTGGGTTTGTGGAAGTGTGGGAGGTGGCATTTGGGGTGGGGGGGTGAATATTTATGATGGCTGTGGTTGTGGTTGTGGTGGATGATGCCTTGTGGTGGTGGATGTGGTGGTGAAGGCTGGTTTAACGGTATAGTGTGCTTGATAATGGTGATGGTAGTTCAGGCAGTTGTGGTGAATATGGTACTGGCTGGTTGTCATGGATGTGGGGTTTGTTATCTTTGGGTGGAGAAGTTAATGGTTTCCCCTTTACTTAGTTTAACATTAAAACGAACAGAATTGAATGTAAGAATGTGATAAATACGGCCGAACTGATAGTTTTATCCCCCTAATAAATGAGCCTTTTAAATCTATGCGAAAAGCGTTCAAATGCTTGTTTCGTAATATAACCACGATGATTACACACACACACACACACACACACACACACACACACACACACACACACAGGCTCGCACGTATTCAAGCAAGGATGCACATACGCAAGCACGCAAGGACACAGGCATGCACATACGCACGCACGAACGCACACACGCACACATATGCATATATAATCATAAACCTCAAAAAGTGAACTGTTAACATGACGAATAACGTGAGTATGTGCATGTAGCGAGAGGCAGAGTGAAGGAAATGCACGAAAGGCGAGGAATTAACAGGATCTGCCATCTAACGAGGCGGGCGTGCACGGAAAGAGAGGAAGAGAGGCAGCGGGGAGGCGGCAGGAAGTGTGCAGCGGAAGAGCTAAAAGATAGATAATGAAAAGGGAAGTTTCAGAAGAGGGCCGGAGGAGGAGGAGGAGGAGGAGGAGGAAAGGCGGAGGAGATGGTGAGCGGCTTTATGGAAAGTTTATATATCGAGAACAATAAGGGGAGGGTGTTTGTAAAGTAATGTGCAGCACCTCGGCGAATTCAGTCAACTGCACACAGCTGCTCTAACAACTGCACACCGTCACGCTCGAGGCCTCTTGATTTTCAGTAGAGCAGCGCCAATCACGAAGGAGAGACGACCTGCAGCACACAGCGATAGGCACGAATATCTATAACTAGTATCTTTAAGAGGGTCAGTGTAATGCTACTCTAATTAGGCCTACTACTACTACTACTACTACTACTACTACTACTACTACTATTAAAGGCATACCTAAACTTCTCCAATACACTCCAAAATGTTAAATCTTTGCTCACCTGACATGAATTTCACCTGTCGTGTACGTGGTGAAAAGTAGTGAACCATCGTGCTTGTGTGTGTGTGTGTGTGTGTGTGTGTGTGTGTGTGTGTGTGTAGGAGGAAGGGGCTCATCATGACACCTGTAAGTTTTTTATGTATAATTTCTTTTTGTTTACTCTTTCTGTTACATTCCTTTCGTCTTTTTCTATATCTCCCAGTCTGTATGTGAAATTGTTTCTCAACACTTCCTACCTGATTCCTGTTCTCTCTCTCTCTCTCTCTCTCTCTCTCTCTCTCTCTCTCTCTCTAAGCAGCTCAGTTTTCTCACAGTGATTTACCCTTGAACAAATTGCCTCGACGGTGAGTTTAACCAAGTTTCCAAAACGTATTCAACGCCGGGCATTATCACAAAATATTGCCACAAGTTATCTACAAAGTTGGACGACCCTCTGAAAGTTTGACAGGGAATTTTGAACGCCGAGCAAACCTTATGAGCGCGCGAAAGCTCTAACTCCGCCCAGAAACGAGGGGGCGGTGCGGAGGCGCTGGGCTGCGAGGAGGAAAACGGGGAGGGGTCACTAGCGCGCCTTCAGCAGCCACCCAGCCACTAACGCAGAAGCGGCGGTAGCAGACTTTCTCACTCTCCAGCAGGGTGTAGGTGTAAGGCAGGCTTAGGAAGAACAGGGTATGGGATGATGAGGCAGGATATGGTAAGGTATGGTCGGGTATATCTGAGGAGGTTAAGGTAGATTGGGTATTCTTTGGTATAGGATGGGTACAGTATAGTAGGGCAAGTTATGGTATGGTAAGAGTGGGGTAGGTTATGGATTGGTAGTACGGGTCTGGCAGAGATGGGTAGGGGAGGGCAGGGTAGGTCATGGAAGGGTAGCAAAGGCATGATCAGGCTCTTCAAAGACTAATACTGTAGTATTCTCTCTCTCTCTCTCTCTCTCTCTCTCTCTCTCTCTCACACACACACACACACACACACACACACACACACACACACATACTGACAAACTAATACAAAAGTCCCGTGTGTGTGTGTGTGTGTGAGAGAGAGAGAGAGAGAGAGAGAGAGAGAGAGAGAGAGAGAGAGAGAGAGAGAGAGAGAGAGAGAGAGAGAGAGAGCGCCGTGCCGGGTATGTAGGGGGCCCGCGTGGAGGGGGCGGCATTGTAGCAGTGTGCTTTCAGGTCGCATTGAGTGCCAAGTGTCTCTGTGCCAGTAGCAGACGCCTGTAGAGGATGACGCGGAGAGAAGGCTGAACAGTGTCCCTTTGATCTGTTTGTGTGTGTGTGTGTGTGTGTGTGTGTGTGTGTGTGTGTGTGTAGATGGGTGGGTGTGGGTGGGTGGGCAAGACGCTAGGTAGTTATGTGTCTGTAGAAGGGTTTTGTGTGTTTGGAGGAGTGGGAGGGTCACACTGTTTAGCTTGCGATGCCAAAATAATGAACATGTAACAGGTGTGAAGGGCGGGCACGGCAGAGTAGAGTCAGGGCACGGTCGTACCAGCCATTGATATCATTGGAACCATCGCTGTCTATTCGATTTTGCCCACACGTCCATATACATTTTCGGACGGTTGGGCGGCCTTGGCCCGGATTGAGATCCTTTGGATCCGAGCAGTGGCAGAAACATTTGTTTAGTGTCTAGTTTAAAATTCATTAGGATGAAAAACCTTATGACATTTTCCTCAAATGAATAGAAACATGTTAATAAAGTGTATGAAATCTGACCATGGAACCCTGAAATCAAAATGATGATAAAATGCCATTGAAAGGAGAGTAATCGACTACGATCATTTGACTACCAGAAGCAAACTAAGCAACCTAATTGTTTAGCACTGTGATTTTGAGTAACTGCCAAAACAAACTATTAGATATCACTTAAATATACGTATAGTTTAGAAAAAAGCAAGCTAACATTTTTTGAATCACTCTCTTTGATGGATGACACTGGCAAGCGGTCATGAACATTATCAGGAAGGAGTGCTGATTGCGGAAGTGAATCTAAAAGAAACAGGCATTAGAAGAACCTACTAAACAAGAACTAATAAACAAATGCAGAAAAAAAGTTAAAGTTAACTGTCATATGTTTTCATTTAATGGGAATTTTGTCTTTTCTAATGCAAACATTGAAAAAATGACACTAAATAGGCAGATCAGTTTTTTTTTATGATTGAGAAAACAAAGTTACTGTCTTGAATGCTGACCTTGAATTCATGTGTGAATGAATTTTGAGTGTGTGAGTGTATTGATTTATGTACAGAATTTTTGACTAGTGCTTATTCAAACAAAAAGAAGTATGGCTGTACCTCATCAGTAGGAGCATAGCGAGGACGGCTTAGGAGTACATTAGCTGAGATCGTTGCCGTCTTAGTCATCTTAGTCCTAAGCTGGCCACGCTTTGTGCTGCAACAGACTTTATAAGATTCTTAAGCTCCAATCTTTACTTTCTGGCGTAATTAGAAAACTAATCTTGTCAAACTTTTAGGAGATTTGTGCATATGAGTGAGTGAATGAATGAATAAGTGAATAAATGAGTAAGGAGGCAATGCACGAACAAGCGAGATACGTTGTGGGTTGACATGTCAGTGAACGATTGGATGAGCGTTGGAGTGAATTATTAAGTGAAGTGTTGCTATCTATTAATGTAAAATAATGAATAAATAATACTTATGCCGTTAGTTAGCGAATCAATGAGTTATCCTCCGAGTCTACGAATAAATGCTCAAGGGAGAAAGTGAATCAGAGGGGGAGGGAAGGGAGGGATAGGCGGAACGAGTGCGGGGAGGGAGTGGCGGTCTGAGGGCGTTGATGAGGCTGCTGGATATCAGAGTGAGCGGGTCAGGGCTCGACACACCCGGCCGATGCTGTCCGTGTTTGGTTTGTCATATCGCTGACCAAAACATGCGGCGCTGGCTGCTGTTTGCTCGAGGGAAATGAAGACCCAGTGTGCAGGACGAGGACTGGCCGCCACCCCCTCCCCTCCCCTCCCCTCCCCTCCTCCAACCCTACCCGCGGGCACCCAAAGTTGATGCTCTCTGAATTTGTGTATTCTAATTAATGCAAGACAGGGGCGACTCCCACAAGGTGTTGGCGCACCGGATGTGTCTTTTTTTTCGGGTCACTCAGTAGACTCCATTGTTTATGAGCTGCCTCGTGGCAGTGCGGTGCCTGCTGGGGGTGGTGGGGGCTATCATACTTGTTTCTGTGTGAGGGGTCAGCTACAAATTATGTTTATGTTTTCGTCGGATTTAGTAAGGATTAAAATCGCATCTCTCAAATATCCATCCACCTGTATAAACGTATATTCTACTTTTATTTATCTAGGAGCAAGACCGGCAAACAAAATAATACACAGAGAGAAACATTTTGATCTCTCGTCCAGAACGAAATTGTGTTTCGAACGTAGTTTTTGTTTGCTTTTGACTCGCCTCTATCATCTTTCAGAGAAACGACTCTGTTGTGACACCAAACTCGATGTCGAAAGTCTGACGATCGCTGAATATATCTATTCTAGAAACTGAAAATCCCCGATAGAAGTCGCGTCTGCGCCTGAAATTCTTTAGCCTCGTCGTTGGCAGATAATCCCCGGCAAACAACGCCGCCGGGCCGCCGACACACGGGCCGCCTCAAAGAAGAGTGCGAGGCGGAGCGAGTCTGTCAGATTTACACGCGGCGCTGCACAGGTGGCGGCGTCAAGGCTCCGGGTTTTATCGCCTCTTCCTCAGGTGATTAGTGACGCTCGACAATAGTCCTTCACTCACGTTTTTTTTTTATATACATACGTAACTGTTGTGAAAATAAATTGAAGCGATATATGTTACGCGTGATCGATAAGGGCACGTTCAAGTAATATTTTTTTACTAGATGTTTTTAAAAGATAAGTCTGTTAGTCACCTGAAGCATATGATTTCACACATAAGTACATCAATTTCGAGGGTCTGTTGTTTTTAGGTTTTCTAGGAAGTAGTATCAAAGTAACAACTGAGAGAGAGAGAGAGAGAGAGAGAGAGAGAGAGAGAGAGAGAGAGAGAGAGAGAGAGAGAGAGAGAGAGAGAAAGTCAAAGGGCTCAGTGGCTTGCCCGCAGGTGTAGGAGTCTGTTGTCCCAATTACGCCGCCTATTTTCTGAATCATCCAGTATCGCATAATCCAGTTTTTACTCCGTCCTTAGTCCAATTAGTATGCAATATTCGCCTTCTCAAAACTTCCTCCACCTTATTGATCAATGGAGGCGACAAACAGGTAGATTGCACATGCGCGAATTAAGTTAATGTTTTTTTTTATTTTTTATTACCGACTTGGCGCGGGAATGGAGAAAGTGGCAAAGGAGCGGGGGAGAAAGGGAGGGAGGAGGGAGAGAGAGAAGGGAGAGCTGAACTACATTATCTTGTAAGTGAAGGATGTTTATGCGGATGCTGGCTCGCCTGAGTTTTTTTTTCATTATTGTGGGATTTATTTTTTACCTTTTACACACACACACACACACACACACACACACACACACACACACACACACACACACACCAATGGAACTACGGCCACTACAGCCCCTCACCCCCTCCCACGCACCCCCTCCCACGCACCCCCTTCCACGCATACCCTTCCCTTCCCGTCCCAGCCCAATTCCCTTGCCTCCCATCCCATCTCACCTTGCCCCGCGTCTCCACCTGCCCCATCTCTGCCCCACCCACATAACCCCCCTTCTCGTCCCGCCCCGCCCCGCCCCGCCCCATCCGATACGAGTCCACCCAAGAAGCCCCGTCGGTCGCTCCATTCTAGTATTTCCGCGGCCGCCACCCATAACCGGGACTGCGGGAGGGAAGTGGATCAAAATTGAAATGACAAAAGCGAAGGTATGACGCATTCGCCTTCACTCGCCGGGGCCCGATGAACCACCACTAACCTTCCTCTTCTCTCTCTCTCTCTCTCTCTCTCTCTCTCTCTCTCTCTCTCTCTCTCTCTCTCTCTCTCTCTCTCTCTCTCTCTCTCTCTCTCTCTCTCTCTCTCTCACGGTATATGACATTCCTCAACTGTGGGAGGGAATAATTGTCCACTCCGTCGGGTCCCTTCGATAGAGCAGCCTCTCGCGGCTACAAATCAATCCGTCACACCGATATATCCCGCCAATAACAATTCAAAATGTCCCTCCACTTGCGGTTAACATGTAGCAATCTGTCTCCGCCGCATTGGAAACCCACTCGTGTTTACATTCATTCAATACCGCCGCTGACCCGCCGCCGCTCGCAGACTGCTCCTCATTCTCCCCCTCCTCCTCCTCCTCCTTTTCTTCCCCTCTTACTTTTCCTCCTCCTCCTTGTCCTCGTCCTTTTTCTCTTTACTTCTTCTGTATTTGTTATTAACTTTTTTCTTTTGTTTCTGCTTTTTTTGTTGAGGTATTGTCATTACTTACTCCAACTACTTTTTCTCGCCTCCTGATTTTCTTTTCTTTTTCTCCTTCTCCTCCGTATCCTCCTCCGCTTCCCCATTGTCTTCACTTCTTTTTGCCTCCTTTTTTTTAACTCCGTCGAGACACCACAAATATAGGAAGTAGATCATCACGCTTTATGTATTTCAGTTGCTTTGCTTCAAGTAGTGTGTGAGTGGAGCTTCGGTGCTTCACGCTGTGGTTCATTGGCAACACTAAAGCATCTATCTTATTTTATTTACGCGTCCTGCCTTGTGATTGCGTGTTACTGTCTCTTCTCTTCCTCCTTACCTCATATTTTCTCGCATTCTCCAACTTAAAGACACTTAGGTCGGTATTATGACACTTTCGCTCCTCACATCAGGTATTTCTAAACGTCAAAGAGGGGGTCAATCGGGTTCTAATGAGTGTTTCTTCAGGTTCAGGGTACAGAGGAAGGGTCAAACTACCACCAGGGTCATAAAACTACTCCTGGAAATGCCCCAAACTCCTAGGAAAGCCTTGTCAAATAGATGAACTTAGGTGACGAAATGTTTAGTAATACGGCCCTTAATGTTCATATCATCGTTCTTTCCTATTTTTCTCCTTTTCCCTCTTGCTCCTGTTACCCTCACAACCCTTCCCAAGTTCTTCACCTCTGTCTCCTCTCCTTTTCCTTTACCTCATTATTTCCTTGCCAATCTCCCTCTAAAGACAGTTATCCTCATTTCCCCGCATCTTTCCCCTGGCCTTCTCCTTTCCTCGCCCGCTCCTTTTATCCTCTCGCCCCCTTCCTGCTCTGCACTCTTGCCATCCCCTCCACCTCGACGTTCCTCTTGCCGCCCCCTCTCGCCGTGACGTCTGCCTCCTCCTTGAGAAATATGGGGCAATATGTCAGCCTCACTCCGCCCCAGAGGGTAAAGTTGCTCAAGCCACCACCAGCTTCACCATCCTTCCCTCCTGCCCCCCCTACACCACCACCACCACCACCACCACGATTCCTCAGCCTTTTCCTCCTCTTCCTTCTCCCGCAGTGTAATACGAAAACAGTTTAAGGCATCGTGTTTCTGCTGTGTTTTGTTTGATATACTAGAGCGTTGTAGAGAAAGATTTTAGACTAAGATAATTCGTTTTTCCTTTACGATTCACTAATGACCAAATGATTAATGGTGAGGGTAATTTGTGAGATATAAAGTAGATAGACAAAACGCCTCGTGAGTTTCCTGAATGTATGTATAAAACTGCACGTTAAGGAAAGCGAAGCTGAAGGAACACACTAAAGTTTACAAAATGTGTAGCTATGTAAATTCTAAGCCCGGGACTTGCGTCAGGACCCGGGCGTCTCCCAGCACTCAGAATTGCTTTCACTGTAGACCCAAAAGCAGCAAGCAACACAATTAGCAGAGGATTCCTTCTCTCCACGGTTCTCCTTTTCCTTCCTCCGTCCCCTCCTCCCGCCTAGTCTCCCTTTTCCTTCCGTTCTCCTCCTCCTCCTCCTCCCTCTCCTCCTCCTCCTTCTCCTCGTTTTCCTCCCTAGTGTTGCTTTCTCTTTCTCATTCTCATTCTCCTCCGCCTCCGCCTCCTCCTCCTCCTCCTCCTCCTCCTCCTCCTCCTCCTCCTCCTCCTCCTCCTCCTCCTCCTTTTCCTCTTTCTCTTTCTCTTCCTCCTCCTCCTCTCCCACCATTTTTTTTCTTATGAATCTTGCTTCTCCTTCCTTTCTCTTTTCCTCCTCCTCCTCCTCCTCCTCCTCCTCTTCTTCTTGCTTCTCATTCTTATTTATTTCTTTGTCCCAAGTGATGATTTTTCTTCCTTTCCTTCTTCCTCGTCCTCCTCGTCCTCCACCTCTTTGTCTTTCTTCTCCTCCTCCTCCTTTTTCTCCTCCTTCTCTTTACAATCCTCCCCCTCTTCCACCTCCTCACAATCCATCTCCTCCTCCTCCTCTCCTTACCTTCTCTCCTGCACACTTCCTTTCTGGCGGGCGAGCCGAGCGATGTAAGATACGCCATACTGCCACAGCCCCATCTGAGGTACAGCCCCCACGAGACGAGGCTAAAACAGGCCAGCCAACACGACCTAATTAGCCCCTAGTTTTGAGCGGCTGAGTAACGACACAAACACTGTCGTCTCGGGTCGTTCTAGAAATCCCCCCGTGGCGAATAAACGAAGCTCCGGAACGACAAACACACGAGTCGGTGTCTGCCATATTTTACGCCGGAACACGTCGGGCGATTGGGCCATTTGTCTCCTACGCGATGCTGCTACTCCCTCCTCCCTCTCCCTCTCTCCCTCCCTCCCTTCCTTCCTTCTTCCCCTCCCCTTATACATTACATTAACCCTCCCCATCCCCTGTCTACTTCCCTCTCTCTCGCCGTTCTCATTCCTCCCACACTCTCCCTCCCCACCTCCTCCTCTAAGCCCAGTCGGTAAAAGAACATTAATTTTCACGAGTCCCTCCGTACCGTTCCTAGTGTCCTCGTCACCACATTGAGCCGAGATCGAGAACAAATGGTGCCCGCCGTAGTGAGGTGCTTGAAAAGATGCAAATGAAGTAATTATAGGATTTATATACCGGGGAATTATCAAGGTAATTCTGTAAACACTGCGTCCCGGCCTTATTTCCCCCCACCATCCACTCAGGTCTCCGGGAAATTGGACTTGTAGCATGTAAAATATTAAGGTATTTCCTTCAAGGACAATGCAGCGGAAGCGGGCGTGGCTTGGAACAGTGGAAAGGGATGGGATGGGAACAGGGGTGTGGGTGGCTGGGGAGGGAACAAGGGGGTGCGGGCCTGGGGGAGGCGCAGCAAGGAATTTGTAAGTTGGGGCAGACATGGCGGCGGAGCTACGACTGGGGAGCAAGGAGAAAGGGGGTGCGTTTGAAGAGATGTAATAAATAGAGGCTTAAAGGGGACTTAGTGGAGAATGTGGCGGGCCGGCGAGGACGCTTCTGTTTGTCTTGAGCGGAGGCAGCCGGCGTGGCCTGCAGCCTGCGTGCGGCTGTCGAACACGCAGCCGTCGGTGTTGGATTCTCAAGGGATACTTGCTGTTTGGAAACTTTTGGAAAAACACGGCGTCTCAACTTCGGTTAATGGGGATGACCGAAATAAGTGTAATGTAGCGAATGTAGTGAAAGATTAATTGATGATAAAAGTAATGAACGACATAAATATGATATTGGCGATTGTGGCAAATAATGAGGATATTTTAGAATATTCTTGGATCAAAGGCAAAAAGAAATTGATAGAATAATTTTTTTCTCATGTAGAGTTTTTTTTATGGAGATCCTGCTTCGCTTGATGCCGTGGTTCTTCTTTAAAGAAGATAAAAAAAAAAACCACGTTCATTTATTGAGTACGAGACTATTCAGGTTAAGGATATAATTCTTCTTAACCACCAGATTAATAATTAAATACAAAGGAATGATATGTCTTTAGATACAGAAGCTTTAAAAAAATAACAGTATTGTGAGGATACCTGTAGATACTGAAAGATTAGGTTAACTACTTGTAAATTCAAGATTGGAAACTTATTAATTTCATACAGTAAGTTAATACTTTTTCAGGCAGAAAGGCCCCTCGAAAATAATTCCTGCATCCATCAAGAATATTATGGTGATGGTTGTTGAATAATTAGGTTAAGTTGAGTGCCTCTCCAACCATTCGCCAGAAAGAAGGAAACTTATCGTAGGAGTGGACATCGGGAGGCACAACTTTGTTAGAGAAACCTTGATAAGAAATACTGTTGAACTTATGCTACATTCTGTTTTCTGCGATTGTGGTGGCTGTTGTTAGGTCAGGAATATTTTGATGAAATGGCTGAGGGACTCAAACAAGAAAATCTCGTACAGAAAAGACTTTACTTTGTTTAAAAAAATGGCTCTAGAAAATAGTATCTGAATTTATTCAGTGTCTGAAACCTCAATTCGCAGTCACTATCGAAAACAGATATGCAGCCCTTAACATTTAGGTAAGGAACTCTGACAAAAAAAAAATCACCAAAAAATTCACTTTAATTCGGAATGCTGCACTTGAAGAAGGAAAATAAAATCACTGTAAACTCTCTTCGGACACTAAATTACTCATGCCGAAACGCAAAAACATGGAAGTACTATCAGCCAGAGACAAACTATAAAAGTAAAACTTACAAAAAAACAGAAAGAAACATTATGAAGACCCAAGAGATCTCACCATGATGAAAATTAACAGCATAGTTTTAGATACTAATGTCAAAACGGTTAAGAGGACAATCAGTATAATGAAAAAAACAACATGTATGTCATAAGAAAACCAACCAGCGAACTGCCGTACAACAAAAACAAAATATTTAAAGTCCTTGAGTCCTACGGTGGACCACATAATTCAGACATTCAGCGTCGGATTCAAGTAAGAACAAGCATCTCAGAAATCCTGGCAGTGACGGAATATGATATCAAAGTAGCCCTGATAAGTTTCAAAAGAGGGAAAGCTCTCGGGCAAGACGATATTAGTGAGGATCTTAAAAAAGACAAATTAGACAAATTAGATTTTAACCAGCCCAGGGAACAAGTCGACTTTTGAAGTGGGTTCTTAACCATGGAGCATTACCAGATAGAGAAGATAACACAAAGGAGGTTCAGAAATCCTCTTTGTTTGTCATTGATGGACTACGAGAAGATCCTCGACTGAATGGAAACTGTAGCACTACTGAATGCAATTTGACAACACGGTATGAAGGAATTAAAAAACGCTTGAGGACATCTACCCAGGTGGAACAACAGCCATTAGACTTCATAAAGATACTGGATTAGTTTCAATAAAAAAAAGGAGTTTAAGAGGGCAATACCATATCATCTCATCAAGTTTCTACCTGCTTAGAAAATATCCTTAAGATATTAACTGGATGAATGATGAATTAGAATTGGATAATACTACGTAAATAACCCTCGATTTGTATACTTTTTTTTTAGTGAGTCTAGTTGCGAAATGCACCAGATGGTAGAAGTAAACAGAGAGAGTCTACAGAATGAAAAAAAACAAAAATGAAAGCTAGTATTCAGTTATTCGCAAAGAGAACAAACAGTTATCCAAAAGTTTGCTCTAGAAACAGTTAATGAGAACGTATACTATGCACAACTGATGCAGAACAATCCCTCACTAGAAACAGAATTAAAAAGACGCACAAGACTGAACGGGAGGGCTTTCGGAAAACAATAGCTATTGATAGAGTTTCTGCCTCCGTGATTACAGCAAAGGGTTTGATGTAAGTGTGTTCTCCCCTGCAAATAGATCAGAAACATGAACCAAGGCTCTGGAAAGGAAATTAAGAAGTGCCGAAAGAGGAATGGGGAAATAAATGCTACGAACTATTAAAACATAAGAAAACGGCAACTTTAACACTATATAAAATTGAATATGTTTGGGTGCGAGTGTTTTGGTGTATGTATATAGATAGATAGATAAATAGACAGATGGATAGATAGATAGGTAGGTAGATAGATAGATAGTTATTGTCCTGTTTTATGATTAACATACTAAAAAATATAACAAGTAATTTAGAATAATATCTATTTCTTTCAAGGGAGGCATGTAATTTTATTTATTTTTTTCTATTTCTAGGGCCGGTTTTATGCAGCTTGAACATGGACTTGGGTTGTTTTTTTGTGCTAAGTGAAAACAAATGTGAAATTGTGGTAGTTTTTTGTGTTAAGTGAAAACAAATGTGAAATTATGGTAGTGACAAAACATTCTAGAGGAAAAGACAATTTCTCCTTGGAGGACATCACTTGAAAGATGATGTCATGGTGTGTGGGTGGTTCGAACCCCCCGTTGTTCCCTTAACGCGGCACCCTGGCAGTGTGACCCCACGCCTCGTCTACCACCACTACCACCACCACCATATCTACGCAGGAGCAACAAAAACAACAGCAACAACTCCTTCGGGATGCCTCTTCCGAACAAGGTGAGTGTACCCGCAGCATGATTACCTGTATTGTGTTCTGTGCACTCCCGAGCCTTGCCTTCTTGCTGCCGTGTAATTGGCAGGGACTTAATATCATTTCCAAGAGCACGATTCTAACCAATATTTACTTTTGCTATGCTTTTTGTTTAACATATTTACTTTCTCCGTTCTTAACCAATCGTTAGTTGTCGCCATGGAAGCACGTGATAGTCAGTCTGAGAATGGCCATCGAGCATCTCATATTTTAATATGAAAAAGAGCACGGAAAAACGAATTGTTGCTGTTGCAGTTGTTGTTGTTGTTGTTGTTCCAGTTGTTGTTGTTAATAGTTATGATTTATTTAGTCGTTGTAACTATATTTTTAGTTCGTCTCCTGAAATTAATGTAATCTTGAGTTATTGATAGGTAATAGTACTTCATCTGTAGCTTGTTTTGCATTTCAAGTAAGCTTGCAACTCTTAGCGAGACAATTTTTGTATAAGCTTCTTGACAAAAGTAAACATTGATTTTATTGTTTGAAATGTCAATATCATATGATATTAACTGAGGCTCGTTGGGCAGTGCAAGCATTTCATAAACAACAATCTATGCACCATTTGCCCAAAGTACCATTACCTTCCTCCCTATATTCCTTAATGGAACTACAACCTCGAGATGTATGAAAAATATTGAATATATATATATATATATATATATATATATATATATATATATATATATATATATATATATATATATATATATATATATATATATATATATATATATATATATATATATATATATATATATATATATAATGATGTCGTAATATTTTAATATAATTATGTGTGTAATGTAAGAGTTTTCCACTAATCCCGGACCGCTGGATTTGTAGAGATTTCACTTAATGGGGTTGAGCGAAAATTTTCAGAGGGATTCCGTGTAAAGAAGGGAAGCCGCTATTCAGGGTCGAGCGAGGCGCCTATTGAAATAAAACTGAGAGAGAAAGTGAATATACTTGATAAATGCACGACGGACAAAATCCATATATACAATTTACTGCTGCTTCAGTTTACAGCAGGCACTCGGTGTCCGTTTTTTACGTGTTCACAAGTACACTCCTTGCGAGGGGCAGGTAAGGGCCACTGGTGCCGGGAAAGAGTGTGAGGAGGGGAGGGGGGATGGGAGGGGAGGGCGTCAACCTCCTGAGGGAGACTGACGGTGCGGGGTTGCGGCGGCCACACAAGTACACGCGAAAATGGTGAGAAATGAACTTATAATCCTATTTAATTAGAGTAAATGTAATCTTCGTTTTAAAAGGGATTTCATTAGGGGTATCCGGCTTACGGCTGTAAAACTAAGATTATCTCTAAAAACAGGCACATTTCGAATGCATCGTCTCCTATTTTGCGCTTCGTTTTCGTAAGGATTAATATTGTTGCCTGAACTCAGCAGAATGAAGCAATCAACTTTTCAATGGCTCCTGCTTCAGGGGTTCATATGATTTTTTAATTCAAAATTTCTTTCATGAAACGTATGCCAGAAAAAATATAATGACTTAAGGCGCTGACACAGTCGTGGAGTGCACCAGGTGTCTAGTTACTCTCATGTCTTGAGAAAATTCATTGCATTTCAATTTTATGTTCTTAAAACGCGTCCTTTGAATGTAAGCGTCAAGGATACGTATTTTTAGTTCTCACTTAATTATTTAATCTTGAAACTGCTTCGTAAAGTGATAATGGACGTATATGTTTCCATATATATTTCCATATTATTTCGCGTGGTTCATTCAAGGGCTAAAATCTTTACCATGTCGTGTTTAGGTTGACACATACATTGTCTTCCGTTCACGTGCCGGTGAGTTCTTGTGTCACAGTCTGCGGAAGGGCCAATGAAAGGAGGCTATTGTAACTATTGTTATGTTTCTTAAGTGTGTCTTTCCTGATTAACTTATCACGTGTAAGATAATTAAAAGCGCTAGCATAATAAAGAAAGGGAAGACAACGGGCCAATGCTGAAAAGAAAAGAGCTGAACCATCTTGGCGCGTTACGTATGTTGTCGTTGGTTCAGTAACACTTTTCGTTGTATTCTCTGAGTCTCATTACGGGATTTTTGGCGATAAAGACAAATTTAATCTGTGGGAAGCGAATAATGACCACTGTTTTGTTTGCCCTTTATATTTGAGGTACGTATGGGCGTAATAATTAATTGAGTAAGGCACCTATGTTCTTTAGTCTTCACAATTGATTATATTCTGTACGTAGGTTAGCATCTTCTATAGTCTTGAAGAGAAATCATTGCTGATTACTACCAACCAAACACTGAGAAGCAGACAAGTATTAACATAGAGAAAAATGATGTTCTTTTGCGCGCGTACACACACACACACACACACACACACACACACACACACACACACACACACACACACACACACACACACACACACACACACACACACACACACACACACACACACACACACACACACACACACACACACACACACACATATACACACCTTCACGCCACTACTACAACCACTACTACTACATCTACATTCATAAACTTACTGCAGAGAAAGGGCAATGAAGAGAAAGAGAGAGAGAGAGAGAGAGACAGGGAGTGAGAGCGAACGCAATAAAACAAAACAAAAACACCTGCAAAAACAGCGGACACAATAATCAGACTGGCACAAATCCGAGCTCGCGGCATAATCTTACCGGCATCGCGCGCGCGGCTCGTAATGAAAGTGTGAAGAGAACGAATATGCCAACATTTCGTTTTTATCTTACGGGCTTCGGGCTCGCTCTCGCGCCGCGCCAAAGCCGAACCAAACGGGGGATAGATAGCTCGGGCGAAGCGTTAACGGAAGCGTGGAAAAGTGCGGAGGTAGCTTATGTTATCTGATGGCTGGGCGGTGTTATGGTGCGGCGGGAATGGGAGGGAGAGGAGAGGAGAGGGAAGAGGAGGGAGAGGTGGGAGGGAGGGAGGATACTTTTGCTCGCGGGAAATATCAGCCGCGAAGAGTTAATTACGAGGACACCGCACCATGCCGGGTTTAATAGAGCGTGTCGTGGTTACTGTATTGTATTTGTGTTACTTTCATTTCGCGGCCTCGGGAGTAGTGCGGCCAGTTTGTAGCGGCGATGTTTATCGGCGCTGTGGGTGTGCGGGAAGAGGAGAGGCAGGAGGAGGAGGAGGAGGACGAGGAGGATTCTCCGTGTGTGTGTGTGTGTGTGTGTGTGTGTGTGTGTGTGTGTGTGTGTGTGTGTGTGTGTGTGTTTGGGTGGTTGGATGTGAGAGTGTGTGGGTGTGTACTCTTTTTATAATGGTGACGCTTATCGAAGAAGAAGAAGAAGAAGAAGAAGAAGAAGAAGAAGAAGAAGAGTAGGAGGAGGCTTGTCCATTCATGTGTGTGTATGTGTGGGTGCGTGAGTGGGTGCGTGGGTGTGTGCTTGCGTGTGTGTCGGTAGCGTTTTCTTTTGATCTTGATATAAGTGAGCGCTCTTCCATCATGTTTTCCAACGCTCCTGATCCCCTCACTCAGACGCCGATACCGCGGCCCATTCTTGCTTATTATGCTAAATTAATCTCCGGACTTTGTTGCACTGAATCGACATTTATACTAACTATTATTTTTTTTTAACGATGCCTTTGCTTAAGTGATACGCACCTTTATTGTCCGGTCTTTGATAATACGCTTGATTTTTTTTACCTGCTCTATAAATTACTATTATTGTTATGCTGAGTGAGGAATGCATCAAGTAAAATATGTTAATCTATGGCGAATTCACTTTGTTAAGAGTAAGTTTGCGTTGAACGTGTGTCCATCCTGGGTGCTGCTTCGTTGACTGGAAATGGACGAGGGAAGGCGAGGCAAGGAGGGCTATGAACGTAATGAGACTGGGAGGTGGGCGAGCGCGGGATTGATGGGGTGGGGTCTTGAGATGGCGGCGGGAGGCGTCGTTAAGGAAGGTGTGCATGGAGAGCCGGAGACGGAAAGGGCTCAGGTACAGGCCTCAAGGAAGGGAAGAACCCGCTCGGAAAAGGGTAAGCGGTGTCGTGCCTGATATGGAATTAAACGTTTAATATATCATCATAAAGGTGACGTATGGAAGCCTGCGTGAGCTTTGTCAGGAATGGACGAATATGTGTACCCAAAGGTAGAATGAAAGACGGAAATACTGGAAACTAAGAAACAAAGATATAGAAACGTTTCGCTAAATCTCCCTCCCTCTCTTCTGGCGACGCTCCTTTTTCCTTTCGTTCGGAGCAGCGTTTAGCGTTTTTTGTTGTTTTTATTTTTTACCCTTGAACTGCCTCCCTTGCTGGAAAAAAAAAATGCACGCCACTACAGGGTTAAGGGAAGAATGGCTGAGAGAAATGGTGGTGGCTGAGGAAGAAACAGAGCGAGGTGAATGGGAGGGAACTTGCTTGTGGGTGAGGGTGGATGAAGGTGGTAGGGTGGAGAGGAGGAGGAGGAGAGGGAGGGCAGGTCAAGGAGACGCGGTGCGATCCACTCTTGGCGTTCACCTGCGTCTGGAGCAGCCAGCGGCCGGGACAAAGGCGAGCCGAGGTCCGTGACGCCCCTGACGACCTGGTCAATATTGGGTGGTGATGAGAGGGTCGCGGGCAAGAGTAAGCAGACCTGCCTCGCTCTGCCTCCCTCGCTGGTTTGTTTCCTTCAAGCTCATGAATATCCCTTAAGCAAAGTCTGGCTCGCCTGTTGAAGAAGAGAGAAAAAATACCAGCAGCTACTTTTGAATGGAGCTTTTGAAGGACTGTGTAAACACGTGGCTTCTTTCACCATATCGGGCGAGTCAGTGCGGGCATTGTACGTGTGTAAACCAAGGGAGGAGAGGCTCATTCCCCTTGTTATTGGGTAAGAGCGTGGGGTATACACACACACACACACACACACACACACACACACACACACACACACACACACACACACACACACACACACACACACACACACACACATCTCCTGGCCAATGATCTCCATAAGTACAAGGTGCTTAAGGGGTTATCAAAATGCTAGTCCCAATAAACACTTTTTGTACCTCGCCTCTGCAGATGTACATGAAAGGCTGCGCGTCGGTCTCCCTTTCCTCTCTTGCATGGGAGGGCTGCATGCCGCCTCCCGCCGCCACAATGACTGGGTACACACGGCTGACAGGCAGACGGACGGACGACACACTGTAGGCCCGCACATAAAGCCCCTCCGTTGGCCAGGGCACAATGCTACGGTGACTCAGCAGCGGCGGCGGCCTCGAGTCCAGCTGTTTCTCGTATTAGCACACTGCTGGTTTCCTATTAAGACCTGTCTCCGGCTAACTTGTGGCGTTAATTCGCGTTATATCCTTCCTCCTCCTCCTCCCCGTGGTAAAAGATGATAGGGAGGGCCGGCCGCTGTAGTTGTGAGGACAGTGCAGCCTTGTTAATCACCGTGTTTAATTATTCAATCACGCGGCGCTCACTTATCCCGGAAACATTGGATGGTGGACTGTGTTTGGTCCCCGTGTACTGCCCTTCACCGCTCGTGTTGTCACTTTGGTTCTTTTTTCCGCTGCTGTTCTATTGATTTAAATCGTTCCCTTCTATTCCTATTTATAGATCGGAGAACCTAAATTTAGTTTGACCATGCGGTTCATCATCTCGTATTTATACATCAAGTTTGCTAAGATGACTGGTGAATGTATAATAATTTTGCTCACCCTACTGGAAGATAAATGAGATCAATATGCTAACATATATAGTTCGAATACGTTCATAGAGATCGTTAAAAAAAGCATGAATATATATTTTTTCACGAGTTCGATCATATTAAGGGTATATACAGTGTATGGCTCCTCCTGTTGGTGGTACTGCTATATAGTGATGTATGTATTGGGGGAATGGATGCAACTGGTCGTGAGCCACGAATATCCTTTCAAAAGAGCCATAGATTTGCTTGTTGTTGTAGGAGGGAGGCCCGGGGGGGGGTGGGGGGTGGGCCGGGTCAGGTGTGTTGGGGTCGGGGCGTGAAGAGTTGAATTTCAGTTGGCGTTACTCACGGTGTAATCTGCAAATCTGACGACTAAATCCGGCAGTTTATCGCATTAACTGTTTCATTCCCGTGATAAACTCGAAAAGCAGTTCTTACCACGTTTTATTTTTTCCGGTGTGATTTTTTTTTTTTTTTTTTGAGGATGAGGCAAATCACGTCAATGAAAGCATAAACGTGTCCCTGTGTGTTGCTCGCAAGTTGGAATAAATTTAGGCACATTATCCCCGGACACTGTTATTCCACCCTGGCTCGAAAAAAGTGTGTAGCGGGTGGGAAATTATCTGGCACCGACAAGTCACTGGAGGGAAGAAAAAAAAAAGGATGGGATGTTGCCCGGGAAGATCACCTGTAATATAATCTTTCTCCGGCCTAGCCATTCCCTTTACCTCTAAGAACGATCCGTACATTCCTCCTTTTCCACCACCACAAAAGGAGATACCTCGCTTGTTTTCTTCCTCTTGCCGCACCGATTTTTATGCCGGTGATAATGAAACACTTTTACCACAGGGCACGGCACACACCCTGATTATACAACCATGTGACGTAAGGCGTACAAAAGCCCCGGCAGATATACGGCGTTGTAAAGGCCGACCGACGGTAAACAATGCAGGCGGCGGAGCCATCTCGAAGTAGAGAGCGACCGTGTGCTGGGCGTCCCCTGGTACTTGGTGGTTAGTCGGGGTAATAAAATGGATGCAGAGGAGATGTTGTCGCCCACTCCGCCTCCCTTGAGGACCATCGAGTCTACATTGACCTTTCCTTTTTTTTTGTCAGAGGGCAGCAAGTTGCCCCTAGATGCCGGGAGTGGTGGAGCTGAGGGTGGCGTTAGTTAGTGGTTCCTTCTGGTGTTTCTCTTGATCTCATTGTATTCATGTTCTGCGGATTGCTGTCAGCTTCGTTATCCGAACCATGAAATCAGTATCAAAGTTTGGATGACTTTTGGAAGAAAATATAGGAAAGTTCGAAAATGTGCTGTGAACTTAAGTTTAATATTTATGAAAATACCTCGGTTTGATTTTGTTCTTATCTCGTAGTAGCATGATGACCTGCCTGATCCTTGTTATATATGGTCAAGGGGAAGGAATACAGGCTTGTTAATTCACTGGGAATGGGCTCATAAGCATCGTACAGGTACAAGCCAAGCGTTTAGTGGCGTGGTGCCGAGGAAAGAGACGCAGGGCGGGCGAGGCTTAAGCCCCAAAGGTTTGGTGAGCGTTGGTCGCGGTGCGTGGGGAGAGGTTAGCTTCAATCTTTATAAATAAGCCCGGCCATAATGTGTGTAACGGGGAGGGAGCAAGGGCAAACTCAGTAATACTTCCTCTCCTACACCGCCGGGTCGCCATTTACAAGTTTTTCAATTCTGCACCAGAGCTGCCATGCTTGTCGAGAGTAGGCGACAAGACTCCCCGGCCGCGGCGTCCTCCCCCCACCAGAAGTGTCCCACATGAAGTTTTCACGAGGGGAAAAAGGCACACGCCAGCCGAGGCTCCGCCCAGTATTTTCCTTCATTTTACCTCCTGAAGTGACTTTATAGGATATAATGTTACTGCGAATGATCCCGCAATAATACTTGCTTCAAAATATGAATAAGTTGAGCCAATTTATTATCGCCGTAGAAGGATACAATGCGAACGCAGTCAATAAATCTAGTACTTGGCGGCCCCTCACACTTGCTGTTGGAATATCCAATAGGGAATATTGGACAGGTGACCGGGGAGGGACTCTTGTAGGGGAGCTGGCGCCAGCATACATTGTTTTCACGCACCGTTCTTTGTACACACCGCCATACACTATTCATGCTAACACGGGCCACACATTGTAAACATTTTTCACTGTCACAACACGTCCTGTATTTCACCGCATTACTGACACGGCATTCTGTTTAATCTTGAAACAAGCTGCACTTCATTTGAGTGTGGATACATTGAACCTGACACATTGCATTCGATTTTCCAAGCCATATTATTGTGTTCTACAAAAACTTGATACGTTATCAAGGAGTATACGAGTTACACAAAACAGCACTAAGAACTACTGAGGTGAAGCTATATATAGGTGTGAGAAGATGGCCGAGGCTGCGGGTGTGACGATGCCGTCTGGTGATGCTTTGTCGGGATTGACGCTGTGTTGTTATCATGGAAAATCACAGACGTGTAGCTCAGTAATGGCACTTGTAGTATAAGATAGATGTATTAACACTCCATAAATCTGCCCTTAGATTACCGTAGTATCACTAATAGGTTTAAATTTTATTAATAATAATTAATGAATCAAATCATTATATATGACTGAATATTTCTGCAATATTTTTTTTGACAAAGCTTTCGTTGTCCACGTGGTTAAAGAGCCATACTTTAATTTCATGTAGTGAAGCATTTGGCATTTGTAAAGAACTTCATTATTTGAAATACAACAAGCGTGGGACGATTTATTAAAATACTACATTTCCCTCTCATTAGCATAAACCCGGCGCTCCTTCTAATTTATTAAATAATGTAATGGTGTTAAATAAGGCGAATGAGAGGAGTGGATGAAAGGGGAGAACAAAGGCGGGGAGGGACATTAGCAAGGAATCTCTGCGCGGCATGCGGCGTCTTGGGCGGACGGAAGGGAGTAGCCGTGACGGGGTGCCAATTAGGGGAGAATTCACGACGCCAGAGACAACAGTCGTTCCTCAGGAGAAGCAGCGGGGCACGAGATGGGGGCGGGGGCTGTTGTGCTTTAAGGGGTTTGCTGCTGATGGGGGGAAGGGGCGGGAAGGGGAGGTGCTGTTTGGGGGGAGTGGGTTGGGGGATTGTGTTTACTGGTGTGTGTGTGTGTGTGTGTGTGTGTGTGTGTGTGTGAGGGGAAGTGGGGGGGATGTGTGTGGACGTGCATGTGTGTGTGTGTGTGTGTGTGTGTGTGTGTGTGTGTGTGTGTGAGGGGAAGTGGGGGAAGTGTGTGGATGTGCATGTGTGATTTTTTTTTTTTTTTTGTGTGTGTGTGTGTCATTACCATATATGGCTTTCAGGGCACTCCCTATTCCTTCACTTGCTGACTCACCCTTCCCTGCCCCATACATCTGATTCCTTTCTGTTCGAGCCACCTATACACATTTTTTCACGTTACGGTAAACAGAAAACAACGATGCCGTAATGCGATAAAAATACAGGCTAAGAGTTCCAATACCAGGTCTGAAATTGGTGCATTCAGCGAGGTACATGGACTCCATACTGAAATGATTCGTCTGTATTCATAACCCTTCGTTTCGTTTCCTTATACCTAATCTCATGGTGCGCTCGTGTATACAAAGGTTTTATATTCTAAGGATCTCAGCAAGCTCGAGTTGTTTATATTTCATGATTATTCTCTACTCAAATTTTCACTTAAGTGCCGAGAGTGAAGTTTGTCCCCCGTGTGGCGCATTTTCTGACTCACAGGAGAGGGACCCGAAGCCCGTGTCATTTCTTCCCCAGACTGGCTGACTTGCACCCGCTTTGGCCGCCACTCACTCCCGATAATTTTAAAGCTCCCACTTTGAGAATATAGACGACAGTCGTAAAATAATTTCGGTCCCAGAGGCTTGTCTTGTCAGTGTCGGAAATTTCGACGGCGTCAAGTTGTTTAGGTTTTCTGTGTACTTGTTTGGTCCTTGCGCACTTTTGGGAGGCTCATTCCCACGCATGTCTTGCCTTCCCTATTAATGCATTTAGAGGGGCCGCCGCGCGAGGGTAGATCATTTGCCTGTTTGTTTCGTGTCACAGGTGGCGGACTTCAGGGAAAAGTTTATGAGAGGGTGTTTCGCTTAACGTGTGGGGTTTGTCAGAAACTTACACCCTGCGCACGACCAGAGTGACAGAAGCTTAGTTTATATAAGCCATGCAGCGGGTGATTTGGGTAATATTAAAATTCAAAACCGTTATAAGAAGAAATGTTAATTAGGTATGTGAATCAACTAATCCGAAATCTCGTTTCATGCCGATACAAGGCTTTTTTTTATAATTTCTTTTATAACTTTATCTACAAATAATTTTTTTTGCCAAGTTATAGTAGTATTTCTTTCTTGGGGGAGACTAAAGCGTTGTTTTCTGAATGGTCTCTTAGCCCAGTTCGTTGGACGAGGCGGGGCAGATGAAGGTGGAAGAGCCATGGGGTCCTCCTGAGCCTAGGGAGGTCACGAGAGGGGGCGGCGCGCCAACATGGGGGGCTGGGGGGTAGTGGTGGGCAGTGCAGCCATCAGCGACCATAACAATGGGCATTACCGGTACGGGGCGACCATAACAGTATTGCATTAGAGTTAATTTACAGCTATTGCTTACATCGCTGAAGCCTTAACTACTTCAACCTTCACCACCAACACCAACATCACCACCACCTCCGCCAAATATCACCATTAACACTGACACCACCATAGCCGCCCCCTTTACACAGACCACCTTCCCTTTCACCACTATGCCATCGCCGCCGCCACATACTGCCGCTACGGCCTCATATCACCGCCGCGACCAAGTTCTCCAGAGGCGCTCCTCACAGCCTGCCTTAGCCGCCGTTATTGCTGCGAGGGCTGAGGCAACAATAATTCTGAATAATGTGCTGCACCGTGAACCAGAATCATAATGGCTGGGAAGGAATTTCTTTGTCTTACACGAAAAAAAGAACGTGTATATATTACCTTAAATATTGGGTACGTAAGAGATTGGCATTGTGATATCACGATGAAGGTCATTTGAATTTTATATGTCATAAGCCTTCCTAATGACATGTTTAGTGTGTTTCTGTTTATATGTTTATTTGTTTATCAATTTATTTATTCATTTATTATAAGGTGCGTGTATCTCGTTATTCCTGTATACAATTATCACTATTTATACCGGCGTCAGCGGGCAGGTTGGTGCGGCAGGAAATAAGATAATACAGCGTCGGGTCGGGTCGGACGTGAGCGCGGCACGCTCCGCACACTCCCTCGCCCCTGTGTTGAATCGCTCACGCTTCTGTGCCGCTGGTTGAATTTCTGTTATTTTCAAAGTTTACAATAGAAGCCGCGCGTGTTATTGATGGGAAGGAACTAGATACCAAGTACACAGAACGGGTGGCTGTAGAAGTTACTGCCGTTACCAGATAAGCGGGCGGGAGTCACTTGCTCATGACTCCGGCGTGATGGGATCTTGCGCGGCAAAGTTTGGACGAGGGGGGTAATGTACGCGGCGAGGCGGACAGGAAATGTAAGGAAAGATACGGCGGAAAGTTTCACCTGAAATGCATTGTGGCGGTGATGGCACGCGCGTAAAACATGAAGCTTGTGCCGGGCGATGTGATGAGTTCACCATGAAGTTATTGATGATTTCGAATTACGTGTCAGTTATACCTGGTTCCGTTTTCTCTGCGTGTAATGCATTTTATTTTTTTCGGAGGGGCCAGGAGGGAATGTTGATTCAATAACAGCGGGTGAATGTGACGGCGACAGTGGCGGTGGTTTGTGTCTCAGGGGAATGGAATGTGTGATAAATAAACTGGCTGGATGGAGGCGTGTCGCTCACCAATGAGGGGAGTCAGGGAAATGATAAAAGTGTGTCGGCTATTTTATTTGGGTGCGTGTATGCTTGTGTGCATGGTGGCACGCGTGTGTGTATGCATACGTGTTGGTGTCCTTATGTGCATGTAGAAATGTCTTTGTGTACTAATATATGTATGTGTGTGTGCGTATGTGCGCGTCTTTTAGTTGTTATATTTGTTTAATTTATGTATTTGTATACCGGTACACACACACACACACACACACACACACACACACACACACACACACACACACACACACACACACACACACACACACACACACAAACGCCCATACACATAAACACACGCGCGCACGGACACACACTCGCACAAGTGGTCCAGTGGTGCAGTGTGCTAAGGCTCTGCCCTTCCAAGCCTAGTTCAGAATGAAAGATTTTTCTGTTGACAAGGAGCGGTTATTCTCTCCACTTTGAGAAAGGGAGAAGGATGTTGTGTGGTGTGTGAGGTTCCTGCAGCACACGAGTTTCAAAGATCTTTCCGGGTGGTTATTGACTCCAGTGCGCGAGTCCAGCACGTGATCAGGCCGTGGTGGTGAACTGCTCACACACGCAGTCCGTTATGCTTCAGACAGAATGGTCATCAGAGGCACACCTTTGCCTGACATATTTCTAAATTATATTAAGTTCGCGGCACGGAGGGTACGAATAAAAGACTGGAGGGTGATAATGAAACGCAGAGGGAGAGTCCGTAGACTTATGTGTCCATCGTGTTCTGGACGGCAGTGAAAGCGCGAGGGCGGATCACTGGGGTGGACCTTTTAATGTCAGCGGCGCGTATAAATAAGTAGAATTTTAATATGGTTGAATGTCCGTATCTAAATTGTTCGCTGTTAGGGAAAGAAAATTGTGCATACTTGCCTGGGGGAAAGAGTGATATTATGCACCGGAAGACGGGAGAGTTGTTATTGGTTTGTAGGGAATAAAAATGCACATGCGTGAAGCCTTCTAGTTGTACATTGTTTATATTTTACATTGTGGGGTGAATACTAGAGCAAACGCTTGAGCTTCATCACTAAGGTGACTTTTAAGTGAATTCTTGGTTAGTATGCTTATGATAGTGTTATCTATGACGATTTCCCTGTCGATAGTGTCTCTAAGGTAGGTTGAGTGCCTGTGTGCTATTATTCACCATTTAGGCAGCCAGTTCTTCGAGTAGGTCAGCCATGTAACCATTTTCTTGCCTGCCTGACTGTATGTATGTATGTATGTATGTATGCGTGCCATTTTATATCTGCTGCTTACACGTCTTTATACCTACCTGACTTTCTTCTTCCGTCTGAATGGCTTTTACCTGGTAATGTATCCAATAGCCTACCTGCCACTTTTGCTACCGGTTTACTTCCCTCCTTTCGTGTCGACCTGCTTGTCTGTCTACCTTACTGCTTTCCTGCCTATTTGGTAGTCTTGCTTCTACCTGACTCTTGTCTTCATAACTTCCTACCTTGCTTTCACCCTAAAGTCTTACCTTCCTCCCTTTACCTGCCTTCCTTCCTGCTTGCCTGGTATTCTGTGTGATTTTTTTTTTCTGTCATCGAGTATGCCTCCCTGTCCTTTTCTTGGTTTTGTGTCTGCCTGTCAGAGGTTCGACTGTCTTACTTTCATGAACGCTGTGTCGCTGCTTCCCTCCTCAAAGGTAAGGTTCCTGCCTGCCTACCTCCCTTACCTTTCTGGCTCTTTTCTACCAGGTTGGCTTAATATTTTTTTTTTTTAAAGTTACTAACCTTACTTCTTGTTTCCCTTCCTATCTGCCTGTGTTTTTCTGTGTAGGTCTGTCTGGATTTGTCTGTGGTGTGTTAGTCATCCACCCATGAGCTGATCACAGGTTGGACTCGTGATCGCTAGTCACTACCCTTCCGGAAAGAATTTGAGATACATAGTGACTGTATATGTGTATATGTGTGTGTGTGTGTGTGTAGGGGGGGGGGGGCGTGCTTGCGTGCATGTGCGTGTGCGTGTATGTGTTTTGGAAGGAATAGGGGTAATTCTTTCACTAATTATTTGCTCGACTCGTGATCGCCAGCCTTCCATAGATAGCTGTGGAGCTCGTTAGCCGATCTGTGGGCTTAGCTGGCACCTTTCACACCTCACACCCCTATATCCCTTGCTCAAGAGGGGACAGTAACCGCTCCTTGTCAACGGTAAAACCTTTTTGCCTGAGCAGGGCGCGAACCTCAACATGCCAGGATGGGAAGCAGAGTTCTTATCCACTGCACCATGGGGGCGGTGTGCCACTCACCAACGGTCTAATCGCATGCTGGACTCGTGACCGCCAGTCAGTACCCTTCCGGATAGAGTTATCTTTTGAGCTCAAAGGACCGATCTATAGGTCATACTGGGGCCTTACCCCCTCATCCCCCATGCTTAAGGTGGGACAGTAACCGCTCCAGTATGCGAACAACATTTAGTGATCTGAGCGCTACTACTACAACAACAACAACAACAACAACAACAACAACTACTACTACTACTACTACTACTACTACTACTACTACTACTACTACTACTACTACTACTACTACTACTACTAATCTTTTTTTTTTTTTTTTTTTTTTTTTTTTTTACATGTACGCCTATAGCGCCGGTATAGACTTTCTTGAGGGGGTCTGGATGGTAGTCGGCCCCAGCCCGTCATGGCGCAGGCAAGTGTTTATAGTGGACTACTACTACTACTACTACTACTACTACTACTACTACTACTACTACTACTACTACTACTACTATCGTCTGTCCATGATATGGTGATCTCTCACCCCAAAAAGGCACTCCCAAATGTCAGGAAGGAAGGGAATTCTCGCTTCGTTGCTGCTAAATCGTTGGAGAGTGGATAATTTACAGCATAATTCGTCAATGATTCTTCACGTGCATCCGCTTTCGCTCCTGGTAATATTAAGAATTAATGTTTTATCGTTAGACCACAAAACTGGGTGGCTACGCCTTTTCAAGAAAAAGAAGTGTAGCAAGATATTTTTTCTAAGGAAGGTGAGTGAAGGGCTGGAGGGTGGTTCGTGCACAGCTCACCCAGTTGTTTGTCCACATTTTCGGGTTGGTAGATGAAGGGGTACTTGGGAAGCCTTGGGAAGGTTAATTGTTGTGTCGCTGGATATTACCCGCCCTGCACCCATGGGTATAGGCTAACGGGTTCTTACCTATCACAGGCTCAAGGACTAAAGAGACAAAGATGAGCGCCACAGCAATACGCAGCTTATCGTATGCCTCCCCCCCCTTCATCTTTATTAGTCTACTATTACAAAGACTACTACTACTATTGCTGCAGTTCCTACTAATAATTCTTTTTCTGCTACTACTACTACTACTACTACTACTACTACTACTACGCGCAGCATGATTGACGCTGTCTCTACGCCGGCCCGCCAGCGCTCAGCCCGCCGGGAAGTGAGTAGCGCGGCAGTGCGGGGAGGGAGCAGGGAGGGTGAGGACAGTACAGAGCGATGGATTACCCAGTCCTCTCCCCTACGACCCCCGAACACACACACACACACACACACACACACACACACACACACACACACACACACACACACACACACACACACACACACACACACACACACGCACACGTTTTACCTTTTCACCGGCAATTAATAATGTCGTGTAATATACTCACCTCTTTAATATCCTATTACAATCGAGATCATTTTTAATGCTAGTAAGCTCAGTGTGTTGCGGCAAAAAAACAAAGAACTGGCATATGATTTTTTGTTAATAACTTGTATCACAGGGAAGCGGATATATTAAATAGAACAATATCTAACTCTTCATTATTTTAACTGTCTTTTCATGTATATGATATTTTTGAATTATCATTTTCCATCGTAGAACTGTGTATATTTTCTTAGAAGGAGACGTATAGAATACTTCTTCCTTGGGTTTGGGGTCGACTGTAGCTGCGTCTGTACGGGAGGGCGGGTATGCCGTGCAGCGAGTCCAGTGCTTACCTGTGTAAAGTGTGCCGCCCCGCCAGCATTTGTTGAGGCAAACATAAATTGAGGTTTTAGAAATAATTTAGTAAACGGGGAATATGATTTAGATATCTAGTCGTTTGTTTATCAAAAAATACTAGGATTCTCTCCTCCGTATAATCATTTATTCATTGTCTGGGTGTATATTTTTGTATATTTTACATTATTTAAATGAGACTTGTCTGTCACATTTTTACCTATTGATGTTCGTGTGTTTGTGTATTATAGATTGTCATTTATTTGCGTCATCCCCCCCCCCCCTCCCCCGCACACACACACACACACACACACACACACACACACACACACACACACACACACACACACACACACACACAATAAATCATAGATACTAATGTGATCGAATGGAAGAAAAAAGGCGGTATATTCTGACAAAGACAACACTGAATTCGCAGGAAAAGGAAAAATGATTACGGAAAACACTATAGTTCACTTATTATACCCTCCCCACACACACACGCACGCACGCACTCACGCACATAACCTTCAGTTCTATTCACTATTAGCAATTCTGGTCAATCTTTCAAGGTTACTACTGAAGGATGAAGGATACAATGATAATATATTTAGTTTTTGGTCATACATCTTAGTATATTTCTTTGCACATCAGGAGTATATTTTTTCAGTAATACATTTCAGTACTAGTCATTGCACATGTTAGGGTACATAGAGGGTGGTAGAGATGGGGTGGGTGGGGGGGGCACGGGGGGCGAGGAGGGGCGCGGCATGAAGGTAACGCCTGAATTAAGACTTCACGGCATCAGCGGTCATAACAGTATTAGTCGACAGAGAACATTTAACTTTGGAACAAATGCACAAAGCGTTCCGGGACTGTATGTGTTTACACGGAATAACCGACTCCATACTTGTCTGGGTGGAAATTGCCGGGTAATAACTGGGATAAAGAATGAAATAGGGACATTTGTTCTCAATCTACATAAACAGTTTCCGGTGACAGTCGCGTCGAGCCGCCCGCGTCATTATGCTTCTTTTATTAGTTAATGCGCGGCTCGTACCTCACCGCCGCCGTCAGCGCCCGTCATATACGCCAGCGCGCCAAATTTATCGTCACTATATTACTTTAATCGAATATACTCTGAGGTGAAAAAAATAATGTAATTACTCGGCGTCCCGCGATTTTGTCAAATGCAAAAGTTAGAACGAGAGGCAATCATGGGCACGTAAATTATTTATTCCCATAATTTTGATGTTAGCGATTACCGAAAGTTGCATGGCCTATTTTTTTGTTTGTTTTGACTGATGATCGGCTGCGGCCCGAGAGTCGCTTGTTGTCCTGACGTCCTTTATGGCACATTATTATTGTTTTTTTTTGGTGTGTGTTCCGGTGAACCGAGGCTCTGCGGCAGCCGGTGAGGGCGAACTCCGTCCTCTTATCGGGGCTTTTTCGAGGTCTAGGGTGACTATCGGGATGCGATTATTTTATTTGAAGTTATGTTTGGCTTTAATATCGATAATGCCTTTTTATATACAATACTATTAAAAATAACCCTCCGCAACCGGGACATTGTCTTTGCGAGATATAAGTGCAATATTATTTTTTTTTACCATTGCGGAAGTAATTGCAATATTTTTGTACCTGGAAGTAGATCAGTTTCCACCTGGTGCCTCATCATGCCGTGGCCTGGGCAGGGGGGAGGGATGTATCAATAGTGCAGGATGCCAATCATACCATTATGAACCGCCTTACATTGTACATTACAGATATATATTTTATTCATCTTACTAAGGTACAACTGATTTTTTTGGCTACAGAGGATCTCAGTTACATTTGATTTTAGTATTGTGAGCGTCGTGCAGGGTGTGGTGGAGGCGTGAGGGTGGGCGGTGGAGGCGGGGGCAGGGCAGTGCGAGGCGCTGAGAGGCGGAGCAGAGTGGTGCGCCGCGCCCTCCGCCGCCCGGCCCTGCTGTTTACCGCGTCCCTCGCTGAAAGAGAGAAAAAAATTACCTCCTTAATCAAATGCGTCTTTTTTGTGTAGGTGTTTTACATTTTGCCAATGAATTCAAGCACAAAGTGGCACACACTCGGTCAAGACTCTCCGCTTTGCGACAAAACAAATTTCCTCTGAGCTGCCGCCTGCGGCAAGGTCGAGCCTCGACTCCCACGTCACCATCAGGCGGGAATGTTAATCCCTGTTGGGCCAATTAACAGTAACGAAACAGTGAGTACTCGTTTTTTCTTTTTTTTCCGCTCCGTTATTTTACCCCCTCAGGCTAAAACGAGATTTCAGGCGGCAGCGGCGGCGGCAGCGGCGACGACGGCCAGCGGCCCTCAGGCGGGTGCGTCAGTGGCGGGCGGCCGAGCTTTTTCCTGTCCCGATTGTTCTCCTTTATTTGGCCCATATTTTTGGGGCTGGACTTGAAGGGAGGGGTGGACGGAGGCGGAGGGTGAACCGAGGGGCTCCACGGCTTTTTTGTGCTACCTTAGCAAGAGTTTGCTTGTTTGTTGGTGTGGGCATTGTTTTATATATATATATATATATATATATATATATATATATATATATATATATATATATATATATATATATATATATATATATATATATATATATATATATATATATATATATATATATATATATATATATATATATATATATATATATATATATATATATATATGTATGTATTGTGTGTGTGTGTGTGTGTGTGTGTGTGTGTGTGTGTTTGTGTTTGTGCGTTTTTGTGTGTGTATGTGTGTGTTTGTGTGCGTTCGTGTGTCCGCGTGTATGTCTCATTCGCATATGTTTCCACAAAAATCAAATAAGCGCCAAAATAATCATAAAAAAATATTATTTTCATCAGTGGCCCTCCACCCCACTATAAAAAAATTGCCTGCGCCATGACGGGCTTGGGCCGACCACCAGGCCCCGGAAAAAAGCCTACTGGCGCTACAGACGAAGATGTAAAAAAAAACACACACACAAAAAAAAACCTGACCAAATGATCCCACTCGCTTGCCTCGTTTCTATAATATATGTATATTTTTTATATATATGCATCTAGCTACACTTCCTCCAACTGCTCATTAACGAAAAATTTTAGTTGTCATATACTTTATTTTAGGTGGCGTACTAAGTCTTTGCTGACAAAGGTAGTTACTCGCCCCGCCCCTTTATATCTGAAGACCAGTTGGCGAGGGTAACATGTCTGGCAGCACCACTAACTCAGAAAGTAATCGAAGACGTTGCGGACGTTAAATTTTAGATAAGCAATGATGAATTCATAAAGAGAGCTTTCCTTGCGAGGCTTCCCGTGGTGAAATATTCAACCGGGGAGTTTATTGTTATGCATCAGCCTCAGAGAATCCTCGACACCAAGTTACTTGTAATTTTAACTTGAATGTTATCTGGTCTTTGCTGCCGTCACGGCGTGAGGAAGCCGCCAGAGTTTAAATGTTGTGCCGCCAGACACGGGCTACTGAAAATAAGTAATTGAATTGATAATGGACAAAGCTTTTTAAATACTAGTAATAATAGTAGATCACATTTTTCTACTGTAATTGTAATAACAATAAATAGCAAAGTAATAGATAGTAGTATATATAATTTTATATTACGTACTCAGGAGACTGTAATAAATGTTTCCTAATCTGTATCACGTTCTTATCCCATATATATATATATATATATATATATATATATATATATATATATATATATATATATATATATATATATATATATATATATATATATATATATATATATATATATATATATATATAATAGCACTGTAATAGCCCCCCTGTCTGTTCCTGGCGCTGTTATTCAGACCCTTTTTGTGACCTTAATATTTTACTCTCGCTCAGTAAATATCAAGATTAATTTGATGACTGGATTTTATGAAGAGCGGTTGTTATATTGATGTTTTTATTCAACATTTTTAATGCGCTGTCCCCGTATGGCCGCGGTATTATGCAGCAATAAATAACTCTTGACACACTCTGCCTGCCTGGAATTCGGAAGGGATTCCATACCTGAGCAGACCGATCCCCCTTTACCTATGAATGCGGATAATCCATAATTTATATACGTGGAAAAGGTGTGAATGCTCCTATGACGTCCGGCGTTTGAAATGTACCTATATGAATATATTAATACACGTGATATAAATATACTTCATACATACAAATACTTATAAATCAGAAAGGTTTATTAGTGCTTCCGCTCACTTTCTTTTTATATGTCTCAATTTTCTGAAGCCCATCAACACTTCTTTCGCACTTTCTCTTCCCTGCCATGTTCATTCTAGCTGCCCCATCCCACCTCCTTCTCCCCTTGTCTCTTACTCTCTTCCTTCCGTTTTCCGCACCGCCCCTTCCCCTCTTCCCACCCTCTCCCTTTTCTCTTCTGTTCCTTCCCCTTTTCTTTTAAAAACACTCTCCCCTCATCTGTCTCCTCTGCTTGCCTTATGTTTGATCAAATCCCATTTCGAATATTTTTTTCACTTCCCCTTCCACTTCCCCCTCCACTTCCCCTTCCACTTCCCCTTTAACCGTCATCTCCCCACTGCCTCACTCCCTCCTACACAAATCCACAAAAGCTGCCTATTCAAACATCTCACAAATAATCAACAGCTATATATTTTTCCCTTGTTTTAAGTCTATAATTAAGAGACCAGACCAATATTCACTTCCTTTTCATGGCAATGGTTATCAACAAATTTTCCTCCTACATGTTTTGCAAGAGATTCAAAAATATTATCCATGTTGGTTGATTGTTCATGTAAAATTTCTGAGTCTCTGTAGCCTGTTTGGGGCAAAAGCTTGACCTCCGCTGAATCAGTGATGGAAACTTTGATGATATTTATTTGCCGGCGACGTGGTACGGAAAGAAACATTTTTACATATTCACCGCGACAGACAAGGAAACTCTCTAAGGCATTATTGTTTTCTTTAATATTTTCATGATTTTTTAATTTTCTTTTTACTCGCATATCAAATGGCAAATATATCAGCTGTTATATATAATGATCATCCAGAAAGGTTGTCATGATTAATGTTTTAAGAGTGAAATCTGGAGACGTGCATTAAATTTTATTCTAAATATTTTATTCTAAATATTTCGTAAATGTATTAGTGTTATTATTGTGGTTCAAATGTATTTCTCCTTTTCGTCGTTCTTCTCTTCTTTTTTTCTCCTTTCCTTCTTCTTCATCTTCTTCTTCTTCTTCTTCTTCTTCTTCTTCTTCTTCTTCTTTTACTTCTTCTTCTTCTTCTTCTTCTTCTTCTTCTTCTTCTTCTAATTATTATTATTATTATTATTATTATTATTATTATTATTATTATTATTATTATTATTATTATTATTATTATTATTATTATTATTATTATTATTATTATTATTATTATTATTATTATTATTATTATTATTATTATTATATTTAATATATATTATTTATATTTATGTTGTTGTTGTTGTTGTTGTTGTTGTTGTTATTAACTTATTTTTATTTTCTGTTGAATTCAGATTTCATTCCATACATTCTAACATCACCATAAACTTAAATCGTCCAAAAACTAAAAAAAAGCTTCTGAGAACTTGAAGTGTTTTTGCTCTCTGAGGAGTTCGAAGAGAGAGAGGAGAAGAGAGAGAGAGAGAAGAGAGAGAGAGAGAGAGAGAGAGAGAGAGAGAGAGAGAGAGAGAGAGAGAGAGAGAGAGAGAGAGAGAGGAGAGAGAGCGAGAGAGAGAGAGAGAGAGAGAGAGAGAGAGAGAGAGAGAGAGAGAGAGAGAGAGAGAGAGAGAGAGAGAGAGAGAGAGAGAGAGAGAGAGAGAGAGAGAGAGAGAGAGAGAAGGTATTGAGTTTTTTTTTTTTCTTTTTTTCTTTTTTCCTTTTTCTCCTTCCGTATTCTTCTTCCTTCCCCTCCTTGTCCAACCACACCTCCTTCCCTGTGTCCTGCACCCCTCCTTGCCCTCTCCTTCCTCTTCCTCCTCCTCCTACTTCTCCCTCCCCCTCCCTCATCCCTCTCCTGTCTTCCCCCCCTTCCCCCTCCTCCCTTTCCTCCTCCTCCTCCTCCTCCTCCTCCTCCTCCTCCTCCTCCTCGTCCGCTTCCATCCCTCCCCCTCCCCAGTCTCCTTGCCCCTCCCCTCACCCCTTCCTTCCCTTTTTCCTTTCTTCCCTCTGTCCTCTGTTTCATTCCTCTCGCCCCTCCCATCTCCATCATCTCCCCATTCTGTTTTTCAACCTTTCTTTATAATGCCCATACGATCCGAAGTCCCTTCCTTTGTCCTTCTCATTCCTCTCTCTCTTGCTGCTGAAGGACAGTTTTTTTTCCATTTTAGTTTTTTTTTTATTTTCGCTGTAAGAAATTGTGAGACTAAAATGTGAACACTTGAATGGAAAAGTATCCGAAGATTATTTTAGGTATCCCATCATGACTGCAGTCCCCGGATCATAGTTTTTTTCTGCAACTTTATTTTCTGTGCTCCCCATGTTACAAATGATGACGGACTATCAACACAACTTTTTCATTAACTGTAGATAAAGGTTGAGATGTGTGTTGCTGCTGTAGAGAATTTGAATTGGTTACGAGAAGTGAAGAAAAGGAGGAGAGAGAGAGAGAGAGAGAGAGAGAGAGAGAGAGAGAGAGAGAGAGAGAGAGAGAGAGAGAGAGAGAGAGAGAGAGAGAGAGAGAGAGAGAGAGAGAGAGAGAGAGAGAGAGAGAGAGAGAGAGAGAGAGAGAGAGAGAGAGAGAGAGAGAGTTGGAGGGGGAGGGGGTCGAATCAGCACACGAAGGAGCAATGAAGGTCTTCCAAGACGAGGTAGCCAAGCACGCAGACACACGCCTGGCCGGACGGATGGGTAGATGGGCAGGCGGGCGTGTGGGCGTGCAGCGGGCGGGTGGGGGTATATGCAGGGGGTGAGGGAGGGGGAGGGGGAGGCAGGGGGACAGCAAGGCAGGTCGGCAGGCAGAGAGGCGGGAACAACACCAAGATTATATGCCTTGACTTGGGCGTCCAGCTGAGCGATCCCTTAAGTCATCCCAAGTGTATCCTAACATTGAATTTCCTCTCACTGCTGCCTCGCCTCCTCCATTAATGTCATCAATAATAGCCCTTAACAACGATATGAAATCCTGCAGCCATCGAACGCTCACAGTTGATTCCTAAGACCAGATCTAATGGAACTGTGCAGGCTCAAGAGACTGCCCTCTGCTTGGGTACGTTCCTCTTCCCCTCCTCTCACCCTCCCCCCCTTCGTCCTCCCCCTCCTCTGCCTTCTCCTCCTCCTCCTCTCCCACCTTCTTCGCCTTGCCTCTTCCTTCCCTCTTCCTTGGTTGTCTGCTTGCGTGATAGCCGTGTGCCTGCTGTCCAGTCTGCTTCTTGTTCTGTACCGCCGTCTCCTCCCTTTCTCCTTCCTCTCCTCTGCTCGCCCCGCCCCGCCTCGCCCCGCCCCGCCCCATCCCGGCCGACTGCGCCCCGCCGTTCGTCCTTCCGTCCGTCCTTCCTTCCTTCCTTCTCTCCGCTCCACTGCTCACTGCCGGAATTCCCCGTTACGATGCCATTGTTTGCGAGGCGTTGTGGTCGTCTTGGCGTAAGGACGATTTTTTTCTGTCGTTATAGTTTGTTTTTTGCTTAATTCTTTTATGAATGATTTTTTTTTTATGAATGCCCATTGTGTGTTAGCTATAGTGAGTTAGGTTATGATGTATCTCTTGCGAGTAAGCTCTTTTTTTCACTAAACTATGGAAGGGCTATTTGAAACACTAGAAGAGAAATAATGAATACATGATCAGTGATTATCTTAAACACACAAAAACAGTTTGACCATGATTGTAAAAAAAAAAGAAGTAAATTAGTCAGGTAATTTTGAAGTCTGTCGGGGTCCTAAAACGATCGCATCAATTACCTTCCTTATTAAAAAGCAGTCATATAGTATATCAAGCGAGGGCTTTATAAATAAGTTTTTGACTTTCTTGAAATCATCATCTGGTTTTACAGTTGCCATCAGAGGGAGTCTTTGAAAGATCAGCTAGTGCGGATACATTTTATTCCTTATTAATGTTGCAGTTTGATCTTTTACATTTTTTCGGGCCAGGAGGAGGCAGGAGGCAACGCTTGTGGCGTCGGGGATTTAGTGTAGCAGCCATGCAAGCATTTTCCCTCAAACCCCAAGATTGAACAAAATCCTCTTCCACCTCTCCCCCTCCTCCGCCCCTGCCCCCGCCCCCACCCTCACCACCATCCGAGAATAGAAGAGAGGGAGCTTAATAATTAACGTTATTCCGCCGCCGCTAGGTGCGTCGCGAAAATTATTAATATGAAGTGCTCGTTAAAAAAATATCATGTTGCCGCAACACGTCTGGCCGGCGAAGAACTAAAAGTGCGTTTCCTGAAAATTTCCCTCGTGAATGCCCGACTCTAATTAATAGATTTGACAGATTATTAATCAACCCTATTCAGGGGGAGGCTGGGGCCTCGGGAAAAGTATGTGGAATTTACTTTTTTATATTGTATTGATCCTGTGCCTGCTTTGCCTTCTTCAGGGTGCGTCACGCCCTGGCCCGCGGCGGAGTAGGGCGGGAGGCGAGCCAGGGACACGTGGGGAGGGGAATGATTAGGGTATCTCTTCTCGTGTGTCAGCGAGAAGATCTTAACCTGTTATCTCTTGACAGCAAACCCAGGCAGAAAAAAAGTGTTCTCAGTCGAGCGCCTTTAAGCCTCTGTGAAGCGGGTTTATAATTTTCACGCTAGTTTTCGCTTCCCACTCGTGTCTGGGGAGGTAAGAGGGGTCAAGCAAGTGTAGGCAAAGTCTTACTGCTTATGTGCACTACTTATGTATTTAGCTGACAAGTTTACATGTAGCTGGCGGCGCCGATTAAAAATGCTTTGAAGGAAATGCTGCGCCGTGCCGGGCCGCAGGAGATATATTCTTAACGTGCGGAGGCCCCTTTGATGACCCTCGCATATTTTTAAGTTGTATCCGCTCCGTCCACAAATTTTGAAATGTTATTCCTTCCTTCGCTCGTGCTGTGGTGTTTGGTTGGGGACGACCCTGTCATGTTAATCGAGGCTCCAGGGTAGAAAATATTTGTATTAGATGTCGTGGTACGTCTTGCGGGGGAGGGGAAGTGAGGGGAGGAGGAGGAGGATGGGAAGGAGGAGGAATAGGAGGAGGAGGAGCGGTGGGAAGAAGGCTGAGGCGCAGTAGGAGGGCAAGAAGGGGGAGGCAAAGGAGTACGAGGAGGGGACGGAGGAGGCAGAGAAAGACGAGGGGGAGAAGGAGGCGGCTGAGGAGGAGGAGAAGGAGAAGGAGCGGCCATCTTGTTGCCAAGTCCCAGTCGTGGGAATAGTGAGGCTCTCTTGGGGTGAATAAGTCATCGCTGCCCGCCGCCCTCGCCGCCCCCTCACGGCCCCCTTCGCCTGCCGCTGCCTCTTAAACCTTTGTTCGCGCTCCTTTTACGCCGTGGTGTCGCCGAAACTCCCTTTTTGCCGGCATGGGAAATGTCACACAAAGGCGGGGGCGGCATGGAAGGTTGGAGTGACTATTACCTCGCCAAAGCACTCATTTTAAGGCCTGGTCGTGACGCTCCCCCCCCCCACCCCCCACCCCAAACTCGAGGAGCTGTTTGCCGCGTGGCCGTGCCCTCTGTGCTAAAAAACTGTTATTAGGGTACAATTTTTAGATGCATTTTTTAAGAATAATTTTTCACATCAGGCATACTAAAGCATGATGAATAGCTGCTGCTACCTGCATCCCTTTGTCATATTCTAACTACCCATTGTCATTGTCCTCAAGTCTTGAATCTTTTCTTTCGAGAAGTTGTTAAAAGTTTTCTTCAAATATAGGAAAAAAATAGTCATCTGAAAAGTAGATCACAAGACTGGCAAAACATAATATCGGAATAAAGAAATGCAGGGAAGAAGATGGAAGGCCTTTGAATGGAGGCGTAAGGAAATTAGACCACAGGGGGATGGAAGCAAATAGGAGATGGAAGATGGAGGAATATTGAGGAGGAGCATAATGGGGAGGCGAGGAGACGAAGGGACGCGTGGGGAGGGGAGGGGAGGGGAGGGGAGGGGAGATCATGGGAGGGCAGGGGAAGGGAAGAGAGGGGAGGGGAGGGGAGGGGAAAACTGGAGGGAAGAGTGGGTGTAGTAGGGGTCGATTGAGGACGCGAGGCATTGGTGTGTGTGTGTGTGTGTGTGTGTGTGTGTGTGTGTGTGTGTGTGTGTGTGTGCGGTGATGGTGATGGTGGGGGAGTGGGGGGGGGGCCCGGGCGACTCCAGGGTTTGATAATGAGTTGTCTCCTAATCTGATTATCTCTGCTGTCGTGGACCGTCCAGGAGATGGCGGAAGGTGGTGCCGGGGTAAGGAAGGGAGGAAGGAAGGAAAGGGAAGAAGATGGAGGAGGAAGAGGGAGGGGTTTAGAGGGTAGGATTCATAGTAGTACATAGTAGTAATAGTAGTAGTAGTAGTAGTGATAGTAGTAGTTGTAGTGGTGGTGTTTGTGGTGGTGGTGGTAGTTGATGATGATGATGATGATGATGATGATGATGATGATGATGATGATGATGATGAGGAGGAGGAGGAGGAGGAGGAGGAGGAGGAGGAGGAGGAGGAGGAGGAGGAGGAGGAGGAGGAGGTATGAATAATAAACTTCTGAACGAAAGAAAAGTTAATTAAGAAGAGCTTAATTCACAAACAACTCGAAGTGAAGAAAATAAACTTGACAGATACTTTGCTTGTCATGAAAAATATAAACAAATTCAGTCTTGCACATATATACAATACATTTGCAATCGCATCACCTTTTTTACATTTATCACTGTCACGTTAAGATGTAACTAATGAAACCGAGTAACAAAATTTAACTTTTCAAAGCCTGAAGCGCCTGAATATCTGGCGTTAAACATACATTAATGGATGAGGTTACTTTATATGTCAGTATTTCGCGGGTGTCGCAAGAGGCGCTAAACGTACGCACGGGAAGAGACACGTCGAATATCGCCGAATAATTTATGATGTGTGATTCTGACATTGGTTTCAAGGCGGCCGTGTGATGTCCCGCAGCTGGACATACACGGGCAGGAGGCGCGTGGCTCACCTGAATAACGTGTTACTTAAATAATGCGTTAGTCGCCTTTGCCATGAGAATTACCTGAATGACGTGACCACTCCGGCGTGCAGTGTGTCAGCCAGGGACCAGCAGGGTTAGAAGAGGCTCCACTAACGTTTTGCTACCCTTCGTTTGGCTTTACTAAGCTTGGAGGGACCACACTAGACTCCCCCTTCACGTAAAGATAACAGAGAAGGCGTAGGATGGGTTGGACTTGGCCTAATTGATCTTTTCCATCTCTCCTCAACGGCGGCAACGATGGTAATGGTGGAGGAAGTGAATTAGTTCTAGTGTGGCGGGGAAGGAAGGTAAGGTGTGGTTGGTGGGTGTTGTCCAGGGTCAATGTTGAGTTGGGGGTCTTGTCGAAGGTGTTGTTGGTCGTGCGAGGGTCGTTGTAGGAGTATTGAGATGTAATGACCTCACTGATGTCCGCGTGTCGTTTGCGAGGTGTGGCTGAACTAGGGATGGGTCTGGGGGCGTGGCGTGGGCGGCGGGGAGTGGGAGCAAAACATGACAGAGCTGGTTATCATTGTAGTGATAATGTAGTGTTTGGTCTTATGTGGCGGTCGTAGTATTCAAGATGGCGGGGGCGTGTGTAGTACGGTGTGTGTGTGACAGTGGAGTGAAGTTTTCCACTGGTAATTTAATCTAAGTTCCTCCATGACACTGGCAAGGTGGAGAGCAGTAAAAATTATCCTTAAAATAAATGTCTCTATCTATCTATTCATCATTCCTTCACATTCCTTCCCTCCGGCTTTCATTGATTTCACTTTTCATTTATTTTTCCCCGCAAGGCTTACTGATCCTCCTACCTGGGCGGTGAGTGGTAGGAGGGGAGGGAGGGGGGACTGTGTTTGTGGTGACGATGGTGTTGGTTGTGGTGATAGTGGTGACGGTAGTACAGGTGACGGTGGTTGTGGTGGTGATGGTATTAATGTTGGTGGAGGTAGTGGTGCTGGTGAGGGCAATTATGGGGGTAAAGGTGGTGGTGGTGGTAGTAGTGGTGGTGTAGGTGACTGGGGGGATATGGTTTACGTGAATGTGGTGGTGGTAGTCGTTGT
>NC_066510.1:23820706-23830706 GCF_024679095.1 Eriocheir sinensis
ATTCGTCCCTTCATTCATTCAGTCCATTCTTCTCCCTACTCATTTCCTTCCTTCCTTCCTTTCTTCTCCGTTTTTCATGTTTTCTTACGCCCTTTCTTTTATCGTAATTTAATGCATCTTTCCTTTCCGTCTTCTTAGATTAGTAGGTAGTGGTTAATTGCGTTGTTTTGTTGATTTGCTTTATTTCTTGATGTTTTAGGGTTTCTCCTCCTTCCATCCGGCCTCGCTTCCTTCTTTCCTTCCAAACATGTTCCTGCCTCATCGCCTCATTCATCCTTTCATTCATTCCATCCATTCCTCTTCGTGATCCCTTCCTTCCTGCTTTCCTTCCTCTCTTCCCGTCTTTCATGTTTTCTTATGCCCTTTTTTATGTGTCCTAATTACATGCATCTGTTCTTCCCGTCTTCTTGCCTTCCTTCCTTCCTTGCTTGATTCCTTTCTTCCTCCCATCCTCCTTCCTTCGTTCGTTCGTTCGTTCTTTCTTTCCTTCCTTCCTTCCTTCCTTCTTTTCTTTCTTCGCTTTTTCCATTTTTCTTTCCCTTCTTTCTTTTTTCCGGAATATTCTTTTATTTTCTCTTTTTTTCATTTCGCAATCATTCATCGTTCATTCATTTCTTCTTTTCATTCTTTCTTCTGTACTTCCATATTTCTTTCTTCCTCTTCTTCTTGTCTCATTTTTTCATTCATTAATCTTTTTTTGCCCTCTTTCTTTAATTCCTTCTCCTCCCTTCCTTCCTCCCCCTTTTCCCTTTCTTTTCTTTCCATCTTATATCCATTTCTTCCCCTTACCTAACGTTTGTCTTCATTCCTCTCATCTTTGTTTTTGTTTTGTTTTTTGTTCTGCTTGTTTTTTTGTTCTTTTGTTCTTCTTTTTTCCGTTTCCTCTTTTCCGTGTTTGTATTTGCGTCCATTTTTTTTCTCCTCTCCATCCTCATCACGATTCCTTTTCTGCCGGATTTCCGTTTTCTATGTGAACTTTCCTTCCCTCGTTTTCTTCTGTTTTCTTTCAGCATTGATTTCTTTCACTTTCTCTCTCTACACGGAGAGGTTATAGAGGCCTTTTACTTATCCATCTTCCACATCGATTTATTCTCTCTCTCTCTCTCTCTCTCTCTCTCTCTCTCTCTCTCTCTCACTCGAGAAGATCTGAGAGAGAGAGAGAGAGAGAGAGAGAGAGAGAGAGAGAGAGAGAGAGAGAGAGAGAGAGAGAGAGAGAGAGAGAGAGAGAGAGAGAGTTGTGAAGATGTACAGAATTTCCTAGCTCCAAGACGGACAGAGGAGAGGTATTGCTGGCCGTTGTATTAATCCCTCCAGGCTTGTTGGACCCCGGCCAGGCACGTCTCGCTGCCCCTCTTGCTTACTCGTACACCTGCCGGTACCGTCCTCTTTACACCTTCACTCGGCCGAAAACATCCCCTCGCCCCCTACCCTCCTTCCCGCCTTCCTTCCCTCCCTTCTTCAGCCCCTGAACACCGGCGCACAAAAGCATACATTAGTTTTCCCTGTGTTGACTCTCTGCCTTCCCTCCTTGTTATGCTCGTCATGTATCTCTTCAATAGCATTTGTGTGTTGACATGAAAAGAAAAGAAAAGTAATGAAACCCGGATAGCCAGCCGCAGAATTTGAAATTTAATGAAATATTCACCAGCGTCTTAGAAGGCCGCGTAATCTTCCGCCATTTTGTCAGCCTTGGGCTCACCTTCTGAGTCGAAGAACATCAATACAGGCGACTTTGTCTTTCACAGGTTGGTACGCCTGTCTGTCTCTGACGTCATCACGCTTATCGCAAAGGAACTTCGTGCTAGCTGAGGTGTTGCGTGTGCCGGCGTGGGTGCGAACGCTGGTGGTAAATAACTCATCATTCCGGGATGCCTTAGTCAGGGCCGTCGCTGAAGTGTCCCTGCTGACACCAGCGTGCGGCTGGACAGACGGAAAAACGCGCCGGGGATTGAGTACGTCGCGTCTCCCTGATTAATCACAATAGTTGACGTGCCAGTATATAAACGTGTCAATCCGCTGCAGCCTAACCCTGTCAATACTACTGAAATGTTGTTAGAAAAGAGTGGGGGGGGGGTCAGGACTCCGGAATATCGCATAATTAATATCCAGTCACCGTCTCCCGGCCAATATCTGTCAATATCGTTCATCAATCCCAAATGCTGAATTCGCCGGCGATGATTTGATAAGCTGGCGGAGTGTGTTGCATTACGTGGCCTTCTTGGGGACGCCGCCTCGCTGACACTCACGTCGCACTCCAAGGAGGACCTCGAGTGAATACTGATCCAGGTGATACGCGCTGCATCAAAGCCTTCAAATATTGCCTGATTATTCCCTCGCGGTTTGTAAGGCGGAAGGCGGCTTTCAGTGTCGTGTATGAACAGCACTGCATTGATCCTGGAGACGCTGGTTTAGAGTATTCAGGCCTTAGCTCCGTGTCCTTGTAGTAAGTGAAAATCTAGATGGAGGGGCCTTAGAGTTTAAGGAGGAAATGGGTAATGGTGGAGGGACTATGAGGCGCCTTTAATTACGACAAAGCCTGCGTCGGCGAGTGAGGAGCTGCGGGCCTGGAAGGTACGTGGCTCTGCCTCAGTCGATACAAAACATGCAGGCGAGCCCGCCAAGGACTCCTGCGAATGGCGTGCATAATCCCTCAGCTCCGATCCTAAGTTACCATCATCAATAATCAGTACACAGCGACGTTGATATTAGTATGTGTTATACCTTTGTGTTTTTCCTTTTTTGAATTTTTTAATTATCCTCAAAGCCAACCGAGCTCCGGATTCCTTGTTTTCTTGAACACTGCCTACGGTGGCCCGAGTGTATCTTGAGGACGGTACGCTGGGGAGCGCCTCATACACATTACAGTGTACTTAATGCTCAAGTTAACAAGACTACTTAGCCCGCCGGGTTTCCTTCAGGTAGCGGAATTACCTGCAGCAATAAATTTCTCATCCGCGCACCTTCCCTCCGTCAGCGCGGGGACGGGAACAAAAGGGGCTCCAAGGGGGCCCTTCATTAAGAACCAGAGTCGCCCGTCGTCTCAGGCGCCGCGCACGCTTCTCCATTTTGGGGGCAGCCATCTACTCATCCCCGCTACAAAGGAGAAGCAGTTTCTGTAAGCAACACCGCGAGATATTAATTCATTTTCGAATCGCCTTCATTATCTCCGACACAAAGGAAGCGATGAGGCTGCTGAGGTGCCCTAATGGAACACAACTGTGCTCATCCTCTCGTATTCTACCAGGATCTACTGAGGAAGGCCGCGTCAGACTCGAGAGTGGCGGAGGGCGCGGGGTGAAGGGGGGAAGGGAGCCTGCGTGCAAGGGTGAGGCTGGGCGACTGGCGCGTTGAGGGGGACTTAAGACTTCAGCAAGAGAGACAAGATAAACCAGGGGAGTAATCACACCGGAGAGAAGAGAGAGAAATAGAGAACTTCAAAACTATCACAGAGAATTCTAAGTACTGTAGGGGAAGCCTGCTACCCTATTCGCATTGCAGAGCAGAGGTAAAACTGGCCGGGATATGTATTTTTGAGTACTGCAGCAAGATGTTTGAGGGGCGCTACAGACACGCCGGGCTCAGGAGGGGAAGGTTCATTTGTGCATCATAGCTATGCGCTTTTATTTTATCGTCGGGGCACTGGGCAGCTTACACGCAGGTAGATCGGATATGGGGCGGAGGGAAGGTATGCGCCGTCCACAGGGAGGCTGGAGTGTGTGCAAAAATGTAGCTGTAACGCTGAATAGGAACTTTATACACTGATAAGCTTGGAAATGTTTGCGGGAGTGTAACTTTTCGTGCACTTGATGGTCATTTAGGAGCAATTTTACGAGTACGTGTGTTTCGGGATGCGAAATAAAAAGCTACCTGAATAGTTGGACAGAAGGCAGTGTTTCTTTTTAACTCGAGTGCTATTCGCTGAAAGCTACTAATAAAATTTTCGTTTGCTCGGCGAGGCAAGGCTGAAATTTGCAAAAAAAGTACTTAGGAGAACACAGATCGTATACAATTTTGTGTTAACTAAGATGCAACAATAAAGAAATACTCATGAATGTGAACGCGAGGCAATCAAGCGGAAAGAAGCACTGGTACTGAGGGCGGCCGTTGGCATTGTTCTTTAATCACAGGTCGCGGTTTATAGGTAGAATAAAGACTATTTTTGAGCCTAAAGCAGGTGACGTAGGTGGCATGTGCGGCCCCCCTCAGCACACCCGCTTTAATACGTCTTTAAAGGGCATCTGACTTTATTATTCGTAGCAGGCCTGAGGTGCTTTGTTGGTCTGTTTGTGTCCATTGTCATGTAGAATCGCTTAGTGCCTGATCGAAATCCATTATCATATTTTATCAGTGCTAAGGACCGTAAAACAGTTTTGGAATGGAAAATAGGAACGAAGGGTTAACACACACACACACACACACACACACACACACACACACACACACACACACACACACTCAGTTTTGGTCATCCACATAGTCTGCAGCGCCAGTCTCTAGATCCATGCACTAGTCACCTCGGAGGCTCCTTGAGGGCGGTGGGGGCGTGTGTTGACCGGCTATCAGGGGCGAGACAGGCCTCCTCGTGCACCCTCACGGCCGCCATCCTTCTCGCCGCCCAAGACGACCGAATATTGGAGGAGCGTGACTAGTGTGTGGTTTGGCTGGGGGAGGAGAACCGGATATTAGTTTTACCCACAAGGTGATACCAGCCATATAGACGTTCGCTTCTGTCCGTTAATATATGCTGTGAGGTATAGGGAGTTACATGTTTTTGTAATTCAAACTACCAATGTTGTTCTGGTTGTCAGGGGAAGGAGAATCGGCTATTAGATTTACCCACAAAGATGACATTCATATTTATGATGATATCTGTTTATTAATTGACATTGTGAGGTGTACCCGAGTCAGCCTTTTCCTTTTTCAATTAACTGTTTCACATATATTCAAAAACAAATATTGCAGAATGGCTGGACTCTTTTGTCCTGACTACATTCAACTGTCGAGGCTATAACGTGTACTAAGACATATTATTTCTCCTGCGGTGTTGTGTATTGTTGATTTTCTTAGCTTTCTATATTAATCACATTCAGGTGTCTATGCTATTATAGTTACACCTGTAAGTGATATCGGAATGGCTTTAATCGTCTATATTATCCATACTCAGTTGTCTATTAAAGAAAAAAACGTCTCAGTTCTAAGTTTAACGGAAGCCTTCTCAACATTCTCCTGCCTGGTGCAACATGTAACAACGCCCGCTGCCTGAGGGGGCGGGAGGCGGTGCACGGCGGAAACTATTGTAGCAGCTACACGTTCTTGCATGGTGTTGCGGGCTTGTCCTTCTTCGTATAAATGCATATAGGGAAATGTGTTGAATGAGAAAGGTGCGTCCATCCTGGTCTGTGTCATATTGCAGAGCACTTTGACCAATAAAACTGATACTACACTCACTTTCCGAGTATTATGGTTAAGGTTTGTGTGTGTGTGTGTGTGTGTGTGTGTGTGTGTGTGTGTGTGTGTGTGTGTGTGTGTGTGTGTGTGTGTGTGTGTGTGTGTGTGTGTGTGTGTGTGTGTGTTTTCCTCTGGGCATGGTAGCGCTTTGCAAACTATTAGCGAGGAGTCAAAACTTGGCAAAGCGTCGCGTCCATCCTGTGGGCGGCGCGGACTCAGTTAAGGTGACGGCGCCTCAATCCACTTACTGTCGGCGTTTTTTCCCTCCCGGCCGCCCGCTAAGTACTCTTTCCCGCAACGAGGCGCAATTTCCAGTGTCCGTCGCTGGTCTTGCCTACTTGCCATCTGTAAGAGGTTTTTGATTTCGCTGTAAATTTAACACATGTCTTGCGCTTGGAATTTTCTTATATCATCACGGCTGACAAGCAAAACTCGTAGCAGAGCGAGTTAGGGGCTTATGGTGGTGGGGGCGTCAATGCTGACTGTGTGGGGGTCTCGTTAGCAGCATGTTGATTCGCTCCTTTATATTATTATCTTTTTTTTTTTTATTACAGGAAGGAGACAGATCAAGGGCACAAAAAAAGGAAACAATAATAAAAAAGCCCGCTACTCGATGCTCCTAAAAAGAATCCAAAGAGGTGGCTGAAAGAGGGGTCAGTTACGGGAGGAGAGGCGTCCTGATACCCTCCTCTTGCGTATGTGTATGTGTGTGCACCACGTGGGGATACCTCTTTTAAGGAAACGTTCCTCTTGATATCTTTTTTCAGCTGCAGCCTCCCTCACAAATAAGAAGCATTAGCACTGACTGACTGGCTAAGGTACGAAAAGAAGAGGTAAAAAATGGTGTGTAATATCGGTGGACGTTGGCAGTGGGTCACGCCGCACCGAGACGGGCTGATCACCGCACCTGAGTCGTCCGCAGGGAAGAGAGAGAGAGAGAGAGAGAGAGAGAGAGAGAGAGAGAGAGAGAGAGAGAGAGAGAGAGAGAGAGAGAGAGAGAGAGAGAGGGGGAGAGGGAGCGTAAATGTGTGTGCGTGTGCTTGTGTGTGTAGGTGTGTGTGTGTGTACGTGGGATCGCGCGCCACCACCCCCGGCAAAAGTAATCGACTACGGGTTAAACTGCTTGTGTTGCCCGGAAATTGTTACGGAAAATGTAATGGCCTCTAAAAGTGTCAAGAGAGCGCGGGGCCGCTACATCACGAAAACTCCATTTGTTTCCTTTTGTCCCGGGAAAGTTAGCGTGATTCTGAGGAGCAGGAGGGGAAGGGCGGAGGAGGGAGGGAGGGAAGGAGGGACGGATGGAGGAAGGCAGAAGCAGGAAAACACGACTCCTCAGTTTTTGGATAATAGAATAAGATGAATAATTTCGTCTGGAGCGGAGAAGGAAGCCTAGTTGAGAAAGGGAGGGGACGAGGGAGGACGCGGAGGAGAAAAATGAAGAAGCAAAGAAGCGTGTGGGAGCGTCGTGTCGGAATTGGGAATGATAAATGAGAGACAAGTCGCAGGGGAAGGGGACGAGGGCAAAAAGGGAAAAGGAGACGGTGAAAAGCAGAAGGAAGATGAGAGAGAAATCGGATATATTATATTGGAAATTTGCTTCGCCTTTACTGATGTTTTGTAGTTATATTCTAGTTTTGACATTCCACAGCCTTGATTTCTCAACAGTTTTACCCGAGATGTTTTTTCAATTAAGATATGAAACGACAGACAGCCACGAAAATGCATCTCACACTCTTTTTCAGTATATATACCGTTTAAACAGTGAAAGAGGGTTATATGGCCTATTAGAAATTTGTGGTGTGAATATCTAATAGTCTGGAATATAACGTTTAAGCTACAATATGTGTTCCGTCCCCCATGAACATATTCGAATAAAATGAATTTACACTATGGCCTCTGCTTTGTAGTTTCCGGTAATTAAGAGGACACATAAATAACCACATCCCATTCAGCGTTCACAGCTTCATTCCACTTAACGCCCGCAAGAAGCGTCGCACGAAATCAGGTGTGTGGGAAAACCCGGCGCCTTGTGGGAACCTGCAGGATGCCGGGTGGAGGCGGTGGGCCGAGGGTCACCGGCAGGCCAGCAAATAACCCGTTGTTTGGGACTAATTTGAACACTAGTTATTATGGTCGCCGTGAACTATTCAGCAGCCCTTGTTTCTGTTAAACAATTGGTAACGCTGGGGACCTTGGTCATCCTCCATATTTTAAGAGTTGGGGCGAGGAGGAGGAGGACGAGGAGGAGAAGTAGCATGGGGAGGAAAAGGAGGAGAAGGAAAGGAGGAGGAGGAGGAGGAGGAGGAGGAGGAGGAGGAGGAGGAGGAGGAGGATGAGGAGGAGGAGGAGGAGGAGGAGGAGGGGAAAGGGGATGGAAGGAGAGGAGAAAAAGGCGAAGGAGAATGAGGTGTTGGTGAGGAAATGAAAAGGAGGAGGAGGAGGAGGAGAAGTAGAAGGGGAAAGGGGATGGAAGGAGAGGAGAAAAAGGTGAAGGAGAATGAGGTGTTGGTAAGGAAATGAGAAGGAGGAGGAGGAGGAAGAGGAGGAGGAGGAGGAGGAGGAGGAGGAGGAGGAGGAGGAGGAGGAGGAGGAGGAGGAGGAGGAGCAAGTTGGATTAAGAAGAGAATTATATGGAAAAAAATGGCAGTGAAGAACGACCAGCATCAATGCCAAAATCATGGGCAAAACCCACCATTATCTTCTATTCTTCATCTCTCCCTTCGCTTTCTCCCTTCTCCACCATCCTCCCCTCATCTCTCCTTCACTCCCTTGCGTTACTCCCCCTTTTCCCTCCCCCCTCCCCCTCAGCACGGCGTGACTTAAGGAGGACTCATCCTAACCACTCCATCTCTAATATGTCGCCTGAGATAATGAATCACATTATGCAGCATTCCTGTAATTGCACCGTAGAACATGTTTGTCTTTGTATAATTAATTGATCACTGTTACTCCACGTGTCACTGCATTGCCTTTATTAGCACATTCACTACATGTTATTTTTTCTTCTTTCAGGTATGTTATCGGTGATCTTGAGGTGTTCATCTGTACTGGACCAAAAGGTGAGGTGCTTCTGTCATCACTAGGAAACTTCTGAGCCTGCGTGGTTTGTCTTCATTGTATTATCGGTAGGAAAATTCTGGGCGTGGTCTGTCTTCTTTACCTCGCAGGGGTGGAGGGAGGGGTCGAATCCTTGTCTTATGGAGTGTGGTATAAATTTCTTAGCGTCAAGCCAGTCCTGAGATGAGACAGAAGACTCCTCCCTCAAAAAAATGTCTTACTTCCGGCGAAATGTTGCTCTCAAGCATTACCAATTCGTGCCTTGCATTATGCCAAGGCAGAGAATGTATTGTGAGGCCGTGCACGTATATTCCTTTGCTGTTGCTTATATTTCGGTTGTCTTTTACAATAACGTTTCATCCTTTTCTTTATCGCTTCGTTTCTCGCCCCTGTTCGTTCCGGCACTTTCTCGCTCGGCCGGATTTATCTTCGCGCCTCGTGGAGAGTGAGCGCGAGTGAACGCATCCGAACGGCTCACGCTAAGAGTTTGAATAAGTCTCCAATTTATATGGCGGACTGGTAAAGAGAGGCCGCCGGGGTGACTAATGCCGCGGTGCTTACGGCGCGAGATTGGCCGCGATTTGAGGAATTGGTTATGAAGGAAAATTATGGGGAGAAATTTGTCTCCTGCTCAGGCGAAAGTTTGACTTGATGAACGAGTCGAATCCTTTGGGCCGTATTTGTAATGGACTTTGGGCTGCCTCGATCTCGTCCGCCTCACAGACACAGCGGCGGAGGAAGAGAAGTAGAGGATTTGCCAGTGGTGAGCATCGGTACTTCCGTTGATGGCAGCATATTCCTATTTTTGTCATGTCAAAATAGGTCGACTGAATTTTTGATATATGCTATTATATCAATATTACTCAGAACATTATATAATACTTATCAAAAGCGAAATAGATTTGGAAACTACTCGTTCCAGATCTTTTAAATCAGTGTCTGGAAGTGTGACGCACCTCCAATAGGATTAAAAACCATGGAAACGGGTGACGAGTTTTGTAATCAAGACAGTTAATAATATGTCTCTATAGTGACCTTGTTATTGTGTTTGCCTTAGATTGGTTAGCACATAAAATAGCAAAGCTGCAGATTAGATAAAAAGAGACTGGGAGGTAAGAAAGGTTGCGATTAGACGGTGACAGAATCTAAAAGGAGATCGAGGTATGCGTGCCACAGGGTGACGAGGGATGCTGTTGAGAGATTGAGGGAGAGCTGGAGGGACGGATAAGGGAGGGGAGAAAGAGACAGGGAACGAGAAGGGAAAGGAGGCAAAGAGGGGATGCCGAGGAGAGGGTGAGAAAGAGAGGCATAAATGAGGGTTAGTGAGGTACATGGGAGGGAGGGGAATGGAAGGGTGAAAATTGAGTCTGGCTGAGGAGGGAAATGAAAGGGACACTGGTAGTGGGAAGGAAAGGTGTGAGGTGTGAGGAGGAGTCGAGGAGGGAGGAAGGCTGCAACCTGCGGCAAGGAGAGGCTGGTTAGGCTCGAGAGGAGG
>NC_066510.1:23835706-23860706 GCF_024679095.1 Eriocheir sinensis
AGGGGACGGCGAGGCGAGGGCTGCCGCCACGCGTGTTCTTTGTTTGTGAAGAGTCTTGCTTCTTAAAAAGTAAACTAAGCACCTTGCCCTATAGACAACACTCATCATTCATTTGTGTGTGCTCGAGCGTAAACACACGCGCGCGCGCACACACACACACACACACACACACACACACACACACACACACACACACACACACACACACACACACACACACACATTTACATATATATATATATATATATATATATATATATATATATATATATATATATATATATATATATATATATATATATATAAATCATGATCTGTAAATATTTTGTTTCCCTCAACTTCTGATATATATTTATTTGAATTCAGTTTTGGCGCCTGCATCATGCACGTCAGTTCTGCCATTTTCATTAATATTAATTCGCTACTTTCTCATTAATTTTCCGTGTTGTTGCTTTCCCCATCTTTCCAATAATTAGTTTCTCCACTCATATTCTGTTATTTTCCTTATCTGCCCTCTCTCTCTCTCTCACGGCCGCCCCTTTCCTTCCTCCTTTCCACCATGCCGCCTCTTCTCCTAATGCCTTCTCTATTTCCTGTCTTGCAAAGTTGGGGGAGAGTTAAGCCGTCGGTGCAGGGGGGTGGGCGGCAGGGGTGTCCAGTGAATTACCGACAAAGGATGAGGGACGGTCAGTTGGCTTGAATTACATCTGCAATTATTCTGTGCGCGCCGGACAAGGGGCGAGGCCGTCGTCTGCGGAACAAGGTACGATACCGTTTTAATTCACTTTTGATGACGCACCGAGATTGGGTGTCCGGCCGCCACCTTCGCGCGAGGAGGAGGAGGAAGGCTGGTTGGCTGGTTGCGAGGGAGTTTGAGATGGAAGAGAGAGAGAGAGAGAGAGAGAGAGAGAGAGAGAGAGAGAGAGAGAGAGAGAGAGAGAGAGAGAGAGAGAGAGAGAGAGAGAGAGATGAATAAAATCATCACAGTTCTCTCTTTTTCCCTATCTTTTCACATTTACTCCTCTCTCTCTCTCTCTCTCTCTCTCTCTCTCTCTCTCTCTCTCTCTCTCTCTCTCTCTCTCTCTCTCTCTCTCTCTCTCTCTCTCTCTCTCTCTCCACTGCACCCAGCACACAATCTTCCCTCCCCGCACCCACCCGATCCTTCACCGCACTCACTCCTCCCTTGGTTTGAGGGGAGGGGGGGGGGGTAGGGAGCGGCGGGGGGGCGGCTGAGGCCAGGCGGAAGGGAGGAAGGGAGGAAACTCAACGTAGCAAATTTGTTTACAGTGCAGAGCAAGACTTTCCTTTCTTTGTTTTAACATGGCTGCGGGGATAATGTTATGCGAAGAAAACATATGCTTCGCAGTTCTCCATATACGAACTAGTAAATTTAATCCTGAATTTATGCGCGTCAAAAAATAGTGGACAAAGGCAAATTCTGGCGACCCTCACTCATTATACAGCGCGCGGAGAGAGGCTGAGGCGGCCAAGAAGTGGAGGCGGGGCGAGCTGCCTTTCTTCTGTAGTTAAACTCTGCGTTGGAAGTGGAGATGCCCATTAGAATGAAGTGGGGAGGCGAAGGGTCGGGGAGAAGGCACGAGGGAAGAAAGGGAAGACTGTACATAATTTCAGAGAATAATGACCGGGCAGGGAATGTCAATGGAGATTTGTTGTAGCCTAAATGTGATTTTGCAGATGGAAACAAGCATTTGATTTTTGTGAGGTGAAATCTGCTTTAAAATGATTTTCAGATTTTTGCACGCCAAAAACCTAACATAAAACATAAACTGGTTATGGCATATCAGTTTGCGAATCTTATACCTTGATAGATGCACTAAGGATGCACTTGGTAAATTTTGAATATGAAGAAAAACAAACAAATACTTCTTTGGTTTATGTGTTTTCTGTACCATCCACTCTTAGTACTTGAGAATAGACACTAGATTATTATTCCTACGACCGTCTTGAAATCTATTGGTTGATTTGTCTTGGGTGTGTCTGGGCTACGGGCTCTCCGCTTGATAGACTGCTTCTTCTGCGCCTGTGTGGGGCGGCTCCTGAGGAGGAGGGGTAGGAGGGCGGGCAGCGGGTGCAGGAGAGTTAAAGGCAGACTGGATGTGCGAAGATGAAGCGTCGTGTGAAATAGGCTTTAAAGATAAAAACTTGGAATGTTATTACTTACAAATTTACTTAAAGGGAAGACGATTTACTAGATTTTGTGTTGCATGTAGGAAATGTTTATTGTTGGCTACTTATCAGTTTCTTCGCCGGAACGTGGTATTATCAGCCGGGAGTGGAAATTCAACGTGGACTCATGAACTTCATTTGCCAGAGACAATAATATAAGTATGTATTTATGTCCCTGTATAACAATTTCATTTTTTGTGTGTGTAGGTAGACATCTGAATTCAGCAAAGCCATCGTTTTTTAACAATGCATAAACCGTACAATATTGTTTAATATATTTACTCGTAATATTTGTATTTCTCTCATGAATGGACAATAAAAATTACTTTCATAAACATACAAATCAGTTCATGCTGTTGACGCCTGCTTGAAGATTTTGATGACGAAGTTGAACCCGACTGAAGTTTTCTCGGCTGTGGTGGCGGCAGCAGCGTGAGGCCAAGATGGGGCGCTGCCAAGCCAAACAGTACGAAAGGGGACAGGCGAGCGAAGAACTGTGATAGTCGACATGGTCCAATAAAGCCTCACGGATCGCCGAAGCTCCTAATGCAAGTAGCGTGTTGCCTCTCCGACTGCCGCCAGATTTCAGACGTTATTGCGCAACGTTAAGGGCTAAGTTATTGTTCTTTTAGGGGGGATAAAGGTCCTTAGTCCCCGGGAGGCGGTGAAGGCCAAGTCCAATAAGGGCATGAGAGAGGATGGGAGGAAAGGAAACACCAGGGAGGTAGAAAGAGGAGGAGGAGGAGGAAGAGGGAAAGTAGGGAGGCGGGCAGGAGAGTCGTGGAGTAGTGGGTTTTCCTGGAGGAGTTTATTGACTGGTTCTCCTGAAATCATCGAAAATTAGACGATTCCATTGATGTTCAAGTTCTAGTGGAAATTCTGAGGGAATGTTGATTTTGTTCACTAATATACATATGGGCATGCTTTCCGCCTCCCGCCACAAGTTGTAGAATTTTTGCTTACCGTGATCAAAAAATGTCTAAAGAAAAACGTATCGATATTGAGGTATTGGAAAAATCACGTTCCCTCAAATATTTCTAGAATGTTAAGAACGTTATATGGTTCGTAATGGCGAGCCGGTGTTAACTCCAGCCTCCGTCTTTTTTGTTATTCATACCTATAGCTAAACGGTATTATGTACTGGTAGTTAAACACCAGACTCGTAATTATAACTCTCATACTCGTAATTGAACACTTGTGAATATAACGTAGGAAAATAATGCTGCATTTTTTACTTGTCAACGCTTTTTTAGTGTTCTTAAAGTACATATAACCTTAAAGTATTCCTGCATGTATGAAGTAATATGATAGAACGAAAACGAACGGCAGAATCAAGTAAAATTTAAGATCAGGTGTGAAAAGAGAAACGGAAATATAATAAAACATAAAATAAAATACACAGAAAAGCGAGGGAACGGGGAAAATAAAACTGACATAGAAGAACAAAGACAGGAAGGGAACGGAGAAGCTAAAGAGAATAGGGGCATGAGGGAACAAGATGAGGGAATACTTGGGACTAAAGGAGAAATAGAAGAACTGCAAGAGGGAAGAGGAAGAGGAGGAGGAGGGGGAGGATCAGGAGCAAGAGGACGAGGAGGGCCGGCGTAGTAGGGCTGGAGAAAAAAAATGAGTTAGGGAATAGAGAACTGGGTAGGAGGATGAGTAAGTGAGAGGAGTGATTAGAGGGGAAAGATAGAGATACCAATGAAGAAAGGGTGAGGGGAGGAAAAAGAGAAGGAACGAAGGGGAAGAAACCTGCACCGTTAGAGAGAGAGAGAGAGAGAGAGAGAGAGAGAGAGAGAGAGAGAGAGAGAGAGAGAGAGAGAGAGAGAGAGAGAGAGAGAGAGAGAGAGAGAGAGAGAGAGAGAGAGAGAGAGAGAGAGAGAGAGAGAGAGAGAGAGAGACCTGTGTGTGCTTGTGAGTGCATGTCTGTGTGAGTGTGTGTGTGTGTGTGTGTGTGTGTGTGTGTGTGTGTGTGTGTGTGTTAGCAAGATACGTCGCGCCGTAGATTCCCGTAGTGTTAGCTCGATTATCGCATTAATTCCGGAAATGCTGTATAATTCTGATTCGGTACCTCGTGATTTGTCTTGAGTCTGGCGGGTCCCTTCAGAGTGTTATGCCGGGGCTTAACTCAGCGTCCAGTCGACTATATCAAGTTTGTGTAAGGATTAGTCCGCTCTACGTTTTCTCTCACAATACAGAATAACTTCACTCGTACGTCCGCCAAGACGATAGTTTGTCGTGGGTGAGGCGGGGGGCGGCAGGGGGGAGGAGGGGAGGGAGGTGGAACACAAAGGAAAAAGAATATGGATTGGTTACCCTTCACTTGGTAGTTTTGTTTAAGGTACATTATTTAGTTTTGTTACCCTATTCCTTTGAGAGATGGTGCTCTGACAATATTTCGCCGTTTCAATATACGTTGCTTTTGAAACATTCTTTTAGCACTTGATTCTAACTACCACTTTCATCTTCCCTTTTACTATAAACTTCTAGGAAATACACACTTGTTGATTTAATAATAACAGTTATGTTTACGTTGGGTGCAAGCAAGCAGCGTTGTTTACTGTAAAGGATGCAGCGGCCGGCTTCGCTCCCACCTGTATCCTTCCTCTCGCCGCTATTCCACTCCCACTATCCAGGTTTCGACTCAGGCCGCAGCCATGGCCGCCGCTGCCGCCGCCACCACCGCTGCTCAGAAGGGCAGCGTGCCGTCCAGACCTTGTTGAGGCAGAGTCCATCCCGCTGGGCAGTAATAATTCAGAGGGCTTTAAGAAGAGAAACTCTCCCCCTGGGCTAGAGATGAGTGGTCTTCTCCTCCTGCAGGATCGCTCTCACTGCGGGCGACTCTTTGCTCTCAGCCGTCCACTTCATCAGCTTTGTAACCTTTCACCAGCTTTTCCATTGAGAGACGCACGTCGCTGGTCTCGCTTTCTGCCTTCTGTCGCGAGGACTTGACTGTGGCGGGAAATTCATCGTCTAAAATGGAAACAGTTTATATGTGTGCGCGTTACAATATGTGCTTTATAATTTAAGTGAGTTTGTGTGTAGCGATGGAGAGGTGGCGTGGCTGCCGATAGATGGTCCGTCTTTACGTGGCCGCGGCGCTCCTGGGCGTCATTACGTAAGCAAACCAACGAGGAGTTAACGCCTCCCCTTTACCTGGTGACATTAATTCCGAGCGGCTGTCATCTAAGAACTCTGTGATGTACTTGTGTTCATTCCTAACGTAACTGTTTTCTAATAAAGTGTTTGTTGTTACCATGGCTTCTTTTTCTTATTAACACATTCGGCAATGCACTCTAATTATATAGATATGTGAGTTTCATTGCAACTTACTAAGAAACCGATAATAAAGGTGTTTATGCTAATTGATAATACCGATGATGAGAAGTATCAGGAATAGTTACAAAAAACTACAAAAAGCTATCTTAATGTCTTTGACCTCCAGAAGACATTGCCAAGGAATAACTGTACGCCACACGTCTCTTAACACTTGTAGTTTATTGCGTTAAAGTCAAGGTCCATAAAAATGTTCAAGTAAAGCACACACACACACACACACACACACGGCCCGGTAGTTCAGTGGTTAAAGCATCTGCCTCACAACTAGAAGGACCGGGGTTCGATTCCCCGACCGAGTGAAGATAAGCTGGGTTTATCTTCTTTCACGTGCAGCCCCTGTTCACCTAACAGTGACGCGACGTAAGGCGAGGAGTTGTGACCTCGTTGTCGCGGTGTGTTGTGTGTGAGTGGTCTCAGTCGTACCCAAAGATCGGTCACTGAGCTCTGAGCTCCTTCCGTAGGGGAACGGCTGGCTGTCTCGAGAGAGACCCGCAGCAGACCAAGAGGTGAATTACACACACACACACACACACACACACACACACACACACACACACACACACACACACACACACACACACACACACACAGGTACCCCACCCCTCCCCTTTTCCACCTCGCTACGTAAGGCAGGGAGGGGGCAGGGGGGGAAGGGGCTTCATCCCCATCACCTCGATAGATACGAAAAAAAATAATTACCCGGGTCATGGGGTGAGAGTACCACACGTCCTCCATCACTCAATTTACTCGGCAATGATTTTTTAATGAGATTCAATTTGCAGCAAAATACGGGCCGGGACGGACTCCGCGATGGCCACGCCGCGGGATTTCCCTGATAGTTGTTTACCTTAAATATTTATACGGAAAGTGGAGAGCGAAAACGTGCATTTGTTTGTTTGTTTGTTTGTTTGTTTGTGTGTGCGTGCGTGTGTGCGAGGGCGTACGCTTTAATATAAGAGATAAATAGATAGATAGATGAAGTTATGGAGTGATAGATAGATTGATAAAGAGAGAAAGAGAGAGAGAGAGAGAGAGAGAGAGAGAGAGAGAGAGAGAGAGAGAGAGAGAGAGAGAGAGAGAGAGAGAGAGAGAGAGAGAGTGGAGGGGGGGGGGGGGGGATATATGCTTTGAACTCACAGCATCTCAAGGAGCGTGGACAGTAGCGGGAATATTATTAAAAAAAAACCCATTTTGTCATGTGTTGGATCTTATTTGGAATGCCATCTTTTATTATGCCACTAAATCGTTAAGAAGAATTCGAGTATGATTCATTGTTTTATTATTATTATTATTATTATTATTATTATTATTATTATTATTATTATTATTATTATTATTATTATTATTGCTGTTGCTGTTGTTATTGTTATTATTATTATTATTATTATTATTATTATTATTATTATTATTATTATTATTATTATTATTATTATTATTATTATTATTATTATTATTATTATTATTATTATTATTATTATTATTATTATCATTATTCTCATTCTTATTCTTATTCTTATTCTTATTATTATCATCATCATCATCGTCACCATCATCATTATAATTTTCACGGGCACGTTATTATCAATTTCTCCTCATACCAAACTCGCTTCCCCTCCGCCACACTTTTACCGATTATTCCATTCGCCATTTTCTTGGGGGAGCGCCGCGTCGTCTTCTGATCCCGTGTAATTAATCCTATTTGCCGTCCCCCCCCGCGGCTGAATGCGTCGGGGAGGGAGACTATTCCTGGCGATGCGTTGCTTTTATTCATCACCGAGCTGCGTTCTGCCGAGGTCTGTTCTTGGCGAGGCTGCAACTTTATACATACATTATTTTTTTCCAGACTCCGATTTTACAGCTTTCATATTTTTGTCAAGTGGGCGTCTCAGCGTGTAGAAGAGAGAGAGATTAGGGCGGAAGGAAGAAACGGGAAGTAACAGTTACCTAGAGCACGGGTGTATAGGTTCACATATACATTACTTTTTCCAGACGTAGATTTTCCAGCTTTCATATTTTTGTCAAGTGGGCGTCTCAGCGTGTAAAAGAGAGAGCTTAGAGCGGAAGGAAGAAACGGGAAGTAACAGTTACCTAGAGCAGGGGATTATTAGATTTACATATATATTACTTTTTCCACACGTAGATTTTTCAGATCTCATATTACTGGTAGATGGGCGTCTCAGTCTACATTAAGGAAGAGCTTAGGGCGGAAAGGAAAAGCGAAACACAACAGTTACCTATAGCACGCGTTTATAAGCTTCAGTTTACATTGTCTGATTACCTGGCTACCTCACCCTCCTACCTGTCTCCCCACCTGCCTGCCTACCTACCGACATTCATTAATTAACGCCGGGGAAATTTTGTCTATCGCGTTTTCCACTACCGCTAAACACATTCCCCGCATTCTTTTGAGCCTCAGGTATAACTCGTTGCATATGAAGGTATTTATGTAGTCGTCAGGTGTTGTGAGCGACGTGAGACAAACTAGAGTGTTAGCGAGAGGAAGAGGGGGGGAGAGGAGGGAAGAGGGGGAGTATGAATGAAGGGGGGAGGGGGAGATCCGTCCAACACTCTCTCTCTCTCTCTCTCTCTCTCTCTCTCTCTCTCTCTCTCTCTCTCTCTCTCTCTCTCTCTCTCTCTCTCTCTCTCTCTCGCTCTCTCTCTATTGGTCAGCGGGGCGCGTCAACGTTCATTTTCCCCGGTGCAAGATCACTAATAGCTGTCAGCGGTTTTAAACAGTCGTCGGATCCTGTCAGCAGTCGTCAGCAATAATCGTCAGTGTCCATCGGCGTCCGGGATGAGGTGTAGGGGGAAGGGAGACTAATGGAGGAGGAGGAGGAAGTGGAGGACGAGGACGAGGGCGAGGATGAGGAAGAAGCAAGAGGAGAAATGAGGAGGAGAAGGAGGAAGAGGAGGAGAAGAAGGAGAAGGAAGAGGAGAAGTGAGGAGAAGGATAAAGAGGAGAAGGAGGAGGAGGAGGAGGAGGAGGAGAGGAGAGGATAGGAGAGGAGGAGGAGTCAATGCTGTTAGCTGTTGTCATATAAAGCAACTGACTGATTGACTGACTGAAGGATCCGTCCCTTTCAATCAACAGTCGACCCTTTTGCCTTGGCGAGCTGCTGCGTTACCGAGTGGCCTAAGGATAAGCGGCGGCCGGCGGTCATTAGTGGTCATCAGGACCTCGCCGAGAGTCACTGGGCCCCCAGAGTGTCCTCCAGAGTGACTCGGCTGCTGCTGGTTGCTAACGATAAAGCCGGCGTGTTGTGTATCAAGAGATGCTCAAAAGAGGAAGTAAACTGGACGTCTGGCATTGGAGCGGCGCTGGTTTTAGTGTTTTCTTTTGTGTGTGTTGGTGTGTGGGCGAGTGGCTGCTCGCGTGCGTGCGTGCGTGGGTGGGTGCAACATTTTCTTTTCTGCGACTGATGAATTAATTATGTGTACTGTTCAAGGGTGAAATGGATATCATGGAGCAAAATGGAAACAACAGTAATAATGGTATTAATACTTCTACTGCTACTACTACAGCATCAACAACAGCAATAATAGTAATAATAATAATAATAATAATAATAATAATAATAATAATAATAATAATAATAATAATAATAATAATAATAATAATAATAATAATAATAATAATAATAATAATAATAATAATAATAATAATGAATATCTCGTACCCTGCGTTTGACGTCCCTGTTAGAGCTACGAACACAAAACTTAGGCCCTCCCAAATACATACCCGTATGTAACATGCTGAATCACTTCAACTTGACCATACCGAGGTTGCTGTTTCACTTTCCAACGCCATCCTTTATAACGCACTTTAATTCACATCGATAAAACACTTCACACACTTTTACGGAGCGTCTTGACTCCTGGCTTGCTTCCTCCGCCACGGAGGTTGCCACACCCATACACAGCGGTAGTAACAACACGGCACAGACACGTTACCGTCAGACGTTATCAGCGTTATCAGTCATGTCACCACTGCCGCCGCACACCGAAGACAGGAGCTGCCCTACAACTGATAACCCGACTTGGAGCCTCCCACCACACTCGGCCGCCTCGTGTGGCAACTCCTAAACCTAATTTGGTACAGTGCCATATATTGTGCCATGGTCGCGAAGTTGAGGCGGTCAGTCGGCGCCCTGTCATCCTGTCCTTGCCACTCCCCTACAGGCGCTCCACCGGGGGCACGAGGGAGGGTCCTGGCAGCCCGGTCATGAATACTCAAATGTTAACTCCACCCTTACCTGATTGCATGTAGTCCCCTAAGCACCCTTATCCTAGGTTTTCATATATAAATCATATTTTCGAAAATAGTCTTCGGTTAAATGATTTTCATCTATTATTTTAATAAAACTCCACCGCTCCATTTCTTTGGAGATGAGTAATGAATTGTGTGGAAAGGAGCGAGGAAGAGAGAAGAGGAAGCCTGCAGGAACAAGAGGACAGAAAATACAGGAACAGAGAATATATAATTGATAATTGTATTGAGAAGGACTTGGCAAGGATCTAGACAGAGGGATGAGGATCAAAGAACATTACCGGAGAGGGGCTGCCGGAGGTGCACGGGAGGGAGGCAGGGAGCGGAGTGGACGCCGCCCCTCGCGTCTTGGACAGGATCACTCCGGATTTTGACAATTTCCTGGAACCCTCGTCCGTCTGGGTAATTTCCCCGACACAATAACTATTAATCATTTAAACTTAAAAGTATATATTATCATAGATCCTGTTGTTTACCAGCCGATACGAAATTACAGGTAAAGGAAAATCATAAGGGAAAGCTGTGTCCATCTGTGCTGCTTCATGAATGATCGCCTTGTAATTACATATAGAATTGTAAGGTGAAAGTTTGGTGTGCCTACCGCCTGCTTGCTATTGGGGCAAGATTAGTGATGTGGATCTTGGAGGCTCGTTTATCAGAACCCACATCACGAGGGACGAGAGGTATACATCAGCAGACAGGAGAGGGGAGGGAACACATGTCCTTAGCAACAGGAAGATGGAGATATTGTCAAGCATGCCGTGTAATGACTGATGCGCGTAGTGTCCATTGCTTCAAAGGGACGGAAGACTCTCCCTGTGAGGAGGGAAGCATGGCGGCCTGGAGGAGGAGAGGGTGGGAGGGAAGGATGGATGGAGGGAAAATGGGACGGATGGAGGGAGAATGGGATGTGGAATGGATGGAAGATAGGAGGTAGAATCGAGTAAGGAGGAGGTGTGGGAGGGGAGAAGTGAAGAGGATAAGTGGAAAGGAGGGATAAAGGCACATTTCTCGCGCTGTAGCCTCGGGAGTCTCCCTCATACTTGGCTGGTCCATCATTTACGCCCTTTAGGCTTCGTTATCCTTGAAGGAGCAGCAAGAAGTAACAGGAAATAGGTCTTCCGTCGTACATGCCAAAGGCGTTTCCCTAGCGAGTCTATCCTCTGGCCGTTCAGAATACCATTTCATCTCAGCAGCTCGGCTTGGCGGAGAGGAGGAGCGAACGCTGCATCCATTTCTGTTTTAATAACATTCAGAAGCCAAGTCTTGTGGCCAAATTAGCCTCAAGGAACCAACCAACTCTGCGTCCAGCAGCCAAAGGGTTGGGTGCAACAAGGGAGCACAAGAACCATGATCATTAGGTCGGAAACCATATCCGCCGAGCAGGAAGACATGACCTCAGCTAGACGAGAGAGGAAGAGGACCGTCTTGCCTCGTCGGGACCACAAGAACAGTCGGCGAGGGAGGAGGGCAGAGCAAACTTCAATTTGCCTGGAAGTGCTGCTGCAGCTCGCCATTGGTCATCAGAGAGAGTAAATATTGTTCTTCCCCCGGCGGCGAGAAGGGCCAGCCGCTCCAGCAGGGCTCCTCGCCGCATCGCTCCAGCTGGGTTATGCGTATGAATAAACATAATGCTGTGTTGTTGTTGTTCAAGGTAAATAGACTTTATATATGACCGCCGCAGATGTTAGTTTGGGATCTTTCAGAGCTGTCTAAATATTGAGGTTTGTTCTGTCCAAACACTACTCCGCTCACCTCGTTCCCGATGTTACTTTGTTTTCAGCCGCCGCTGCAAAATGCATCATTGCCTCACGGGATGAAGAATTATACCTCTGAGGTCAGCCGCAGATTAGCCACAATCGTGCTGAATGTTGCCTTTATCTCGTGGAGCGTTTACGTCCAAACACCAGAAAATTTCCGGTAAATCTAAACAAGTAAATACAACCACAGCCACTCCGCCGCCAGTGTGCGGCGAGAGATGTGATGCTCAACGCTTCATAAGTTATACTCTTGAAGAACGCAGATTTTAATTACTGAGGATTTGCCTGAAGCAAAGACACGTATATAGAAACACCGGTAACCAATTGAAATACTAGTCACAGACGGTATTCAGAAGAGCTTGAAATAAAAGAATGCAATTGAAGTGATATTGTGAAAAAGTAAATGTATTCAATCTTCGTCTGAGGCCACGCGACGGTCCAGATATTAATTAGCGCAGTAAAGGATGAGTCCGTGAGGAAGACGGTCGTGTGTCATCGTGAGAGACGCTGATGCTCCCAATAAGCAAACACGTGACGTCAGGGCATCTTATGTGCCTTGACGTCACCTTGGGAGATCAATACCTGGGCCTGAGGATGGGATTTATGACCACCACTCAGCCTTGAAGAACAACCCGATCTTGCGGCGCGCCTGTTCTGCGTGTTCCATTGTTAAGTAACGCCGGGCAACTTTGCGAACTCGGGCAAGGCTCATGTGTGTTGCTGCGGCTGAATGATGGAGGGGACGGCTGTGTAAGGCTGCATTAGGCGAGTGGCGGGGGTTGAGGGGGCGACTTCCGGACTGGTCACCTCCTCCGGTATTCATATTTCCGAGGGGCGACGCGGGGGAGGCAGACGGCGACGAAGGGGAGAAAGATGGGAGTAAAGAGGGAGGGAGGGAAGACTGTGGGACGATGGGTACACACACACACACGCACACGATCACCCCCCCCCCCCACACACACTAAATAGAACCACCTTACTTTATCCATTTAGCCCCCAACATTCCCCTCAACATTCTAGACCTCTTCCTTACCTCTAATCCTTCTGTTTACTCTGTCAAACTGTTGTCCTATCGCTCCTGTACATCCTCTGGACCCACCGAAGAGGCGATGCTTCTGGCATTTTGCTTCAGCTCGGTGGGACGACCTGAGGATGTACTTTTCCGATTTCCCGTGGAATGATTACTGCTTCCAGGAGAGAGACCCCTCTGTGTGTGTCCAGCGCATCACAGAGGTGATTGTCTCTGGAATGGAGGCATACATTCCACGTTCTTTCTCTACTCCTCATGCTAAAAAGCCTTGATATAATCATGCTTGTTCTCGTGCTATTAAAGATAGAGAGGCAGCTCACAAAAGGTTCCAGAGCCTTCGAACACTCGCTAACTTTGACCTTTACATTTCAGCCCGGAATCGTGCCAAATCTATTCTCCGACTTACCAAAACTTCTTTTATCAGTAGAAAATGTCAACATCTTGCTTCTTCTAATTTTTCCCGTGACTTCTGGCATCTAGCCAAAAATATTTCTTCCAATTTCACTTCTTCCTCTTTCCCTCCTCTCCTTAACCCCGACGGCAGCACTGCCGTCTCATCTGTCTCTAGGGCTGAACTCTTCGCTCAAACTTTCTGTAAGAACTCCACCCTGGACGATTCTGGGCATATTCCTCCTACTCATCCCCCCTCTGACTCCTTTATGCCTGTTATTAAAATTCTTCCAAATGATTTTTTCTATGCCCTCTCTGGCCTCAACTCTCAGAGGGCTTATGGACCTGATGGAGTGCCTCCTATTGTCCTTAAAAACTGTGCTTCCGTGCCTGGTCAAACTCTTTCGTCTCTGCCTATCAACATCTACCTTTCCTTCCTGCTGGAAGTATGCCTTTGTACAGCCTGTGCCTAAGAAGGGTGACCGTTCCAATCCCTCAAACTACCGCCCTATAGCTTTACTTTCATGTATATATAAAGCTTTTGAATCAAACCTTAACCGGAAGATTCAAACGCACCTTTCCACTTCTAACCTTCTATCTGATCGCCAGTATGGGTTCCGCAAGGGGCGTTCTACTGGTGATCTCCTTGCCTTCCTAACTGACTCTTGGTCATCCTCTCTTAGCCGTTTCGGTGAAACCGTTGCTATTGCGCTGAACATATCAAAAGCTTTTGATAGGGTCTGGCACAAATCTTTGCTTTCCAAACTACCCTCCTACGGTTTCTATCCTTCTCTCTGTACCTTTATCTCCAGTTTCCTTTCTGACCGTTCTATTTCTGCTGTGGTGGACGGTCACTGTTCTTCCCCTAAACCTATCAACAGTGGTGTCCCACAGGGTTTTGTCCTATCTCCCACTCTCTTTCTGTTGTTCATTGATGATCGTCTTTCCAAAACGAACTGTCCTATCCATTCTTACGCCGATGACTCCACTCTGCATTACTCAACTTCTTTTAATAGAAGACCCACTCTACAGGAACTTAACGATTCAAGGCTGGAGGCAACAGAACGCTTAGCCTCAGACCTTACTATTATTTCCGATTGGGGCAAGAGGAACCTGGTGTCCTTCAACGCCTCAAAAACACAGTTTCTCCACCTATCCACTCGACACAATCTTCCAAACAACTATCCCCTATTCTTTGACAACACCCAGCTATCACCTTCTTCAACACTAAACATCCTCAGTCTATCCTTAACTCAAAATCTCAACTGGAAACTTCATATCTCATCTCTTACTAAATCAGCTTCCTCTAGGCTGGGCGTTCTGTACCGTCTCCCCCAGTTCTTTCTTCTCCGCACAGTTGCTATCCATTTACAGGAGCCTTGTCCGCCCTCGTATGGAGTATGCATCTCATGTGTTGGGGGGGTCCACTCACACAGCTCTCCTTGACAGAGTGGAGTCAAAGGCTCTTCGTCTCATCAGCTCTCCTCCTCATACTGATAGTCTTCTACCTCTCAAATTCCGCCGCCATATTGCCTCTCTTTCTATCTTCTTTCGATATTTTCATGCTGACTGCTCTTCTGAACTTGCTAACTGCATGCCTCCCCCCCTCCCGCGGCCTCGCTGCACACGACTTTCTACTCATGCTCATCCCTATACTGTCCAAACCCCTTATGCAAGAGTCAACCAGCATCTTCACTCTTTCATCCCTCACACTGGTAAACTCTGGAACAATCTTCCTTCATCTGTATTTCCTCCTGCCTACGACTTGAACTCTTTCAAGAGGAGGGTGTCAGGACACCTCTCCTCCCGAAATTGACCTCTCTTTTTGGACACTCCTTTGACCTCTGTTCAGGAACAGTGAGTAGCGGGCTTTTTTTTTTTTCTTTACGCCCTTGAACTGTCTCCTTAGCTGTAAAAAAAAACAAAAAAAAACGAGCCAAGAGCATTAGGTAAATAGACGGTGCTGGGAAAGTAGAAAGGCTAAAAAATGCGAATCGCTAATTGTCACCTAACGCGTTACTGAGACTATTCACCCACTGAGAGAGAGAGAGAGAGAGAGAGAGAGAGAGAGAGAGAGAGAGAGAGAGAGAGAGAGAGAGAGAGAGAGAGCATATTCACCTTTTCCCTGGACACCTTTTCAACATTCAATGGAGAGACGCTAAACGTCATTTCCCGAGCCTGAAATAGGTAAGAACGCGGCTAACCTGGTGTCTGTCCTTTTCCCCTGTAGAACCAAAGGTGCATCAACGTTTTCAGTTTATATTCTGCATGACCAGAATGTGAAAATGTATACAGGCTTTGTGGTTATATGCTCATAATTCTCTTTATACCAATTTATGCTCAAGAACTTATCCAACAATGTTCTTCAATGTTCATATGGGTTAAGGAAAGCAAGAATATAAGAGCACATACACTTAGCTCTTTTCATATCAGCTCATAATTCTCTTTCTTATCATTTATGCTGAAGTATTAACCAACCAGTGGGGTAAAGAAAGCAAGAATTTTAGAGCGCATACACGTAGCTTTTCTTATATCAGTCCGCGCCGCAAGGACCAAAGGAAAGCAGAAAGGAGCACGCTAATCCTCCGGCGTGTCATTGCCGTAACGCCGCCGCCCAAGTGCCGTTGTCGAGGCCGCAGAAGGGTCTGGATATTAGCGTACAACATCCATATGAATGTAAACAAACTGGACCCGCGCCGTTATTTCTCTTAGTTATGGGACCACCACTTGAGGGCGTAATGGCCGGTGGAACATAATCGCACTCGCAGTTCAAGCACAAAGTGGCGGGATTGTCCACTTAACTTCTGGGGAGGTCGTAAAAAGTGAGGCACCCGGGGACGTAACCCGCCGGACGACACCGTGGCCGCGCCACCCTTGTCGTCCCGGCCAGCGAGGGGTGACTGCTTGTCCGAACTTGTGGGTAAAAATCTCTAAATCTTCTTGAGGATGCATCTGTACCTCTTATGTCCACGGATTTTAGAGACGTAAATTAACCCTTTTTTGAGCGATATCGAAAAGCTTTATTTAATTTATGGCGGTGATGAAAATAAGAAAAAGATCATCATTTATCTATTATATATGAAAGAAAGGAGAGTCGAACCTTTACATGCTCGTTGAAGAATCACCTGTAACGGACTAATATGTATTTCTTAACATCACCACTCGTTTTCCTGAGGCACATCTAAGGGGAGAAAGAAAACAAGAGCAGCAAAATTAGCGTAGCAAGCAATGAAAAGGAAAGAGAAAGAGACAGAGAATAGTAACTGGTGCAAGCGAAGCCCAGGCAGCCAGCAGCAACTCGTTCTACCTCACCGTCCCGCGACCTCGCAGCCCGTTTGTCTTTGCCGCTAAAATTCTCTCGAGTAATTAAATCTTGAGGCGGATACTGGGCTCGAACTTTAACTGAAAAACTGGAGAGGCTTGGATTTGTGGCGGGGCAGTGGCCGGCCGGCGAGGAGGGGGAAGGGAGGGAAGGGCGGAAGCAAGGGGGGCCGAGGGGGGAGACGCAATCCGAGTGTCATTTGCGTCCAGGTTTTACGGTGTCAGAGAGGCGAATAATGTGAGTGTGAAGCGAGTCATTTCGGGTGTGTTGGTTTTACATGTGTGTGTGTGTGTGTGTGTGTGTGTGTGTGTGTGTGTGTGTGTGTGTGTGTGTGTGTGTGTGTGTGTGTGTTTTCTGTTTATTTGTTTCCGTCTATATGTTTTATTGGGTAGAAAATTGAATGTTGTGTAAAATTCTCCTCCTTGTGACAGCTTTTATCCAATTTCATGTAGAGTTTCTGTTTTTGGGTAGAAGTGTGTGTGTGTGTGTGTGTGTGTGTGTGTGTGTGTGTGTGTGTGTGTGTGTGTGTGTGTGTCCGTGTTTGATATCTAGGACACGTTTCTTCCACGTACCCAAAACCGTGTAAACTGCTCTCAGAATTAGACATCGCTTCAATATATCTTTTTTTTCTGTTGCTTTGAGTTGAAAATGATTTTGTCGGTATTGAAGTATTGAATGCAAAGTTTATTTATACATTCTCTTCCGCGTTGTGAAGCAGAGTGCAATCAGTTCTTCAGGAAATATAGCGAAGTGAAAGGCGTGAGTCAAAGCTGAAACGATGCATGGCTAGAGGTTCCCGGGAAATACAAATGGGATGAATTTTAATTTTCCTCGCATATGAAACACTCGCCTCCAGAAGGGATTGAGAGAGGAATAAAAAGAGGAAAAGGAGGAAGAGGAAAAGGGAAGAGAGAAGGGGGAAGAAGAAGAAGAAGAAGGAGGAGAAGAAGAAGAAGAAGAAGAAGGAGGAGAAGAAGAAGAAGAAGAAGAAGAAAATGATGAAGAAGAAGATTGGAAAAAGGTATAAGGAAGACAGACAGCAACTAGAACCTTACGTAGGCTGTCACCAGTTCTGTTCTGCCTTGCTCTCCCCGCTCCTCCGCCCCTGACTAACGAAGTGGCACAGCCAAGAGGGTGGGGCACGATATTGACTATAATTGCAAATGGTGAAATGGCTGTAATAGGCTCTGGTTATTGTAAGCTGAAGGGTCGACAGCAGACAATAGTGAAGGCAATGAAAGAGGAATTTGGGGGTGCATTACTGAGCCTGCTAGTGTAACCCGGAGGCTGTCGGGATGCCGACACCCCATGATGGAGAAGGGGAAGGTCAGGAGGAGGGGTGGAGATAAGGGGATGAAGGGGTGGTGGCGTGTGTCTACAGGGTGCAAATGCAAGGACGAGGAAGTGAAGGCTTGTGGGATGACCGGTCGTGTATAGTTTTTTTAGCATTAACTATTGTGTTTTGGATTATTCTTTGTTATTTTCTCTTTATTTATTCACCTTATGCTTTAATTTTTACCTGCGTCCAGTCCATTGGTGCCTGTAGACTTTGGACGGGCTTTAACGGTCGCCCCCATCCCGTTAGTGGCGCGAGCGTATTCTATTTATAGTGGTTGCCATCTTTTACGACTAATGACATGACCTTTGGTTTGGTTCATGTTGCCTCCCACCCTGGTGCTCCTTTTGACTGAGTTCACTGAATTTAGGGTTGGTGGACTTCTGAACATCAAGTGGATAGTCTTCAGCACTTGTCGATGGTTGTAAAATTTCCAACTAGTTGCAGCAGGACTCGAACCCGGGTCCTTAGAAGCATAACGTACTCGGGCTGAACACTTATATAAGCTAATATCGGAAAATTTTGCAAATTTCCCCAAAACCAAAACCTTCAGTGATCTCGGCAGCCCCAGCAGCGCCGACCCGAGGCAGGGCGTCAGCGTGGTCGTCATTTCCTGGAAATCATATTAACCACCCAATGTAGTATTTCACTAACGAATGTGGATTCATAAATAAGGAGCGTCCACAACACTGAATATTGAACTGATTAAGCATCGTATAAAGATTCCAGTGACTGTCTCGCACTACATAACCTGCAAATGTGAACGGTGGAACGTTTTAGGCTAGGAATCATAAGCACAAAGCATGATGTAATGATCATAAACGTAATAATACGTTTTTTTTTTCAACGTGGAGCATCATAGATAAAGGGCGACTGAAGCATTGCATTTTGGATTATTTTCTGGTGAATAAACAAAGATAAGAATGTTGAATGGGATGGGACGGGAATGATATATGATGTTTGTGCCGTATTTTATTAGATTTTATAACTGAAAGACAAAGAAGACGAGAAGGAGAGGAGCAGTAGGAGTAGGAAGAGGAGCTGGAGCAGCGGCAGCAGCAGCAACTGCGCAGAACCAGGAGCAGCACTAATAGCAGCAGCAACAGCAAGAAGAAGAAGAAGAAGGAAAAGAAGCAGAAAAGGAATAATAATAATAATAAGAAGAAGAAGAGGAAGGAGAAAAATAAGAAAAATAAGGAAGAAAAAAGGAAGAAGAAAAGAAAAAGAAGGAAAAGAAGGAGAAATAAAAAAACAAAAAAAATAAGTAGGAAAATAAGACAGTGAAGAGATGCATAAGAAATACATAATGCCGGGTGGAAACAAAGAGGATTAGAAAGAGAAAAAAAAGCGAGGAAAAAAAAAAAGGAGACCAGGAAGAGAGTGCGGTAACGGGAGAGGAGGGACGAAGCACGAGCGAGTGAGTGCATGATTGTCAGTGAGTGAGTGCGTGAGTGAGTGAGTCCGCGAGTGAGTGAAAGAGCGAGGGAGTACCTTCTCTCACAGCGCGCACAATCTTCCCGCAGGAGGCAGCCAATATGTCAAACAATACCCCGCACCATAAGATTAATCCCAGTCCGCCGGTATTAAATAGTTCCCTCCAAGTTTATCCGAATACCCGCATCTGGTGTCTTTTGCACAGTTCCTCGTAGCCGCCGCTGTTCCATTTGCCTGCACCGCAATATTCCTGGAGCCGGCAAGTCCTTCGTCGGTGGTTGTTCTTCACTACACAACGCCAGCTTCCACTCTAGGCTTGGCAAACGACCTCCTCCACCTCCTCCACCCAACTACCCACCCACTCACAGGCCCTCCACACGCCGCTGCTGCCGGATTTGAGTTATGGGGAAAAAAAGATAGATGGATGTACGCTCCGGTGTGTCTGTGTGTGTGTGTGTGTGTGTGTGTGTGTGTGTGTGTGTGTGTGTGTGTGTGTGTGTGTGTGTGTGTGTGTGTGTGTGTGTGTGAGAATAAAAAAATTGTACAAGAATAATAGGTGCGATTGTTACACACGTTTTACACTATATTTAATTAAACCTTCATTCTTTAGCTGAATTTTCATCGACTGACCATAATATTCAACACACGTTTAATCGTTCACGTCGTCAGTTCTTAAGTATCAATAAAAAATGCGGCGGTTTTCAGCTGTCTTGGGCTGCACCAAAAGGCCGGCACTCTCGCTCGCCCTTGTCTTAACCATCACACTGACAAAGTTCGGGAGGACAACAAATATTGATCAGAGGTAGATGATTAAATCGGAACTTAATCACTGAGCCTTCACCTGTGCTCCTTTCTCCTCCTCCTCCCCCTCCTCCTCCTCCTCCTCCTCCTCCTCCTCCTCCCCTGTTCCATCTCCCTCTTCTCTGCCCTCAGCCAAGAAAACAGCGCGACTCTCACTGTCAACAGCCCCTCACAATGCTCTCCTGTTATTACCACATGCCAAGCAGTCTTCAAAGCGCGTCGGAGAGGAGTCGGGTCCAATAATATTTGGTGAAGCATTCATATCCAATTAATATTTGTTGCGTGTCTAATTAATATTCATAAGAGAGAGACCTCCACTCACCTTGTCCTTTTCCCTCCCCCGCATCTCCCTCTCCTTCCCCTCCTCCTCCTCTTCCTCTTACTCCTTTTCCTCCTTTTCTTGTCCTCCTATTCACTTTCCGCACTGATTTTCGTTTTATTCATAACAAGGATGCGAAGTAAAAAAATCACGACAAAGGTTGAATGTGTGTTTTGATTAATGTATGGAAGCGGTAGTTCTAAATGTGGTGTGTGTGTGTGTGTGTGTGTGTGTGTGTGTGTGTGGGTGTGGGTGTGGGTGTGTATGTGTGTATTTTTCTATGTATGTGTTTGTTTGTTTCTGTATTTTAGCCTTTTTGATTCACTTACTTGTATTTTTCGGGGCTTCTCCTTCATCCCTTCTTCTTCACTTCCTCTCTATCCCTTCATATCACTCCCTCTATCCCTTCTCCAACCCCAATTTTCGCAAACACTTCTTTCATGACTAAGGTTGTAATACTTCTCTCTTCCCTAACCTCTTTCGGTCATTTTCCCTTCCTCTCCTATCTTTTTTTCTTTCATTTTCTCTAGTCCTTCAAATCACTCTCTCCACTTGTTCCATCCTTAAGGCTATAATACTTCTCTCTTTCTCAACCTTTTTTGGCCTCTCTTCCCCTCTTTCTCTCTCCTCTTATTTTTTTTTCTAGTCCCTCAAATCACTCCCTCAATCCTGCATGCGACCCACCAGTCAGGAATCACTTGTTTCTTGTCCCAGTCTGTCTGTATTACTCATCTTTTCTCCATCTCTTTCTCTCCTCCCTGCCGTCCACCTGAGCCTGTCCCGCCCTCTCTCAGTCAGGCATACACGCTCCCCACACCAATTCACTCTTTTCGCTGTTCCAACTTCCTTTCTCACTTGCTCTTCCACTTCCCCCACAAGAGCCTCTTCCTCCCTCTCTCCCTCGCAGTACTCGGTCACCTCTCACCAACACTCCCTCTCCCCTCGCCTTTAACACCTCCCATCAAACACTCCCTTCCTCACTGTCCGCAAAAAGTGAACGTGTGTGTTTCTTTTTTTTAGAACAGACTAGACTGGAATAAACTTTAAAAGAAATAGAAATTCACCAGTTGTAAATAAATATTAGGGGAACGTCGCGCACGACCATACATTTGCACATATACATACACACGCACACGCACACACGCAAACAAACAAAAACAAACAAACAAACAAACAAACAAACAAACAAACAAGCAAACACGAGTAGGGGGCTCAACGCTACAGGTGAAATGGATTTAACGCAAATGACAACCAATTGAGCTGCCAAAAAAAAAAAAAAAAGTGGAGGAAGGGAAAATAAATGCACAAATAGGAGCGAGCGGCGGCGCCAGGCCTCCAGCAGCATGTGTGAGGCGAGTTACCCCCGTCATTGAAATTCAGCTCAGCGGGCACTCGCGTGTTTTTCCAACGCTGTAAAAATAAATAAAAAAAGATTTTCCTGTGTGGAATTTCAACCCAGTGACCTTGATCTTGATGCTCCCGTCAGACTCCCCTGGCCTTGCTCTGCCTCCTCTTCGTTCCTCTCCCCCTCTTCCTCCTCCTCTTCCTCCCTTTCCTCCTGCTACTGCTGCTCCTCCCCTTCCTGCTTCCCCCATCACCTTCCCCTCCTGCCTCTCCTCCTCTTCCTCCGCCTCCCCCATGTACTCTTCTTTCTCTCCCTTCTCCCTCCACGTGCACAAGAGAAGGAGGAAAAATAAAATGTTCGTCGATTCACTTTACACATTTCCTTTTGCTCCGCCGCTTGCGTGTGCGTGCGTTCGTCCGCCCGTTTGTGTCATAATTTTTGTGTGTGTGAACGTGTGAGCTTTGGACATTATACGAAATTACATTCATGATTAAAAAAAAAAATAGTTCGTAAAAAAAAACATTTATTCGCTCGCCGGCCAAATGCACTGCTCTGGCCCCTAATCCCTTCTGGTTGTAACGAGAGTAAATGAAAAAAGGCCAATGTATTCTGTAGCTTAAATCCACCAATAATCCTGGTATTAAAGAGATGGAATTATCGTCGCGCGGAGTATATGTGTTGATTGAAATTAAAGCTCAGGCCGCCACATCAAATCAACATTAGCAAAAATGATGAATCTGTTCCATTACCGAGTGGCGGGGGAAGGGGATGGGTGGGAGTGAGGGAGGGGGTGGGGGGGTGAGGGAGGAAGGTAGTGAGGAGCAGGTGTGTGTGTGTGTGTGTGTGTGTGTGTGTGTGTGTGTGTGTGTACTACTGCTACTATGGATCCGACTGTCTACGATACCTTTATAGATTCAGGTTATGTGTATGAGTGAGCGTGCGCGTGTGCGTGTGTGTGTGTGTGAGGGAGAGAGAGAGAGAGAGAGAGAGAGAGAGAGAGAGAGAGAGAGAGAGAGAGAGAGAGAGAGAGAGAGAGAGAGAGAGAGAGAGAGAGAGAGAGAGAGAGAGAGAGAGTAGAGTAGAGTATCTTGAGCGTAGTTGATATGTGCATACCGACGTGTTTTAGGGAGAGAGAGAGAGAGACAGCGTGCTCCATCATTACCGGGGAAGCAGCGAGCCAACATTTACACTCGGCCACGTCCTGGAAGCGTCCGGACCAACTTACGCCGAAGGACCTTAACGAACGCGATAAGACAATTTCATTTCCCGGTCGGGCGGCAGCCATGGGAGGAGCCACTATGCTTTACTCTCGACGTCCGCCCCTGGAGCCATTAACAATACATAACAACAATCATTGACAACATCAGGACATCTATAACTACCAGGGGGCAATAAATCGAAGGCCAAGGTAGAGTTATAACATTCTGCAAGGGTGTCGGAGCGGAGGCACGCAGCGAGTGTAGCCGACCTGAAGGGAAGACAGGAGACTCGCCTTAATAATTATAAATCCTCGCCTTTATATCCTCATCTGTCTCTACCTCTGGCGGCGCACAATGCTACCGTCTTAGACCTAGATCTGTCTATTCAACGTAAGCCTCCGAGTCGTCCCCTCCCCAACGCTTTCGTATTTTAGGGAATTTTGGCTAAGCGTCCCCGGAGTCGCCCGATCTGAGGCTGACTAATGAGGTAAATGACAACGGCAGCGACACAGACGGCATTATTGGGCACTTGGGGTATTCACGAAAATTTCCCCCGCTCCCCGGCGACCAAAGATCAGAGTGTGAAGGACGTTTTGGCCTCCGCAGCACCAACAAACTCTAAGTATATTGATGCCAGCCAAAGGCAATTCAGGTCCATATTACTCTAACTTCGTATGTAGATTGCTGAACTTATATCAAGAGTTAGAATTAGACGGACGATGTTGAGTGAAAAACATTATCCATTTCAACGGCCTTCCAATAACGTTCTTCGTATTTATTACAGATTTTCGCTCAGCCAATGGGCGTTCAGCAGGGGAATCCTAACGACCAATCAGAGCGTTTCCTTTGAGCCAGCGCCATCTGAGAAAATCATCCAAACTTCTTGTGGACTGCTTTCGCCTCAGCCTCCGCCTCCTTCTCCTCTTCCTCCTCGTCGTCGGCGTCCTCTTGCTCCTTCCCTTCCTTCTCCCTCTTCTCTCCCTCATCCTACTTCTCTGCGGGACGTGTTTTGAGATATTACATTCCCTGGTAATGCATTAAATTCTTGCATAAATCATGGTTCCCCTTCGAGTCGGGGGCCTCTGTTTGCCGGTTTTAAATGACGGGGGTTCCTGGAGGAGCTGCCGGAGAGTAGGTTGGGGGGTAGGGGGGTGAAGAGAGAGAGAGAGAGAGAGAGAGAGAGAGAGGTGGAAGAGGCTGGAGGAGGAAAGGGGCCGCACAAATAACCAGGAGCGAGAGTCAAAGGGCGGCGAGGAGGGCTTCTTTGATCATTAGTGACGCGCGCTTGTTTTAGCCTCGTGCCAGAAAATTGTGGTCGCTTAGCAGTGCTCGCTCTTACCTAGCCGAGGACACATATTGGAGCCGTCGGAGGCAGGACAGGAGCTCCGCCAATAAAGAGGCCAACACAAGGCCCTCTCCGTCTCTCCTTGTTGTCTCTTCCTCCTCTCGTCGACCCGCCCGCCCGTCCGGCCTTCCGCCCCTCCGTCCTCGCTCCGCCATCGCGTGTAGAAGGCGCCATAAGACCTGGAAATAAAACGAAAGCGATTATTGCGGCGTAATTTTGTTGTGTTTTTTGGTGTGTAACAGATTGTCGGGTTTATGAATGGCTGGAGGTAATATTTGTGTGTTAGCTTTGTGTGTGTGTGTGTGTGTGTGTGTGTGTGTGTATGGTGGTGAGTGTATGTGTGTGTGTGTCTGTGTGTGTGTATGTGTGTGTGTGTGTGTGTGTGTGTGTGTGTGTGTGTGTGTGTGTGTGTGTGTCGGCTAATGGTAAACTAAGTAATGAAGATTTTTATTGCCCTTTTATATTCCCGAGCCGGTCAATAAATATATTCAGTTCTGGGTACTAATAGATATTCGGAATCCCGCGTTAAAGTAGATCATGTATACAAAATTGCTGAAGTAATAGCGTGTTATTTACTCCTATTACCACCACTTCTGCTATATTACTACTTATTATGATGGTAACAATAGTAATACGATAAATAATAATAATAATAATTATGATAATAATAATAATAACAATAATAATAATAATAATAATAATAATAATAATAATAATAATAATAATAATAATAATAATAATAATAATAATAATAATAATAATAATAATAATAATAATAATAATAATAATAATAAAATAATGATAATAATAATAAAATGATGCGAAAAAATAATGTAAGACAATACAAAACCTTATAAAACCGATAACAATGGAAAAAAATGTGTAGAAATCTTACACCGTTACTTTATTTGGTTAATCCTTAA
>NC_066510.1:23865706-23870706 GCF_024679095.1 Eriocheir sinensis
ATAATGATGATGATAATGATAATAATGATAATAATAAAAATGATGATAATAATAATAATAATAATAATAATAATAATAATAATAATAATAATAATAATAATAATAATAATAATAATAATAATAATAATAATAATAATATTTGTGATAATGTTAATAATCACCCTAATAACGACAGAATAGTTGAAAATGTGATTATTTCTGACTCCAACACAAGCGGTGTATAAATATATGTAGTTATGCACAGACATATGTATGTATTAGTTTTCTTTTCTTTGCGGAGATTCGATCAATTGTTATACTGTGTAATGAGATGGCGAGGGGGTGATATTAGTGACTTAGGGGAATAACTTCTTGCGAAAAGACTTGCTTGAGAAACAGGAATTGATAGATGAATAGATAAATAAACAAACAAAAAACAAACTTGCGTGTGTGTGAAAAATTTTATAAGGACATTTTCCATTTGAAGATCCATATATATTTCTTGCATAATAACTGAACCGTATTGGCAGCCGTGTAATATGATTTTTTGTATTGTTTCACTTGCTACGAAGCTGTCACACCTTCCAGGCTGGCTCTAAGAATTGTGGCCTCGTCTGCACGCCTCCCTGCTCCTCTCTACCTCACCCACCGCTGGAGGGGACATAGTTATTGTATATTTAATTACTAAGTAAAGTGTTAGTTTCTTGGAGGGCCACAGGCTGAGGAGAATGCTAGGTGACGGTGGGCCTGCACGACTACGGCAACTCTGCTGCTACTTCACACACACACACACACATGCCCACACTCACAATAGATAATAATACCCTGCTTCTTTTCCTATGCCAAAACGTTGCTCGACCACTGATCAATCATTTTTTCCACATTCTGCTCTCTCTTCTGTTTCGTGGAAGCAGTGTGTTGCGAGAATTTTTATTTTGGTGGATGTTATTTTACTTTGCCTTTTTTTCTGCTTTTTGTGTCGTACAGAAATGCATTTACAGTAGTTGCTTTAAAGAACATTGCACATATCAGGTGTTATTCGTCTTTCCAGCTAATTTCCCACTGTAAATATAAAACGAAAGCTAGATATGCTAAAATGTTTTTCATTGGAGGTGTCCGTGTGAAACAAAACGCGTTGGGGAAAAATGCTTAATGTAATGTAATGCAGCTTAATTTTCTTTGCGTGTGAGCACATTTCAGTGTTTGAGAGAGAGAGAGAGAGAGAGAGAGAGAGAGAGAGAGAGAGAGACTCTCTCTCTCTCTCTCTCTCTCTCTCTCTCTCTCTCTCCAGCAGTCATCGGCCGTTCATAAGAGAACTTTATGATCTTTTTTGTTTCGGTATACGCAAGCATTCTCTCTTGTATCTTCAAGGAAAGAAGCTGGTCACTTTTAGAGGGAAAAGGATGAAGATTGCAGAAGAAAACAAGGATAGCAAGGCTATATAGAGAGGCGCAGACTGTTCCTTTGTTTGGTTTCGAATTCACAACCGTATACCGAGTGTAGAAACATGTAGCGGCTGGGAAGAATAAAGAGTAAAACAAATAGTCGGAATATCGCCCACTACAATCCTCGAGATAAAAAAAAGGTAAAGGGCTTATCTCCTCGTAAAGTGCTTATGGTCGCCTGCACGGGGGCCGCCGGGCGCTCCCCCTCAGCCAACACTAAAACTCCCCCGCCGCTCGCAGAATATCACCGTCAGCAAGGCAAAACTGTCTTTTATGTGGTTTTGTATTTTTACTCTCTGTGAAAAACGCCCCACACCGCTGCAGGGGAGCGTGGAGTGAGTAGCCTCAGTTAGTGCCCCGCAGAGTGAAGGGGCCGGTTAGATTCCTTTCCTTGCAGACCGCGCCCTTGGGGATGGGTAAAATGTGGCACTGTGTTAGTTACCTTCCTCTCCCTTCGTTACTCCACCCTTCCGCCGCCCCACCTTCCCCCGGCCCTCGTGTAGCCACTGTCCCCTCACACATCACCTGTTGGTAATGACTGGACGGTGTGTGTGTGTGTGTGTGTGTGTGTGTGTGTGTGTGTGTGTGTGTGTGTGTGTTTGATCATTTGTTTGTCCTTGTTTTGGGCAGCAATAGACAGTTTGGACTCAACGACAAGGGGAGGTGTAGATTTTTTTCCCGTAATTTTAGTGTAATGACTGACTAGACTCGTGACACACAGCAAGTGGTAAAATCTGTAGCACCGTCATACTAACGTTCCTGGGCGCTGATTGAAGGAGGGAGAGAAAGCTTCAATATGTTTCGTCTTTTAAGACACGTCAAAAGTTGATGTATATGGAGGGTCAGTTTTGAGTCATAAACAGGCCTCATAAAGTCCATTGTTTACCTTGAAGATACTGAAGAAAGTAAGGACATGCTCGACAGCATGAACTATTGTATTGTCCTAATGCTATATTTCACTAAGTCTCATTTTATTAGTTTCCTTAATTTTGCTGTAGCTATCCACTGCAGAGAATCATCTAATTTGTATTCAAGCGCCAGAGGCAGAGGCGAGGGCCGCCAAATTCTAGCACTAAGCGTCTGGGCCTCTGCGGCAGCCATTCATCTCTTGGGTGTTTTTCGAGAAGGCTGGAGGCCTCTTAACTCGACGCAGGACGAGATCAATAATTTCTGTACGTAACTGCGGCCGGCATGATGAGTGTGGTGTCTCCATTAGTCACGTACATTAGTCCTGTCAAGGCGGGCGTGTGGGCGTCCATCTTGTGGTGGGTCCGGGGGCCGAGCGGGGCTGGGGAGTGCCAGGCCGCCGCCGCCGCCATATTGGATTCTTGCCCGGCTGGAGCCCTGGCGGCGGCGTCTTAGCCCTGCACCTCGGCCGCGCCCCTCACCCCCGTCCCCCAGGCCCCCGACCCCCCAGCTAGACGCCCCCCGCAGGGAGCGTCTGCCGCACTCGCTCACCAGCCTCGGCCCGATACCTCCTGCACAATATTTCATCGTGGAATATCTTAGTAATGCAAAACAACTCATTATAAGACGCAAACTGCAGTAACCATAAATTTAACCATTTACCCGGTCGGTAATCTTATATTTTGTAAAAAAAAATATTATTGATAGAAGGCTTTGTTTAGATTCATTCAGATTTAATATATTGTCTAGCAGGTAATATGTTTGTAGCCTTTAATAAAAACTACGTTTTCATATATGAATAGGTGTCATTATTTATTCTTAAGAATATTATGAATGTTTTTTTTGTCTTCACCCTCAAGGCCGGGAGCAAGAAAGAAAGGGCAAAAGAGACGTAACTCATCGTCTTAGCGGCATCACTGTCTCGGTGGAGCTGATAAATATCATATTGAATATTTATTACTAAAGAGATTGGCGGCTGATTCTAACTATATTTTATAGTTGAACTTGACACTGAAACACTGACCGGGCGTCACGATGCTACACAGCGACGAATGTCCTTCATATCAAAGACAATGTCGGAAAATTGTGTGCCGAGAGAGAGCCTTGACAATTCACTTTTGATATAGCTCCTGTTGTATACTGCACGACCAGGGCAGCGGCAGGAACGATAAATAATATTCCAATGCTACTACACACTCGGGTCCGTGCCCAGAGACGCGTGCGGGGCCTCTCCTAAATCTCATGTTTACCCAGGGATAGCCTGGCAAGAAGGCGCCTCGGTGACAGGCAGCCACTTTTATGAATGGGATAAATGGTTGTAATACTACAAGGAAAGCGTGTGTTACGAGCCTTTCAAGTAGCGGGAGCCCAAAATTGGCGGCGGACAGCGTTGGCTCCCGACACTCCTACTTGTTTTCGTGCGGGTCTGCTTTTGTATGTAACGAGAACTTAGAAGCAGCATTGTGATTTTCCTGTGGGGGGTCTCTGTTTGAGCAGCAAGGATGACATTTGTTCCTTTAAGCTGCCTCTCTTGTCTGGTGCCTGTTGTACTGATTCGTTTTATTGGCGGTTGATTTGATATGTTGCCTTCGTCGTGGGAAAAAAATGTTCGCATATGTTTTCCTCAGCCAATACTGCTGAGGAAAAACCTTGTCCTGCTGTGCCTTTTGGAACCTTGATAATAAGCAGTGAAATTTTTATTTAAAAATATCAGTTTTAAAGTTAATTGATACTATATCGCACATTAGGTTTTCTAAGTCATCATGTACGTACGAAATATTTAAGAGAATATAACTTCTCTGATCAAAGGGCTTTATAAATACACTTTTATCCCGGGCAGTCAGTGCAGAACCTTGCGTCTGGCTGACAAGGGTGACACAAACGTTCTCGTCCTCGCCGCTCAGACCAATCATTTTCCTGGCAACACATCAGAGGAGGCAGCACCTCTCCGTGCCACACTTCTAAGATCCCAATCACCATCAGCGGTGCAGATCAAAGAACCCAATCATTATCAACACCACAAATTAGGGAATCCACTTACGACAACACGGCTGAATGGAGGCAGTGGAAACACCTGTACTGATCTGCTAACGAAATGTATGATCGTGTTTTCTACCTGCCTATGTACGATGCCCGAGCGCTTTCATCTTGTTATTTCTGGACGCCTCTTCTAACTCTATGCCGGGATTAATTGTTTTTTAATGTAACATTTGTTGCCGTTAAGCGTTGATAAAATGATAGAATATTAGACTGCAGGATTTGCCTACTTCCTCTTTACACCTTGTTACGATCACATCCTTTGAACTAAACCCGTGCTCGTGCGATGATGATGATAATAAATTAATAGTAATGATAATGATAATAATAATAACAATAATAACAAAACTAATAAGTCACCATAATGACCCGAAATCGACTCCCCACAATGACGGATAAGTCTCGGTAAAGAAACGACTTAGTAAATGATAAAAAATGCACACGGGTTTATCTGGCGACGCTTTGCTTTGAGATAAGAAGGCTGCCAAGGCGGAGGTAATTAGACCTGAGGCCCGGCGGGTGGCGGCGCTGCGCCTCAGAGCCGCCGCCGCCGCTGCCCCTTATCAACACTTTTTCGCAGATACGGCGGCTCGGCGGAGGCTTGTGTAGACGCCTGGCCTTCCTGCGCCCCGG
>NC_066510.1:23875706-23895706 GCF_024679095.1 Eriocheir sinensis
GAAGTGAAGAAAATGGACTTAGTCATTTTACTCATTAGTATACTAAACGCCGATTGAATGACTGGTAATTCATACTTTTCCTTGTATTGCTATATTATTTAACAATAATAATAACCCAGATTTAAAGTGAGAACAGTATACCGCATTTATTGCAGTCCCTCCTTTCCCTCCTTTCCCTTAATTAAGCAGGTGTTTGTATCAGGAATAGTTTTATTTTTACTTATATTTTTTTCATTTTTTTGTGACCGAGTTGAGGGCATCGTGGCTTTGCGGTGAGTAGCGTTTTTTTTTTTTTCACATTATTGCTGTCTTCTTTTTTTTTTTGCCCTTGAACTGTTTCCTCTACTGTAAAAAAAAAAAAATAAAGGCGACGATGTGACTGGAGAAATCTACAGGCAAAACTGAAGGTGGATGGAGGGTAGGCGCGCCTCCCTCCAGTTTATTTGGTACAGCTCCTGGGGCTGGGGGGAGGGGGGGAGGTCAGTCAGCGATATAAAATATTGCTGAGAGAAAATAATAAAGGGATGGGATGGAGACCACAAAACTCATGTAAAATGGATGGTCAAGTTTTTAACATTTTAAGTTGCTGTATTTTGTCGTGTCGAGGTGTGGGTTATATAAATGTGAATTGCATGTTATTTTTAATAATGCTGTACAATATGATACAACTGACATTCAAGAGCTCATCATGTGAATGTAAGCTTACGTGTTTATTTTCATAAATGTCATTCTTCCCGTAATGTAGGATGCATTGATCATCGTCAGATCACTGATCTTAGTTGTGTTAAAATATATGTTGTTTCAAGCGTTTCTTGCATCTTAAATACAAAGCCACAAATATTTTTTTTTTATATTGGAAGAGACACTTGGCAGTGGCTAATAAAGAATGAGGGACCAAAGATATACTATTTACACCACAGGAAAGCACCAAACATGTGCGTGGTGCTTTGCTTGATTGACCTGACAGTAACGTTCATGAACTTCTGTGAAAAACGACGACGCTGTTTTTCTTTAGATATTTTCTACATTAAGTGAAAATTAAGTACACAATAGGAATGTAATATTGCGTAACAGTGCAGTGACTGATGGTCGTACGAGCCACACAGAAAGAAAATTACCTAAAGCGCTCACGATGACAGAAAGTCTGGCCGAGGAAAAAGGCGGAAAACACAGCTGACGTGAGGCGAGGCGCGAGGGCTGGCCGCGGCCCTAACGAGCGACGGGACAGGCCTCGGCTCGGGAAAAATACCCCCAAACCTTTTGTCTCTTTTGTGAAGAGGAGCCATTATCTGACGCACATGATAGATGGCGAACACTCACGTTAGCTCCTGTCCAATTACGTGAAATATCAGATTACCTTCGACCAGTAATGGATTACATCCCGAAAGAATACCTCGGCCGTTTATCATGGGTGATACATGCGCCTATTAACTCGGTATGGATTTCTCCGTGGATGTTATTGATTCTACTTCACCTTGCCGCGATCTCGACTTGGTGCTCGCAATGAAGTGGTCAGCGTAGCTCGCTGCCGCTGTAAGGAATTTACGGCGCTCACAGTAAGCGAGGCACAATTTGGGGCTGTAAAGAGAATGGGTGTCCTTTTTTGCTCATTGAGATTCCGGTAATTGTGATGCCGACGATTAATTAAAGAGGTCTGCTTAAAGTATGGTGCTTCATTGAGCAGACGTGTGCCGACAAGGACCGGAGTTATGCTTTGCCGCGTGCTCTCGCCGCTAGGAATGAGTAAATGCATCAATACAATTTATAAATCGTGACGATAAACCTCTGCGTTTTATGTCGCCAAGATAGTTATAGTGGCTTGTGATATTCCTTGAAAACACGTCTCACTTTATCCTAAAAAAAAAGTGGCTATCAAATTACTTCTTACCTTATTTTTAACGTAGTCGAATGTGTGAATGTCTTTTTATGCAGTGTAAGGCTGCTGCCCGGCGCTGCGTCCCGCCCGGCACCTCCCCGACCACACTCAGAAGGAAACTGGTCAAAGTTCTTGATGGCTGCTGCGGCCGGCAGCCAAGGGGCTGCAGAGGGACCACGACAGGGCCCAGGCCGACCAAGGTGTAAAAACTGAGCTACCCATTGTCCAGCAGAGGCAATGCAGATTAATCTAGTGACCAACGAAGAATTTGTTGCTGCCCTGACCGGGGGCACAAAAGGGGGACAAAGGCGAACCAACCTCCTGAGAGCGGGGGTGACTTTTTGCCGGCTCGGGCGAGGCCGCCGACGCTGGCACCCAATGCAGGCGCGGCCAGCGCGGACGGCAATGCAGCTGAGGCCACTGACCACGGGAGGGGAACGTGCGAGGAGGACAATACTCTTACAATGCACTTGGGAATATGCAACGGTAAGGGAATTTTTTGTCACGGTCGGCTGTCATATGAAGGATGCGGCCTGACCACTGCAGGTAGGGGGCCGCTGCATTGTGCTCGGAGGGGACACGTTCATCCGCCGGTAACCGCGCCAGCCCCTGCAGCCCTCCCCGCCCGAGCCGAGGCCCGCGCCATAGGACAGCTGATTGTGTGTTTAGGGAGGCTACCTGAATTTTCTGCTTATCCGGCTCAACAAGATTACGCGTCGCGAAAGTGTCAGGGCGGCCCCTCGGCGCGAAAAGAACGAGGAGGCCCGAGGAAGTTGCCGCCCCTCCTGCTTAGGCAAGGAGGCGGCGGCGGGCGCGTACCGTCGTTCAGCCGGCTGCCGTGATCTTACTGCTTCGATATTACAACGATTCGAATATATATATTTTTTTGTAGGCAAACCAGGCTGGAAGAGGTAAATAATATCTTCATATAAACCATTACCGATATTACTGGATATCCAACTATTGCGTGTTCCAAAAATGTTAAATACATAAAGACGAAGAACCATGAATGTAGCACAATAGTAATGCCTCAGTAATAATAATATACATTTGTTTGGTCAAAGAAAAATATTGATTACGTAGCAGAATAACGATGTTATCGCCGCTCATAGCACCACGTCCTTGTTATTCATAAAACGCGTGGGTGCGATGATATGTCTGTCTGTGTCCGCTGCTTGATTTCTGTGAACGTGTCTGTGTGTATTTTTCCCCTCAATGAAAAAAAAAAAATGACATAAGCCTTCCGCAGATTAAAATACAGAAACAAGATATTACACAGCAAAGTTACGAAAGAAAGAAGCAAAATTATTCCACCTGCAGAGAAAAATGCATTCATTAATTACGCGCGGAACATCAGCTTTAACCTTGACACATTTACCTCGGAAAAAAATCCCATCCCATTTAAATTCAACAAGTAAAGTTGCACCTGAGCGGCGTATTTGGCGTGAGCTCCGCGTACTACAAATGATTAAATTAAAGGCAATATGAGAGTTATTTCCTGGCTTCGATTCTGTTAGCGGGGAAAAATAATAACTTTGTTCGCAGGCTTCACAGAAATTTAATTTGTCGCAGCCTCGAGCACGGCGGCGGTTTTTGTACATATCCGGGACGGAGCTCCTGCGCTGGACATTGGCCGCGTCAACTGTGTGTGTGTGTGTGTGTGTGTGTGTGTGTGTGTGTGTGTATGTGTGTGTGTGTGGGTGTGTTTGTCTGTCCATATATCACTCCGTCTGGTTTTTAAATTCTTTTTTGTGTACAAGATTAAACATTTACGATATTTTTATTTCCAATTTGAATAGTGGAAACACCCCGCGCCAGTCAGCAGCGCCAGACAAGGGAGGGGAAGGGAGAGGTTGAAGCGAAAAGGTGGAGAAAAAAAGTTTGAGATAGTTTTCCCCCTAGTGCCTTCACACCCTCACGCACCCTCACCCACGCGGAGGCAAAGAGGAACGTAGTACTCCAGCTTCATTCATGTCCATAGCATCGATACTCTATGAATGGACATTTTGTTTACAAACACTCGGATCCCATGCATGGGTGTGCCGTCGTTCTTGACTCATGGCAGGTGAATTAAAGGGACACCAACTAGTGACTCTTTGTGTGTGCATGTGTGTGTGTGTGTGTGTGTGTGTGTGTGTGTGTGTGTGTGTGTGTGTGTGTGTGTGTGTGTGTGTGTGTGTGTGTGTGTGTGTGTGTGTGTGTGTACGTTGCTGGCCCGCCGGCTAAAACAAGGCTCTCTATTTTTGCAGCGGCAGCTCACGGTATGACTTTTTGAACAAACAGCTTTAAGTTCGCAGTGGGGGACGAAGGTTACTCTTTGTTGCTACATTCTGCTGCTGTACAGCGGCTGTTGGTTTGTTGCTGGGAATGGATACATTTTTCCTCAGTCTTTTAGTTGTGGTGGCTATGTTGTTTTGTTACTGTTATTATTATTATTATTATTATTATTATTATTATTATTATTATTATTATTATTATTATTATTATTATTATTATTATTATTATTATTATTATTATTATTATTATTATTATTATTATTATTATTATTATTATTATTATTATTATTACCATCATTATTATTATCATTTTTCCGTTTTTTGTGTGTATATCGGTTACGTCTTGAAAAACTTTGCAGTAATTTTCTAGGGTGCCTTGTGTCTCTAATCATTCTTTTCCTTGCAAATGTTTCATTTTTCATAATTTCATCACACCATCTGATGAACGGCCTCTCCTTGGGTCTTTTTATATCAGTTATTCAAAAGCTAATGGAGAAGTTTGGGAGTGGAAAAATGTTGTAGAATGAAGAAGCAGTACTCTGTCCTATTATGGAATGAAACAAGCTGATGAATTTTTCTGCATGGTTTTCTTTTTCATTTTGCATTTGTTTTCTTGCTCGCTGAGTCAAGGGAGTCCAACGTGTCTATTTAGCAAAGGCTGTTGTTATTATTTTTACTATTAATGATCAAAATTAAATTCAGTGTTCCTACTGATAATACTACTTTTTCGCAAGTAGTACTACTTCTACTAATACTATCACTGCTACTACTACTAGAGCTACATCTTCTACAACAACAACAACTACTACTACTACTACTACTACTACTACTACTACTACTACTACTACTGTTAATATTACTACTACCGCTATTCCTCCTCCTCCTCCTCCTCCTCCTACTGCTACTACTACTACTACTACTACTACTACTACTACTACTACTGTTATTATTACTACTACCGCTATTACTCCGCCTCCTCCTCCTCCTCCTCCTACTACTACTACTACTACTACTACTACTACTACTACACCCAATACTACTACTGCTGTTGCTGCTGCCGCTGCTGCCGCTGCTGCTGCTGCTGCTGCTGTTACCACTATCATTTCTAATGTAATAGAATCTTAACATATTTATCTGGTGTATAATGTTTTAATTTCCTCGTGATATTTTGGATTATTAAAAGATGTATTTCTTTTTAGTGATTTCGAGAGTCAGAAAAAGGCGTAATTATCATCGATCATAAAGGAGAAGCCACTCTGACAGTCACTATAGGCTGCTCTTAATAACGAAGCCCTGATGGTGTATATAAACCTTGGCTTCCGGTACTGTCAAGAGCTGTGCCCCGGCTCGTTAGAAAAAAAAAGGTACGAGTTTTCAACGCGCAGTAGTAGTAGTAAAGCAATTAGATAAATCAATAAATGGTTGGTCGCTAAATAATCACATGTAAATAAATAAGTATTTAAATAAATAACATAATATAGAAATAAATAAAAATAAATAAAGAAAATAATATAGAAAAGTAAATAAATACACCAACAAATTACCCCGAAAATAAATCGCAAACATATAAATGAATAAAGTGGACAGCGTAGCAACAGCGCGGAACGAGTAAAAATGTTTTCTGACAATAAACATGAAAGGGAAGCCGACCACTATTTTTAAAAGTCGCCTTAAAGGGGAGAGAACACGACTACGCCTGCAGTATTTATGTCTGGCCTAGTTTTATCCAGTCTGGCCTCGTGCTGTTGTTGTTGCTGTTGTTGCTGCTAAAAATAGTGTCACCAAGTTTATCTTTTTTTTTTTTCGGGTGAACTGGAAGGGAGGGCGGGAAGGAAGAGAGGGAGGGATGTGTTGGGCCGAGGACGTGTTGCTGAATGACTTGTGTGTTCCTGCTGTGTTTCGTTTTACATTCGCGTACATATTTGTTTAGTTGTGGCGTTGTTTGCTTTTCCTGTGTACTGTGGCGGACGATTATCTTTCTGTTGGTCTGTGTGGATTTGCATGTAAAAATATACGTAAGAATATAAGAAAAGAAATATGATGATATGTTTTTCATTCGAATTACCAACATGCGCTTTCACTGTTTCGTATTCAGTAGGTCGAAAATACCACTACAGATATTTTTATAGTAGTGTATTTCTTTCTTTTAATGAGAGTATCAAATAACCTTAATCAACACCCTAATACAAAAGCTCGTTACATAGACGATCAGAAACATAAATGATACAAAACAACAACGGAAATCCCAGTGTGTTATGTATGCCAGTATCGACTCTAGAATTAAATGGTGATTGTCCGGCGCCCCGACTCTTCTCGTCCCGCCGGGCCTCGTCGGAGTTCGAGAGTGAGAGAAAAAAATAGAGGTAGCGGGTAGACTCTAGCCGAGGCCGGTTCAGTCGCGGCAGTCATCCTTCTATTCCATTTAACTTTCCTTTGAACACCTTTAATACATAACCACTGGCGCGAGGGACGTGTATCTGTTCACTGAGGCGTAATGCATTTGAATTAGCCTGTGTGTTTTGTCCCCATTTTTCTTTGCATACGAAAGTAGATGTGTTCTGATTTTGGCTTAAATTTGCACCCGATTACCCAGTGCGAGGCGGCGCGGCGAGGCCCGGCCAGATCAGCCGAAAATTAAAATGTTTTCGTGTTTATAATAGCTGCTTCCAACCTCCACTCGCGGATGTTTTTCGTGAGCCGTATAAGCTCTGGGGAATAGTAAGCGATTATAAACAAGTGCTTCGTATTAGTGGAAACGGGTAAACAATGCGGACACTCGGTATGTAGCTGCCGGGGCACAGACTTCTCCGCACGCACTGTTTGGAGAAAACCTTATTTTGACTCTGCGCTCGTCCGGTAGTAATACCTAAGCTTTTTGCGATAGAGTAAAGGAAGAAACAAGTCATATACGAAAATAAAAATCATTAACGTCAGATAAAGCTAAGAAGTGGTATAGAACTGAAGGACTCTCTTCCCGGAATATTTCTGAGGGTCCACAATCTTATCTCTTTTTTTCTCTTGGGCATATATTTGACAGATGACCCCTTTCCCAGTTTTATACCCTCCTTCTAAAATTTCAACGTTTGGCGAGTGTGAGTGAGCGGGCAGGGGGTGGAGGCTTGAGTGAAGGGCGAGGGAGGATGAGTTGACCATAGGCAGGTCGATTCCGGGGGTGTGGGGTGGCGGCCGCGTGTGACGGTACAGATAAAGGAGGGGAGAGCGATGACTGGCAACGGCTGAAGGGTCGGGGCTGTAACGCTGGGCACGGACATGGGGCCGCCGGTGACACAGTGCCCTGAAACAATGCTGGGCCCAGTGATCGCCGGAGCCCCGCGAGGGATGCACACAGCTGACCCCCGTCCCTCAGAGCGCGCCTGCAGCTGTCAGGCAGGCCACCCCGATCCTACAGGGAAAAGTGCAGATATTTTTCCTCCAAACTGACCAGGGGTGACACCATAAGAGGAAGCTGCTGTCTTTACTTTAAGTAAGGTCAGTTGCTGATGCTTTGCCGGCTGTTATATAGATACAAAAAGTGTATTTCTAAAGTACCGACATGTCAAGAATTTGCGTTAGTTGCTACAGTCATTGGGTACGACTATATGATTTTTACTTTGAGACATAAGTAAATCATTTGGTGAACAGCTGTTGTAGTCGAGTCCTTTAGGTATTATTTGGTATTTGTTGTTTATTGTCATTTATTTTTATTTATTGTAACACATCACGGACAAGCAAGTGAACGTAACATTACATTTACTTGTTACCGGAAATTACAAAATTGCAAGACTGTTGACCATTTTTTTTACAGAAGTGCTCATCAAGGTCTGTCAAAGCCAAGAAAAGCAACGATGACTTTGGTTCAGGATGGAAGGTGGTACGAAAGCCTTGTGTGACTTTTTGTAATATTTTTAGTATGTCTTTTGGTGGGTGTAGGTTTTTCATTTATCCTCTCTGTCTGTCTGCGACTATTTTGTCTGCTTGTGTGTGTGTGTGTGTGTGTTCCTCTCTCTCTCTCTCTCTCTCTCTCTCTCTCTCTCTCTCTCTCTCTCTCTCTCTCTCTCTCTCTCTCTCTCTCTCTCTCTCTCTCTCTCTCTCTCTCTCTCTCTCTCTCTCTCTCTCTCTCTCCTTTTAACTGCCATTCACCGTATCTTCCAAACTATATTGCGTTACTTTGGCTACCCACAACGCCCTCAAAAGCCTGTCGACTTCAAGCCCAGAATACGTACTGGCTGCCTACATACTCCTACACACCCTCCCCTTCAGTGGCCAATATCCCCTGTCCCTTCTTTCTCTCGTTCCCTCACGCCCTCGCCCTTCCCCCAACTTGACCTTGCCAGCGATCTCTTTCCCCCAAACAAAACTCCCCTAACACAGCTTGCCACACACACTGACCCAACCTCTCTCTCCTCCTATCCATCTTTCCTACACCTTCCCTCTAAACTCCCTCGAATCTTTACCCCTCTCTCCCCTCCCTTCCCCTCGATACACACACACACACACACACACACACACACACACACACACACGCACACGCACACACGCACGCATACACACACGTACAAAAAATAGTAGCAGCAGTAGCTATCTTTCTCTCCCCCTCCTATTCCTCCTCCTCCTCCTCCTCCTCCCTCTTGCTGTTGCTACTGCCGCTGCTGTTGGTGTCGTGGTTTTATCTTCTCTTCTGCTTCGTTTGCATTCTTGTTTTTTGCTTTTTTTCCTTTTCCTTATCTCCAAATTTTTTTTTGTCTTCGTTCTCTTCTTCGTCTTTGTCCTCTGTTCCCTTCTCGTCATCGTCCTCCTTGTCCTCCTCCTCGTCGTCCTCCTCCTTCTCCTCGTCCTCGTCGTGGTCCTCCTCCTTCTCCTCCTCTTTCTCGTTGTCACCAACACTCACATGCCTCACCGTCCATGCTGACAGAGCGTCTTTTGTTGACGGGCACAGCGGCGGCCGAAATTAAATATTTGGCATTATATCTGCCTTAAAACCCGTGGCCTTGATTGTTAATGAAGAGTCGGAGGCCACGAGAGTGCAAGGCGCGGGAGGGGGAGGGGGAGGGGGTCGGCCTGGCGTGGGATGTGTGAGATTCAAAACGAATTTTCACCCGCGTGTCTGTCCTTTAGCGGCGACGGCGGGGAGAGTGGTCTGGACGCTTTGTTTTTTACCTTCTCCCTTCTCGACCAGCGGATAGATAGATAGATAGATAGGTAGACAGAGAGAGAGAGAGAGAGAGAGAGAGAGAGAGAGAGAGAGAGAGAGAGAGAGAGAGAGAGAGAGAGAGAGAGAGAGAGAGAGAGAGAGAGAGAGAGAGAGAGAGAGAGAGAATTTTTCCTAAAACGTCGAGACAGACATATTGAATAGATTAGATACACTGTTCCGGGGCCTTCGGTTGCGTGTAGTGAGAGGCAAAACTCCGTGGGTGACTTCGAGTGGTTGTAGTTGAAGAGTGAGTCTCACAGCTTCGGTGCAGATTGCGTTAGGTTGTGTTGTCTTGCTGCCTCGAGAAGGGAAAAAGGGAGGTGGAAAACGCGGATAATGTTAGTCTTATCTCGGGGTTGTAAGTGTAAATATTTACCAATGATATGATGATGAAGGTGAGGGAAACCATTGCTATCCTGTGTTAGTTCTAAAGTCCTCCTAAGAATGGGTTACCTGCGATTAGCATTAAAACTAACCCGTGTATAGTCACCTCGGACAAGTTGTTTCTATGTAACTACTACGAATCAACGCACTCCTCGAAGTCCAAGGAAGCAGAGCGCCAGTAGAGTATCGCCAGTGGCCAGCTCTTGCACCTCGCCGAAGCAACATTTAAATGTTTATATGCGACAGTTGCATTAGTATTATTCCTCACAGCGCTGATCACTGTAATTATTTGAATTACCATATTCACTTTGTATCTGTGAATCCTTTCTTTTACAACGCGTGTTAGGGGGTTCAGAACATTGTTGAAAATGCAAGTTGAGATGATCCTTAGTCTTCAGTCACGTTGTCATTGTTTTCTTTCATCATCCAATTCAAATCGAGAGAAATTCTTGTCTGCTCAAGGCTGCATCTCCTTCATCATGTTGAGCGTTCTTCATGTGTGAGTTAGATTGTGTTTACAGGGCTAGGACGAAATTCTGTTGTCTAATCATATTAAGTAATCTTGCAATATTACCTGGCAATTCTGCAAAATTGATATTAATGTTAAACACAGCTGCATCCCGGTAGCATTAGGGCCTTGCCTCTGTTGTAGCCATGCAGCAATATTCAGCAGTCTTATACGGTCTACAATCTCACAATGAAATCCGCGAATCATTGAATACATGGAGTAGCGTCGGGGCATTCTGGCGGCGACGTCTGTGCCGGGTCCGGGCGGCGGGGCGACGGGACAGCCTGCTGGCCCGTCCTGTGCCGCCAGGCCCGCCCGTGGCCCAAGGAGGGATGGCCGCAGGGTGAAAAAGTCTCTCTCACAGCCATTCACACTCTCTCTCTCTCTCTCTCTCTCTCTCTCTCTCTCTCTCTCTCACACACACACACACACACACACACACACACACACACACTCACACACACACTCACACACACACACACACACACACACACACACACACACACACACACACACTCACTCACTCACTCACTCACTCTCTCACTCACACACACACACACACACACACACACACACACACACACACACACACACACACACACACACACACACACACACACACACACACACACACACACACACACACACACACACACACACACACACACACACACACACACACACACACACACACACACACACTAAACTTACAGGCCCACAAAACGAAGGGGAGAATCTGTAAGAGTAAGTGTTTCTTGGTTTTTAATTCCGTGGTGATGGTTATGAGTCAGCGGCGGGTGGCTGATTACGTGATTATGGCAGCAGCAGAGGCAGCAGTAGCAGCACCAGTGGTAGTGACGATGGCAGCGGCTGTAGCTGATGAGGGGACTGGGTGTAGCTAGTAACTGCATGCAGGAGCCGCCGCCTCAGTCACCTCCCCTTGCTTTTGTTATTATTTTCCTCGGGCAGTGTCTCCACCTGCGGAGTGCGGTAAATCTTCACTTTAATCCTGGTAATCTGGGGTTCGCTCGGCCACGCTCACGCTCGGATTAAAGCTTGAGTAAAGGTGACTACAATCAGCCAATTAGATCACGTCCTGAATTTTTAACCCGCCATTCAAAGCGCTGCAGGTCCTCTCATCTGGTTACTACGAATTCCCAGCTGAAACATTCTTAATTGCGCTAACGCCACTGTTCCTCTCGCTCCCTCTCGCTCTCTTTCTCCCCAGCCGCCCTGCTTGACCTGACGGAAGAGTGATTGTTCTTACTTCCACGGCTCCCTCGTGACCCCCGTGCCCCTCTTTCCCGGCTCGTCCTTCTCTTCCAGCGGCGGCGAAGAAGCGTCTGGCTGCCACTAATTAGATCGAAATCAATCTGTGCAGCATTTAGGGTAATTGTGACCAAATGGCTAATTTTCCAGAATGAGAAGGTTCTCATTGACGTGTGTAAAAACCGAGCGGGCCGCGAGCACCAGCCATCACGGGGATAATAAGGACGTAATGACCTTCGATAATACGCGCGTAATACTTGTATTATCTCGCGCGGGTAGATAAGTGTGGAATGTACCGATTGCTTCAGTGGATTAGCCTTTTGTTGCTGTTGTAGCAAGGAAGGCAATAGGACGCATTTCCAGTTGGTTATCCTAATTGATTTTAATGTGTTGTTCCGCGAAGGGAAGAGTTGTTAACAGTATCGTAAATGCAGAAAGAAAGCGACAGAGTTAATATACAAGTTCTTATTAGGGTTTGGCGATGAGTATTCTTTGATGATGCATTTTCATACTGCTAAGGCGGGCATGAAGTCAGTAAAGGCCCTGTTAGATACTATTTCCCGTTGTATTAATAGCTGAAGAATTTCTCTCTCTCTCTCTCTCTCTCTCTCTCTCTCTCTCTCTCTCTCTCTCTCTCTCTCTCTATCTATCTATCTATCTGTCTTTCTATCTATCTATCTATGTCTTTCTCTTGTTTTGCGATACGAAAGTGGATAAGGAAGCGATGGAGAACAGTCTCATTAATGATTGTTTTTTGCGCAGTAGACATTTTTTTCTTATTGGTGTTGGGAAGTGCTGAGGACATGCCACTGTGATCTTCTACTGAAAAATCTGTTTATTATCGAAGGGTAATGTAAATGGACTCGCAGAGTTATATCGTTATTACATAAAAAAATCATATATCAAAATAAATAACTGATGAAATACCAGCTGCCAAAAAAGAGAGAAATATTGAATTTTCTTGCAGGTAAAACTATACGTAGCCTACTAAAGCATTCTCTAAGGATAAAGAAAATCTAAAATGCTAGAGTAAAAATTTCTTTGTAAAATAAAATATATGTATTTTGACAAGTATTTCTGCCATCTTACGTTGGTTACATTTCTAAACGAGAGGAAAGCCAAAAGGAAAGGGAAACAAAGCGTGCCGGAGACAAAGCAACAGGAAGAGATAAAAAGAATCTGTATTGCCTTGGATTAACAAGAGAAAGAGAGGGACTTGTGGAGAGGGAGGCAAAACGTGGCCTTGCCGGGCCAAGGAGGGGTGGGCGGCGTGATGAGTGGTGAGAGGGACGCCGAAAGTAAGACGTGGAAGGTGTGTGCAAGTATGAGCCAAGGCGAGAGGCGAGGGAAGGCGAGTGGGAAAGCAGCAAGAGGTGCCAAGGGACGGATGAAGAGGAGAGAGAGAGAGAGAGAGAGAGAGAGAGAGAGAGAGAGAGAGAGAGAGAGAGAGAGAGAGAGAGAGAGAGAGAGAGAGAGAGAGAGAGAGAGAGAGAGAGAGAGAGAGAGAGAGAGAGAGAGAGAGCTAGGGAGAGAGAGAAGAACGGAGGAAGGGAGGGAGGGAGGATAAAGCCGGACACGAGACGGCTGGGGCCCCTCTGGGCTGGTCTTCCAGGCGCTCTCCACCTCTTCGATCCAGCGCCGCCATTTTGTAAGCTCAGACAAGAGATTTGGAGTGTCAGAAATCTTAATTTACATTTAAGAAACCAACGTCTTCGCAGCCCATGGCTCTCTCAAGCTGCTTCTTTCTTAAGATGGGCGTGAGGAACCGAAATAAAAACATATATCATTGAATTAAATCTGATTATCGCTTAATTACCTGTCACTTTTGATTAATTAGGGCATTTCTGAGTCTGGAGGAGAGGTGTGCGCAGCCTCCATCAGCGCCGCGGCCCTTGGCAGGCACCGAGTCGCTCCGGAATGCTGGGGCCCGGCCGCTTCGCTCCTTCATATCTCATCAAAAGACGGCTCTAATTTACTCCCCTGATTGGCGATATGTATAAGGTTCTCTTTTGCACTTTAATGTATTCCTCTCCGGCTGAGGCGTTTTATCTCTCGGCGGCGATTTACATACGTGTGGCCGGTAAGTGATCAGACCGCTCGGAATATTATTGGTAGGGAATTTATTACGTGGCCTTTTTTCATCTACCTGCCTACCTTCTAATTCCACTTCCTTGAATATAACTGAGCGCGGAATGGTTTTGCGTTTAAGGCGAGTGAACTAATATTTCCTCAGCCTTAATATTCCCACAAGATACGGATTGCCTTTCAAGAAGAGATCTATCAGTTACTAATTTTAAGAAACTGCTTTGATGACCAAGAGCTGAAGGTAATTGAAGTTGGTCGCTGAATTTCAAGTACCGCGTCATCAGCTTCTCGTGGTGTCTTTGACTTTCTACCAGGATTTGCTTTTTTCTTTTTATCATTGCCTTCCCCTTTCACAAGCAGATCATCAAAGTGTTCAAACCCCATGAACACCGTAGTATCATCATGTCGATATATCTACTTAGTGAAAGAGGTATTATGAAAGTCGTGAATGGAAGAATCAACATAGACATCAAATAAAGGTTATCATAAGAGGAATCGCAGGATAAGAGAATTACCTTGAAATGATGGGAATAAAGGAACTCTTAGCGTGGGTGCTGAAGGAGAGAATGACTGCAAGAAAGTGATAACCTAACAATGAAATTAGTGCAGTGAGAAAATGAAGTGGGAATGTGAACATGAAGTGCCAGCGAGTGAGTGTCAGCATAACACTACAACGAAGAGAGATCAGCATGGCAGTGTTCGTATATAAGAGGTGGAGAGAGAGAGAGAGAGAGAGAGAGAGAGAGAGAGAGAGAGAGAGAGAGAGAGAGAGAGAGAGACAGAGACAGAGAGAGAGAAAGGGTGTCCACTTGCCGGTAGGATGAAGAGAAAGAGGAGAGGGAGGAGGAGGAGGAGGAGGAGGAGGAGGAGGAGGAGGAGGAGGAGGAGGAAGCACCAATGGTCACTACCGAGAAACACTGCTTCAGAAGACGTCTCCCTCCCGGTCAACCCCTTCCCCCCTTTCTCTCTCTCTCTCTCTCTCTCTCTCTCTCTCTCTCTCTCTCTCTCTCTCTCTCTCTCTCTCTCTCTCTCATTCTCTCTGCGTCCCTGAAGAAGGCCTCAACGCGGAAAGGAACGAGGAAAGGCAAAGGCAACGAAAGGAACCAAAGGAACCAAGGGAAGCAAAGGACCGCAGAAAGACGAGGAACAACAACGACGAGGGACTTTGAAGACTTTGCTGGCGGGATGATAAGTTCTCCTCTCCCACTCCACGAGGCGATCATATTCTAACGTTTCTCTGCCTCGGGTCGCGCTGAGGGTTTGTTTGTTTACTCGCTGACTTTCGGAGCGAGGCCAGCAGCAGGGTGCCAGAAGAAAGGCATGACGAACTCCATCCACCTCATCGTCTTCTTGCTCTGGAGGAGGTCGTGGTGGTGGTGGTTGTGGTGGTCTGGTCCGCTCGCTCCTTCAAGATCATCTTTTCCTTTGCGTTAATGGGGCCTCACGACGCTTGCTATTCACTATACGCAAGCTAAATTTCTGCTATGTGCAATTCCCACTTGTGAAGAGAGAGAGGGAGAGAGACAGAGACAGAGAGAAAGGAAGAGGAGAGAGGAGAGAAAGACGGAGACAGAGAGTACCATGACGTCACGCCAACGCGGTGCTCTCATTGGCTGAGGTGTGCCGGTGGGCGGGGCTGTGCATAACTAGCAGAGAGGCACCTTGAGTCGTTGCCGGTGCCGCCCACAAGCCTTTACCTCGAAGCTTCTCCTCGCCTCCTCCCAGCATCCCCTTCCCTCCTCCTCGGCGTCTCCTTCTCCTCCTCCTCCTCTTCCTCCTCCTCCTCCTCCTCCTCCTCCTTCTCCTCCATGTTTACCAGTCTACGCTGCTGGAACACTACACTTGCTTACCTCTCTTAGATACATTTCTTCTTTGTTTTGAAGATGATAGCAAAGCCTTCCGGAATAAAAAAAAAGTAACGAATGTGTGCTCTCGTAAATGTTAGTAATACTGGGGTTAAAATTATCCACATGAATTCGTAATGAAATTCCTGATTAGGTCTTCACTTTCTCCCCTTCATAATGTCCCTCGGGCAGCGGACGACTCTGCCACGACCAACCAAACCCTCCCTGGTCTCTCTCTCTCTCTCTCTCTCTCTCTCTCTCTCTCTCTCTCTCTCACACACACACACACACACACACACACACAGAGTCTGTCCCTTTCTTACCTTTTCTTCACCCCTCCCCTCCTCTTCCCTTCCGTCTATTCCTCTTCCCTCCTCGGCCTACCCTCGACATCAACAATCTCTTACGTGCCTCACAGAAATGTGAAGTGCGTAAGCCGTCCTCCTGTTTTTGTGACAATTTTAGGCAGATGAGCGTACATCATATGTGTATGTGTGTGTTTGTGTTTGTATGTGTGCGTGTGTGTGTAATTCAAAACCATGGGCTGATCACGTGCTGGACTCGTGATCCCCCACAACTTCTTTCCTGGGAAAAGCGTTAGATCTCGTTTAATCGATGTATGGGGACTGCTGGTGCCTCTCACTCCCTCTCTCCCTTACTCAAGGGGGCCAGAAATTGCTCCTTGTGAACGGAAAACCTTACGTCCTGAGTACGGCTCAAACCTCATCCTGCCAGGCCTAAGCCTGGCAGGGCAGAGTTTTAGTCCACTGCACCACGAGAACGATGTGTGTGTGTGTGTGTGTGTGTGTGTGTGTGTGTGTGTGTGTGTGTGTGTGTGTGTGTGTGTGTGTGTTTTGTTTTGTTTGGTGGGTGTTTGTTGAATTTAATTATGTAACGAGTTAATCATAATTTCATAAATGTAATTTTCGGAGTAGGTCGCGTAATGAAAATATGCATACTTGTATACTTGGGATTACTAAACCATTAGGTTCACACACACACACAAAAAAAATATGACTTATTTTGCGACTAAGAGAACTTTTCGTCTCATGTCAATTGACTTCTTGGAGGGGAGATTTACTTTTTTTTTTATTTTATATCCCTGCCTATTGCGCCGGTAGGCTTTCTTCATGGGCCAGATGGTCGGCCCAAGCCCGTCGTGGCGCAGGCAATTCTTTTATAGTGGCGCCAGTTATGTCGTTACTGTTGATTTTTTTTACCTGTTTTAATTATCCAAGTACCTTTCTTACCTCAAGGACTCATACTGTTGTGGTACTTCTTGTATTATATTTCGATAAGTGTGGCAGGTTAGATTATCTTGTTAAACGCGAGCTCCGGTTAAGAAGTTTACTTTCTGTTCTTCCCTCCACGCTTACCCTCGCGGCTCCTTGCAGGTCTCCCACACGCCCCAGCCCTCGCCTCCCCACGCCTCCACCTCCTGGAAGTGTGTCTGACGTGAAATATGATTACCTGTGCTCATCACTTCACCTTCAATGGAGCCACCTGACTTCCTGTCCTCATTACTACTTAAGACGGACGGAGCTGGAAGAGAATTATGCTTGAAGAGTCCTCCTTGCAGCATCAGCGAAGTGTCTTTTGCGATCTCAGAAAAGGTCTTGGTTAAAAATGTCAACTACTGCAGCGTTATTAATGAGTGTATGGATCCGTGCCTTCTTGGAAGGAGTTAATATGTCTGTCAGCTAAAGCAAAGTCCCTTGACTCATCCATTGTTTTGCCATCATGTGTCAGCTTTGCTGAATAAATTTAGGAAACTACGTCTAATGCGGCTCACGGGGAAGACAGTCAGCTTGAAAAAATACTGTCTCAATAGAGACTGTTACTGTGTTAAAGTCTCATTCTGAATATTGCAGCAGAAGTAACCTACATCGTTGTATGAGTATACTTAATTAAATTTTTACCACCTCTGTATTTGTATGTTTCATTTTCATGTAGTTGGTTCAGCTTCATCATTCCTTCCCTTCACCTTCGTTCCCTTCACCTCCGTCTCCCTTCCCTGCCTCTCCCACGCCAGTAACGAGCACAATAACGCGTCTCTGGCCTTCCCTCCCGTAAGGTCCACCGTTGAAAGTCTCCTTCACTGTCACTTGTAAATAGAAATAACAATATATGGGCGTTTTCCCAGCAAGGGCGCGGGAAGGACTCCATACAGGCGGCAGGGAAGGTGCCGGGAAGCTGAAGGAAACATTTGCTCTATTTTTTAAGAATTGAAGTTTGTGTACAAAGATAGTAAAGACAAGTTCACTTTTTATATTGAAGAAAATATTTTATTCGACATCTTAATAATTTCATATATATGAATTAAATCAATGATATTTATTATATATTCCAATACTACTATTACTACGATATTTATTACAAATACTACTATTACTATTTATAATCATGACAATAAAAGAAAATAATGATGACAAAAGCATTAATAGTACAAATAATTGCAAGAATAATGATATTGATAATAATAATAAAAGATAATATTACTGATAAAAAGATAGTAGTAATGCTGACGTAGTGGCAGTATCAATAATAATAATAATAATAATAATAATAATAATAATAATAATAATAACAATAATAATAATAATAATAATAATAATAATATAATAACAACAACAATAACAACAACAACAACAATAATAATAATAATAATAATAATAATAATAATAATAATAATAATAATAATAATAATAATGATTGCAATAGTAGTAATAGTAATAATATTAATAATTATAACAATAATAATAATACATACTGACAGCAATAATAGCGATAATAGTTTACAACCACAAAGCTAAATGATAAAGAGAACAACAAGAGCAATAACCTAAACAACGCTTCCCACACTGAGTACGGCAATTTATGTTGGCGGCCGAAAACACTCACTTTTCTCATTACGTTATTACTGTCACTTTCAGGCCGGGGCAATGTTTTAATGGAAAAAAGAGAGCATTCCATAACTATTTGTTGCCTGGAGTGTGTGTGGAGGTGAGGTGAGTGTGGGTGTGTATCTCTCTGTGAGTGAAATCATTTTCAATGTTTTGGCTTGCTTTTTTATTTCCTTTCCCTATTTTCCTCTACGCCCCCTCTGATCTCTCCATCATTCGCACCAACCACAGTAACTGGTTAATATTTTAGCTTAGTGTACTGAGCCAGGAGGGTAAAGCTAGGCTCCGTCGGGAGATGAAAAGAATGTGGTTTAGGATTCTGAGCAAAACAAAAGTTCCATTCACCTCACATGCATTGTACTACTCGTAAACCATTAATTCCTCACAACATGAAGGATCATACGCCCCTGGTTGTTCTGACTATATATACGATTGGTAAGAATGACCATCTCCACTACATGCGTCATTTCGGCTTCTAAATCGGTATCACTGTCAGCGGCGTGGCAGGCCTGGCCCGGACACGTGGAACATCTGGTCCTCGTGTCCACGTATCCAACAGCGACAATTAACTCCCTTTTTCTACTCGCGACAGTGAGAGCCACCCGGCAAAAACGTTTAAGCGGCCGGCCGAGTGCGCGGGCGAGGTGGGCAGCCGGCCAGGTGCAAGAGGTGATAATTGGCGAAAGATTTTTGGCGCGGTGAGAGAGAGTGAAGGGCCATCGCCTTTCCAACGCGGCGCCGCCAGAGTGCCAAAGCCGCCTCTGTGCTAACACATGAGCGTTTTTATCGTCTGACTGAATGTAGAGTGGTGTGTGTGTGTGTGTGTGTGTGTGTGTGTGTGTGTGTGTGTGTGTGTGTGTGTGTGTGTGTGTGTGTGTGTGTGTTGGAACGATTTTTTAGTTGATTAACGTCGAAGCAGCAACGCATGCAGTATAATACAGTATACTGAGCTGGTCTATTAATCATTCAATTTCGACTTATACACTATCATCTCCATCATTATCATCATCATCCTCAGCAGCCTGTATCATTCCCCTGCAGGACATGGGTTAAACTTATCCATCCGTTTCTGCCTTGTGCCTCTAGTTCCCAGTCTGGATTTAAACGTTCCATATACGTCATATTTCAATCGCAGCATCTAGTGAATGGCCTTCCCTGGGGTCTTTTTTTGTTAGTGATTTCGTTGTCTATATTTTTGGTCATGGTGTCCGCTCTCCTAGATATTTGTCCTGGCCATTGTCATTTCCTTACTTTATTTTCCTTTATTATTATTTTATCCCATATTAGTTTATTCTTTTATCCATTTACAGTTTTTGTTTCCTGTTTTCTTGAGCTTTTTCTTGGACAATTATTTGCACAACTTCAGTTTTCATCTTTATCCTTAGCGCTATTTGTAGAGTAGAATGTTGGCTCATTCCTTCCATTTTGCCGAAAGATTCTGAAAAATATAGACATCTGCAAATCGAAGGTAACTCAGGTATTATTATTATTCATATTCTTATACCCCTCATCCTCCTGTAAAGCCTTTTGAATCTTTCTTCCTAAATAGTTCTCTCAATCATATACACATTAACATTCGCGAAACTTTTTTGACACACCAGTAACAACACGAAGCTAGCCGGGCCACGAGCTGACGGGGAAGATAATTTATCATTTTACTTTCC
>NC_066510.1:23900706-23923206 GCF_024679095.1 Eriocheir sinensis
GCTCACTCGAGGCTGATAGGGGAAAAAGTCGGTGTTTTATGGAAAGTAATCCAAAGTTTGTAGCGGGAAGTGCAGTAAAAACCGAATAGCCGTAGTAGCTCAGTGCACGTGTTGGCTGTCCATTCAGACTTGGCAGCAGGGCGGTCGGCACTCAGGCCATGTGTAAAAAATAGGAAAAAAAAACAGTTATACAGCACGACGCGACTCGTCTCATTCAAGCGTTTCGTTTACGTTCATTCAAAATGAAACTCATTCATGAAGTGTAATTTGAACTTTATTGTTGATCCTGCATATTTGCAGGTGGCACCTCCATGTCTGAAGAAACAAACATGCTATGTAGTGTAACAATAACCCAAGAACTTATTTAACTAAGCCGTGTTGTGGCTGTGTCAGTTACCATGTGTTGTGTGTCTTGGGGGGGAAGGGGTCGTCCAGCCGTGACCGTCGCCGCGGCGGGGCTGAGGTCACTACAACATGCAGGAGACGCCTCCTCTACAGGATAGTCACTAGTTCCGTGCAGTTGGTACACGAGGCACAACATCGCCTGCCTTCTGTATTTCATGACTGCGGCGTGAATTCTTGACGTTCTCCTCGTCGTGGTGACGCTCCAGACTCTGGAGTCGAACTGCAACATGCTTCTAGGGCGGCGGCTACACGAATAAAAGAGAAATCCGAGCGCCAACACAGCCTGCGGCTTTCCAAGGACTCTCGCATAGGGAGAGGAGGTTAGAACACAGGGAAACGCTGACACTAAAAAAAAAATAGTGTCCTCGTCCTTTATATTACACAGACCGAGTTAGGTAAAAGCGTTCATTGTTGCAATATTATCTCTCTCTCTCTCTCTCTCTCTCTCTCTCTCTCTCTCTCTCTCTCTCTCTCTCTCTCTCTCTCTCTCTCACACACACACACACACACACACACACACACATGCTCGCACGCCCGCCCGCACGCACGTACACACGTACGCACCCACGTGCTCGCCCGCCCGCTCGCACGCACGCACGCACGCACGGACGGACACACACACACACACACACACACACATATATATATATATATATATATATATATATATATATATATATATATATATATGTATATATTTATATAAAATGTGATATTTTGGTTGGACGGAACATGTTTTTACATATATTTTTTCCACTTCCCGCCACACCATTACCAAAGTATTGACTGTTCCCCCATTGGTTCCTCCTTTCCATGGAGACCTAAGTTTTCAAGTATTATTTTTCCCCAAGTAGATTTCCGTTGTGTGGCCTTGGAGGTTGTCCCGAACCAATCTTTTTCAGTACTTAGAACGATAACACGTGAGAATCTATAGTAATAAAGCACCGGTGGACAATGCGTGCCTCAATGCGTGTTGTTATATTATGGTATTTTTTTACTAAGGTTGATAATATTGATAATAGTGACAATAAGAAAGGTGATAATAATAATAATAATAATAATAATAATAATAATAATAATAATAATAATAATAATAATAATAATAACAATAACAACAACAATAACGATGATGATGTATGATGATGGTGATGATGAACTCATGCAAACTTGGGCTTATACTACTGTAACACAACTAAAATAAATCTTTAAGTACTTCTTTTAAACTAAAGCACAAATTTGTGCTCATTGATTTTTTTTCTAAGGCTACATTCTCAAGTGACAATTTTTAAGGTATAAAATATGTATTACCACACAGATGCTTGGTGTCCAGGAGCGGCGGCAGCGTGACTGTCTTGTTGGTGTCTGTTGTATCGACACAGCCGTGCACTTGGTCACCAGGCCGGGGAAGGGAGAGAACACGGCACACTTTTTAACACGCGATGCACACAGCGACGTCACCGTAGATGTATCTAATCATCACGAATGGTCCGCCTTGCTAACACTGAGGGCACGTGGTGTTGGCACTGAGGGAAGGTGTGAGGATAGCGTGCCAGGGCGTCACTGACACACACAGTGTTTGCAGGCTGACTGTGCTCCCCTAAACAAGCAGGAGGCGAGTGTTGAGGCAGTGTCACCCCTCAGTGCGTGCTGCGTCTCCCCTCACCCTCGCCGCCGTCCCCTCCCCAGCACTCCGCCGGCCCTCGTCCACTCTGATTACCAGCGATTACACTCAGCACACGAGCAGGGGTGCTGGTAGAGGGCCAGGCACACCCCACGTGCACCCTACTGCACCAGGCACACTGCTCAGGCACTGTCACCCTCTCTCCTTTCCCCTCTCTCACTTTCTCTCTCTCTCTCTCTCTCTCTCTCTCTCTCTCTCTCTCTCTCTCTCTCTCTCTCTCTCTCTCTCTCTCTCTCTCTCTCTCTCTCTCTCTCTCTCTCTCTCTCTCTCTCTCTCTCTCTCTCTCTCTCTCTCTCTCTCTCTCTCTCTCTCTCTCTCTCTCTCTCTCTCTCGCTCGCTCTCGCTCTCGCTCTCCTCTCCTCTCCCCTCTTCTGCCTGGACGCTCGTTTGCCGATGTAGCTGTGTTCCCCTTCCTCACTCACGCTCTCTCCTGCTGCCTCTCCTGCTGGCGCTGTAAGGGGTGGCGGCGAGCGAGGTGTACGTCTGACCACCGAATGTTCTCCACTGGATAGCTGGGCAGCTGACCACCGATACCAGAACCAGGGCATCAACGCCCCTCAACAATCACAGCAGTGTACCAACAAAGCGTCCCTTTATCCTCATGAGGACTAAAGCCACTTTTTTTCTCTGTCACCTTTTATTCATAGGGTGTGAAGACTGGCGGCGGCGGCGGATGCGGCTGGACGGCGGGCAGCAGCAACAAGACGGAAGCTGGTGTCCCGCGTCCTCTCCGACGCCACGCAGTCACACCTCTTTTTCTTTTCTCCAAAATCGACTTCCTTATCATGGTGTCCCATAGATCGTCCCCAGCTGCTCATAACACCCAAGGGCGGTATGAGTCCAGATCATGGCCTGTCTTCGCCGCAGGGTCGGAGGGATGGCAGGGAGGGACTCGTGGGAGAGTTTTCACCATATCGACTGACCATTCACTCCCTTGATCCCCGCCCTCCTCTCCCCCTCTGTCCCTCGCTCTCTATCACTTTCCTCCCTCCCTTGTCTTCCTGGCATCTCCTCTTACTTGATTCTTCATTAATCTTGTAAATTGTAGCTTCTATTATGCCGGTTATATTGACTCGACGAGAGAGAGAGAGAGAGAGAGAGAGAGAGAGAGAGAGAGAGTCAGTCAGTCAGTCACTTGTTTAGGTCACTAGGGGTTTGTAAAGTCAAAAACCCTAAACTTCCTCAATTTTGAACGCAATGGATTCACTCATTCACGCCTACATGCATACACTCACACGCTGAAAATAACAAACACACACACACACACACACACCTCATGCAGGGGCTCAGGGAGACACAGACAAGCCAGCGAGTCATGTATGAAAACAAGAAATGGTTTTATATAAAGAGACAGACGCACTCCCTTGCCATCTCGCCCCCTCAGTCCTGCCCCTTCCTCCTCCTCCTCTCTCTCCCTCTCTCCCTGCCACCCCGCGTCCCCTCCATCCTCTAGCTTTTCCCACTGTTAAATATTAGTCTGCTGGCGGGGGAAAAACGAGATAGTAGCAAACAAGTGGAGTCAGTGTGGTCAAGGTGAGGAAAAGGGGCGGAGGGAGAGAGAGAGAGAGAGAGAGAGAGAGGGAGGTAAAAATGGAGTTAGAAATCTCTCTCTCTCTCTCTCTCTCTCTTCGTGTGTGTGAGGAAAAATTCGACAAATTTGTAATATAGGAAAAAGCGTGTTTCTGCAAGCCTGGGACTCTACAACCCCTCTCAGTCCTTCTGTGGCCACGGCAGGAGTAAATATCGCGAGGCAGTGGGCCGGTGGCTTCATAAATTGATATAGTGGGTAAAGACTGGCCGAGGGAAGGGAGGGGAGGGCCGGAGAATTGAAAGAAATGGAAGATCAAGTGGAGAAAAAGGGAGAGGGGAGGCGCGAGGCAAGAGTCAGGATGGAGGGGGAGCGAGAGAAAGGTACTGCGGCTGAAAGGAAAATTAGAGGACGTTTCTGGGGACAAGTTTGTGGGGATGGAGGAAAATAATCGTGTAGTAGGAAAAGGAAGGAAAAACTGCTGGGAGTACGAGAGGGGATGGCGGCGTGCGGCGAAGAAAAAGGCTGTTAAAACTAATATACAAAGTGGCGGGAAAGGAATGGACGGTGGGGGAGGAGAGAGTGGCGGAAGAAGAGTTGGCGGAGAGTGTTGGAGAGAGCTAAGGAAAGAGAGAGTGAGGAGATGACATTGAAACAGGGAAAAGAGAGCAAAGTAAAAAGGAGGAACTGGAGGAAGAGGAAGGGAAGGCTGCAGGCAGTTTACTTTCAGTGTTTAAAAGGACCATACATGAATGAGACTTTGTGTAGGTAAAGAGGGAAGTGTGGATGGTCATTCCTAAACACTTTCAAATTATAATCAACTTTTGTTTTCTCCTTTCAAGCCCGCCCGAGTTCTTGCATTGTAAAGGTCATTCATCCACCCGTACATTTACTCACTTGCATCCCTCTTCTTGCTTTCATTTCTTCTTCTCTTCTTTATCACTTTCCTCAGTCGATGAATATGAGATAATTCTTCAAGATTTATGATGTTTTCCCTACCTCTGCCAAACCGTTTTTGTCCTTTTGTTTCTTCTTTTTATAGTGTACAGAGGGTGTGGTGGGATAAAATTGGCTCCAGTATCTTTATTCATCTCTCTCTCTCTCTCTCTCTCTCTCTCTCTCTCTCTCTCTCTCTCTCTCTCTCTCTCTCTCTCTCTCTCTCTCTCTCTCTCTCTCTCTCTCTCTCTCTCTCTCTCTCTCTCTCTCTCTCTCTCTCTCTCTCTCTCTCTCTCTCTCTCTCTCTCTCTCTCTCTCTCTCTCTCTCTCTCTCTCTCTCTCTCTCTCTCTCTCTCTCTCTCTCTCTCTCTCTCTCTCTCTCTCTCTCTCTCTCTCTCTCTCTCTCTCTCTCTCTCTCTCTCTCTCTCTCTCTCTCTCTCTCTCTCTCTCTCTCTCTCTCTCTCTCTCTCTCTCTCTCTCTCTTATGAATGAGAGTGAAATATTTACCTACTGATGACGAGTGTTTGCGCGGGGCGTGTGAAGCTCAGTGGTCCCGATGGCGGAGTTTTGCTGCAATGATAATTAGCTATTGCGCTCAGCTTAAAGGGAAAGCATCAGCATGTCAGTGTTTTGCCACCCGTAGTGTGTGTGTGTGTGTGTGTGTGTGTGTGTTTGTGTGTGTGTGTGTGTGAGTGTGTGTGTTTCTGTTATGGTTCACCTGGCCTTGGCTCTTAATGAGTGTTCGTGTGAACTTTCTTCTCGTTGGTCAGCATTGCGTCCCGAGTGAAAGGCGGAGGCGAAGTAACAAGAGTAATTCGTACTTGGGTCAGCATTGGAGGCCTGCACTAAAACAATTCAGAAATATTGATTTTCTAGCTATTTCAGAATCAGAATGATGGCTACAGTCTTTCAAGCTACATTCTCTGGATACCGAGAGAAGAAATATGGAGCAATGAATTTCCCATGTCACGATTATGTGATTAATAAATTTAAAATTTTATGTTATATATTCGCAAACTGATAGTATTTCTGTCTCTGACTCACTCAGATGTGAGTTTTAAATACTGCTGCAGTTTTTCATTCGTTATGTGTAATCAAGCAACTATATATATATATATATATATATATATATATATATATATATATATATATATATATATATATATATATATATATATATATATATATATATATATACATACATATCTAACGTACCAATGTATACATACATACATATCGTTCCGTGATGGGCGGCAGCATTTAGCCAAGTAATCGTAGCATCTTGATATACAAAGGTAGTTGGGACGGGAGGTCCAGGTGAGTGCCTCATTATTGATTATTGACAAGGTAATGAGACAGGTGCGGCGCTATCTGTGTCATCACACCTGGGCCGCCGCTGCCCCGCGCCACGCCAAGAAAACTCAGCCGCCGTGCCTGCCACCTGACATATTTTGATGGATAATTAAGGTGTCACATACACGTGTACGTACCGAAATTATTCCAAAATTATTCCGTAACGTTAGGGGTGTGTGATGTACATTATTTATTTATAATTTAGCCAGACCCATCGGAAATATGTTTATGGGGGTATAATTGTCAAATTCATACTATTTGTTGTCCCTCAGTTACAGTGATGCATGGGAATATAAATGATTCGTAATTAATTTTCTTCAGTTTAATTTGTAATTAGCTTTACGATGTAAAGAAAGTGTCTTGATATGAAATACATATTTTTTCATAATACCCTAGCATTGTTTAAGTTAACTGTATGGCGAGATAAACTCCCATTCACTCTGAAACATTCTTAGGAAAGAGGCAGTAGTGGACAGACCTCTCAAAAGATTTTCCCCGTTCCCTGGATGTGGTCTGTGGGGCTGAGGGCAGACGTTGTGCATTGTACAGTTCAGTGTTATAAATGATAATTTGATATGTGAATGTGTTCGATAAACTAATCATTTAGCAGAAATGTAATATTCTTCAGATTTATGACGGTGATCAGCCGCACCGAAAGTCCACTAAGCCGAATATGCTTATATCAATAGCACCTTCGCTCCTTTGGTAAAAATAAAAATCAGTTACAATGTGTTAATGAAAACATTCAAAAAAGATTTTTTTATCTCCTGCAATCGGAAGAATATCGAGAGCTTGTCCTAAAAGCTCAAAGGATCATCGGAGCTGGTATGAAGGGCCTCCATCTGGCGGCAGAATCTGAAGACATTCGAAATTGGTCTATTAAACGGCTTTAGTATTTCGTTGTTTGCACCTCAACGTTTCTGTGTTCTCTTATTTTTATCCGCACAGAGGTTGTAGTGCTCTCTCTGGTTTGTCGAGTTTTCTCGTAATTTATTTATTATTTTGTTTTACTTCCACCGGAGGTTAGGCTGCGTTTTTTCGTTAGTCTTGAAAATACACAGCTGCTTCCAGTGAGCAGGCTTGTTTGTCTCAAGCTCAAGAGTTTAATTTTATAGAAAAGATCATTGACTGCTTTGAGAGGAGGAATTGGTTAACCGGCGAGACTCATCTGTCGTAAGCCGCTTCGGCGAGCCAGCTGCGGCCTCCACCCCGCACTCGCCCGCACGCCCAGTAGTCAATATTCTTAATATGAAAGCTTCTTATCACTAATTAGAGGTAGGGACAGCCAGGTGCTGGACTACATAACAAGCACAAAGCCTTGCTAATGACCGCTTCCTGCCCCTGAGTCCACCTGCCTCAACCCCTCCCCACCTTGCTCCTGGACGCCATCTTCGCCTGCCTCAACCCCTCCCCAACCCTCCTCCTGCCTCAACCCCCCATTCTCCATCCTGCTCCTGGACGCCATCTTTGCTCGCATCAACCCAGCTCCTAATCCTGCTCCTGCCTCAACCCCCTCCCAATTCTTCACCTGCCTCAATCCCTTATTGCCAGCCCTGTTCCTGGGCGCCACCTTCGTCAGCCTCTACCTCTCCCCACCCTGTGTCTCCCTCAACCCCTTCCTCACCCAACTCTTGCCTTAACCCCTTCACCCCTCCCCTACCCTTTATCTGTCTCAACCCCCTCCCGCACCCTTCATCTGCCACCAACTTGCTCCTGCTCAACCCCTCCTTCACTCTTCTGGATGCCAACTTTGCCTATCGCCGTCTCTCCTACTCTTTACCTGATTCATCACTCCCCCCCTCATCTTTCACCTTTGCCTGCCTCAGTCCTTCCCTTTTTTCTACCTGAATATCACATCCTCCTGCCTCATCCCCTTCCTCATCGTTCACCTGTAAGCCCCCTCCCTTCCAAGGCGTTATCTTCGGCTGCCTTGGCCTCTCCCTCATCCCTCACCTTCACGCCATCGTCACCCGCCTCAAGCCTTCCTCCACTCCTCAGCCACTTGATAATAATTAGCAACTTATACATATAGTTGACAATTCATAAAAAAAAATGTGACGAATAAAGGAAATATTTTTATATTAAAGAGCAGAACAGTATTCTAGTGTTTTATTACACTAGTTATTATATATCAGAGATGCTGCAGAAGAGAATTTTATGGCAAAGAGTAAAATGTCTGTGGGAAAAATGTGCACTGTAAAAAATAAACCCTGGGAGTTCTGATTAAAGATTAAGGAACCAGGTAGGAAGGGAAGGAGCGTAGTTTTGTATTTATAGGAAGCACAAGCCATGAATAAGGAAGAGGAGGAGAATTATGGGAGTCTAGAATTCAAAGAAAAAAAAGATTGACGACACTTTGGCGTGAACGTAAAAGCAAGGAGGAAGTGTTATGAATGGGAGAGGAGGAAAGATATAAAGGACCGGCAGAAGAAGCGGACGGGACATATCCTGCGTGGAGAGGAATTGATGGAGGTGATGGATGGATGGCAGGTATGAGGGGAGAAGAGCAAGACGAAGGAAAAGAAAATCTATGCTGGATGGCCTGAAGACCCGGAGAAGCTATCAAGAGATGAAGGGAAGGGCTCAGATAGAAGACTCCGCCGACTGACTGATCCATGACTGAATCTGTCCAGGAGCAGAACACCGTAGACGAGACCTGATGATAACGGAACATTTTCTTCACCTTCAACATTTCACATTTGTACAGTCGGCAAAAAAAGTATCGAACACACATGGGTTGGGTGAACAGAATTTGAATGAAATCTAATAACACGAAATTCGATACTCTTTTTGCCCACTTTATATGTACTTAACTGTATTCTGTTCTCTACATTAAATAAAACAAATCACTTTAGTTCATATGTTTGTGTTTAATGAGTCATCAAGTAACAAACAAGACGAATGGTAATACATAATAATCTTCACTTTCAACACAATCAGAAGCCTTAGACTACACCACATAGCACTCATTCTTGTGTGTGTGTGTGTGTGTGTGTGTGTGTGTGTGTGTGTGTGTGTGTGTGTGTGTGTGTGTGTGTTGATGTGTTTGAACTGCGGCCTAATGATGTCCGCCCCCTGTGATGGAGTCCGGGAGGCGGGGTGATCAGTGGACGTGTTTTGTCCCCGCCAGATGATCCCTCGTTAAGTCCCTCCTCCTATATGACCTGGCTGCTCATTTTCTCATCTTAGGCCACCCGTCACTCGAGCCTTCGTTGTCCTCCCCCTCCTCCCTCCCCTCCTTCTCGTCCTCCTCCATCTCTCTCGTCTTATTTCCTTGGTATTGATTTTATTCTGTTGTCACTCCCGTGTTGGTAAATACACAACAAACAGTCTGTATGGTAAACGTCTACCTGCCCGCTGCAACCAGCATCTACATCCATGTGTGAGTAAAACACTGATGGAATTGGTAAGTTACATTTAGCAAGTCTGTGTTGCCAAGAATACTCTGGAGCCGTACGCTACATTATATTATTTATTCTTATGCACTCACTCCTCCATCCCTCGTGACACACACACACACACACACACACACACACACACACACACACACACACACACACACACACACACACACACACACACACTCATTCTTGTGTGTGTGTGTGTGTGCCCGCGTGCACGTGAGTGTGAATGCTTGTATATTTGAGCACGCGCGCGTTGTGTGTGTGTGTGTGTGTGTGTGTGTGTGTGTGTGTGTGTGTGTGTGTGTGTGTGTGTGTGTGTGTGTGTTCGCACGCACGCGCATGCCTGGCCATGTTTGTGTTTGCACTCGTGTCATTTTATGTGTGTGTGTGTGTGTGTGTGTGTGTGTGTGTGTGTGTGTGTGTGTGTGTGTGTGTGTGTGTGTGTGTGTGTGTGTGTGTGTGTGTGTGTGTGTGTGTGTGTGTGTGTGTGTGTGTGTGTGTGTGTGTGTGTGTGTGTGTGTGTGTGTGTGTGTGTGTGTGTGTGTGTGTGTGTGTGTGTGTGTGTGTGTGAGTGAGGGAGTGATAGCATGAATATGTGGGGTCAGGTTAGCACATAAAGAATACACATTTGATATTTGACACCTTAAAGTTGCACGCACTGGTACATATTTAAGTCTGATATTGAAAAATAATATCGTATTGATTTTTCTTGTCCCCGAACTCAATTTTCACTTTATCATAATTTAGGCATTGGTGCTCAGGTCATGTGATCTATATCCGTTTATGTGTATGTTGGCAAGGATCAAACGACACAAAACATCACCTTACATTGAAAAAAGGAAGGGTGTTTTTTTTTCATGGTGCCACTATTCCATATTTGTTTCACTGATATGTCCGTAGTCTTCTTAGGTGATGAGGTAAACTATCCTTATTTTTCCACACGTTTATGGTATTTGCCTTTATCATGAATAACATGACACTCGTGCTTGATCTATTTGGCGTTGAGCACTGAAGCACTTAGGGTATCTGTTCACTGCATGATGGTCGCTGTCATGGAATCACTGCACAGTCACAGGCTCGGCAGCGTGACAGCGGCAAGAACACGACACGGGCGGGAACTGGGTCGGTGTAAAACTCCCTCAATCAGTAACTGAAAAATAAAAGTTAGTCTTCCAGCAGCACGTCCGTGGTGCGGCGACTGACTGTACTTACTCACTGACACTCCACCGACGGAATCAGTTGAATATATATACAGAGGAAAGAGGAGGGTGAGCAAATGACAAGAAAGAGGGGAGAGCCAAGGTGGCAATTGGTTAAGAAGCTGAGAGAAGGGAGTGGTGGTGGGGTGGCGACGCCAATCCCCGGAGCAGAATGGACGTGACCCCTCGCTGGCTTCCCCTCACAAGGAGGAGGAAGAGAAGACAATAAATGAGACACGTAAGGAGGTGAAGAAGGGCAAGGGAACATTCTGCGGAGAACAGGGAATAAGGGGTGACCGCGAAATATAACGTAAACAGGAGATTATCTCGCGTAGATTTTAATCATTTGCATTCTTCAAAGATCCCTGCATCTGATTTATTTGCTCGTACTCACCGAAGCAATTATATATATATATATATATATATATATATATATATATATATATATATATATATATATATATATATATATATATATATATATATATATATATATATATATATATATATATATATATATATGTATATATATATATGTTTTTATATATATTTGTCTATATATATGTATATATATATTTATATATATATATGTGTGTATATATATATATCTATATATATGTCTGTTTATATATATATATATATATATATATATATATATATATATATATATATATATGTATATATGTAATTATATATGTTTATATATTAACAGAGACAGAGAGACAGACAGACACAGACAGACAGACATACAAACGGACAGACAGGTAGACAAGCAGACAGACGGAATAGCAAAGGTGCATTTGATAAGACTAAGAATGAATGGAAGACCAACTCACGGCTTCTTATGTGAATGTTACGATAAAATGTTAACGATTTTCATTGTTATGTGTAATAATTTCCACGTTTTACCATTCATCGTTTTTTACCACAAGTATCCGGGAAGTCTGTGTCCTCTGGTTAAGGACCGTTTTTCTTTGGCTTCCGTCTTTTTCCTTCCTTTGTTGCCACGCTTCCGCGCCACGCTTCTCCCCTCCTTACGACGCGTAGTAAAGGTCATCCTCGCCCTCATAACATTCATTGATATGTTTGTTGACGGTATAAAGATTTCTTTATGAGAATACTTCGCAACTGACGTTTTTGTATGGAAACTTTCTTCAGAATTGATTTGAAGTATTATGTAGTGTACTTTATTGTACACACATGCGTGCGATTACGAATTTGTGTTTATGTATGTATGTACTTCTGTCTGTCTGTCTGTCTGTATGTATGTATGGATGAGATATATATATATATATATATATATATATATATATATATATATATATATATATATATATATATATATATATATATATATATATATATATATATATATATATATATATATATATATATATATATATATATATATATATATATATATATATATATATATATATATATATATATATATATATATATATATATATATATATATATATATATATATATATATATATATATATATATATATATATATATATATATATATATATATCTTTTCATCGCGTCCCCTTCTTTCCGCTCAAAGGAGCATCGATTGCCTCCGGGGAAATTCAACTTAAATATGAAGACTGAATAATGTACATGAGATGAGGCAGAGGAATGGGGTAAAAAATGGATTGGAAAAAATATAAAGCAAATTAGGAAGTTTGTGACAAAGGTTTCCATGGCTACCAATCTTCGGAAAAAAAATCTGTGCTGCAAGATGAGTCGACCAGTGGCCGCTTCCACACGACCTTTGTGGGAGACAAAGGCTAAGACCTCTTTCCTCTCCTCCGGCGAGCAAAAATTTCTGAACACATTTTTTTTCTGGTGCGTGAACCTCCCCTTCCTTCCCTCTGTTCCTTCATCTTTCCCTCCTTTCTTGCCCTTCCACTCGTCCCCTTGTCTTCATTTAAGCTCCGTATTTTTACTTTTACTTCTTTTCTCTATCCGATTATACGGCACCATTTTATTTCAAGGTCGTCATTTCAATATCCGCGTCACCTCAATCTCTCTCCGCCGCACATTTTTCCTGTCACCTCGTCTTCCTGTCGGTCACACTCCGGCTTTCAGTTTTCTCTTTTTCTTTTAACCGCCACCTGAGTCGACCCTTGGCGTATTATTTACATTTTGAGCGTCCCAAGCCAAGGCTCCCTCAGCTTCTACAAAGGCTTCAAATATTCAAGGAACCTGTTGACACGGAGGCGACTGCTCTTAGGGGATCCTCCATTGGCGTGATGGAAAAAGGGAAAAAAAAGAGATGCTGCTGCTCGGGTATTATTTTTTTATCTGTAAGGACTGTCAGGTTGAGGCCGGAGCGACAGAGGTAGGAAAATAGAGAAAAGTTTTCTTTGTTTTGGTGTTGGTGTTGGTGTTGGTGGTCGTAGCGGGTGACGCCTCTGGTCTTGTGTTGGTGGTGCGGCGCGTAAACGAGACAATAAAAAGCGAGGCTCGAATGGAAAGTCTGACAACTGCACGAATATCTACTTGTCGGAATATTGTTCTGCCTCACCTGCCCCGGCGGCAAAACACCTGCGGAAAAACGGTGATGTACGTACACTTTCGGCTGCCTCTGTGTGTGTGTGTGTGTGTGTGTGTGTGTGTGTGTGTGTGTGTGTGTGTGCCATCATGTGTGTCAACTTTGCAAAACTCTCAAACACACACACACACACACACACACACACACACACACACAGATATCCAGCGAGAGGCAACAAGAGGTGGAGCGGAATATTGGTCAGCAAGGGAGGAGAAAGAATCCCCCAAAACACCGGTTATTGTCTCCGAGGGAAGGCAATATCAATTTACTTCCATAAGAACACGCCCTCATCTTTTACTGCGCTTCTCCTCCTCCTCCTCCTCCTCCTCCTCCTCTTCCATATTCTCCGTGAGCACGACCCTCCTGATCTCTCCCTCTTGATTTATTTGCTTGCCAGGGACAGAAAGAAAAACGTCTGGATCGATTTTTACTTCAGGAAACGTATTTGTGTTATTAGTCTACTTAACTTTTTTGGTTGTAGTACTCGCTTTTAAAGGTTCTGCAAAGGATAAATGATTGTATTAATGTATATCCGGGGTACGGGGAGGCAGCAGCGTGTGATGTCCTCTGATCTTCCTCATTCACCTCATTCACTCACACATGAGGGACGCAGAGCCTTAACCCTTTTCATTCCCATATCGCCAGAGTGAGCTCACAGATCCCCGAGCCCCGTCATCTCCAACAACCCCTCCTCCCTCCTTCACCTCCCTCCTCCACGTCCACGTCTCTGTCCTTGCGCTGCAGTCCATCCATACGGTCCTTCTCTCTCTCTCCTTCTCTCTCTCTCTCTCTCTCTCTCTCTCTCTCTCTCTCTCTCTCTCTCTCTCTCTCTCTCTCTCTCTCTCTCTCTCTCTCTCTCTCTCTCTCTCTCTCTCTCTCATCCTTCCCTCTGTTCCCCCTCCCCGCCCACCCACCCGCCGTGCATCCAAGCTTAATACACATCTATCTTATTCTACAGTTCCCTTCCCTTTCTCTCTCTCTCTCTCTCTCTCTCTCTCTCTCTCTCTCTCTCTCTCTCTCTCTCTCTCTCTCTCTCTCTCTCTCTCTCTCTCTCTCTCTCTCTCTCTCTCTCTCTCTCTGTCACACACACACACACACACACACACACACACACACACACACACACACAGGAAGGAGCCTCTCGTGTGTTTTACAGTAAGTGAACAAACGGGCTCCCAACGTCTTGTCTGTAATCATAAACTTATTCGGTGCCCTCGGCCAGTGCCTTAATATCTCAGGTTCTCCGCGCGGCTCGGAGTGGCTCTCCCCTCGGAGCCTCAACAAGTGACTGACCCGGGACCTCATTATCGTGGCATCAGTGTTTCCTTCCCTCGTCACCAGCGAGGGGAGGAGGAGGTGGTAGCGCATTCTTCCGCTACTCCCCTCTTCTCTTCCCTCTTCACACCTCTCTTTGGATCTTAAGACAAGAGATTTTGCTAATTTCATCGGGATACAAGAGAGATTTCGTCAATTTTGCCAATATGCTGTATTTCGGTGGTGTTTCTGTCAGAGGATGTAACGAATTACTTTCTCAGATTAGTTCCTGAGAAATGCACGATACGGAGGTGTCTTGACTCCCTCACATGACCCAGACATTATTTTCCAGGAGTTCTATATGTGTGCGTGTGTGTGTGTGTGTGTGTGTGTGTGTGAGAGAGAGAGAGAGAGAGAGAGAGAGAGAGAGAGAGAGAGAGAGAGAGAGAGAGAGAGAGAGAGAGAGAGAGAGAGAGAGAGAGAGAGAGAGAGAGAGAGAGAGAGAGAGAGATATTCATATAACCATCCCATCTAACTTAACAGGGCAGCAATACTACAAGGTGATAAGTGAAGGAAAGATGCATGCAAAATATTCAACAAGATATTAGCGACAAAGAAAATGCTTGAGGGATGATCTTCTTCAAGCCAGGAAGCGGAGGTCTTGTGGAGGCGACGAGACAAACGCGCCTCTCTTAAAAATTCCTGGTTGCTATTGTCCTGCCTTCAGTTCTTTTCCTTTTTTACCTAAGCCGAGTGAGGGATGAGGAAAGGCGGTGGAGGAGCACAAGATATATTTAATCCATAACAAGCTCGAGTGGTACAATAATACTGTCGTTTTGCTGGTGCTCTTAACTCCAAGGCTTCAACTCTTTACATAAACGCCAACTTGAAGGGCGTAACAACCAAGAATCTTCCCACTTGCATCATATTTTCGTTCTCTCATGAGTTTTAGGTTAGCCAGAATTTTCATGTTTCCTCCTTCACTGTTCCAATATGCTTCTTTGGGTGTGAGTGAGGTGCAACAGGAAAATGATCCCTTTTTTTCAGTATAGATTCACTGGTGCTGAGAAAGGTTGATTACGCCACAGCTATTTTACAGAATGACAGTCACTGGTAAAAAAATCTCTCAATATAACAAGAGCTTAGGATCAAAGTTCCAATCAAATATCACTGCTCCATTCTTTCGTTTAGTTTTATGAATAGGTCAGAGAACTATCTTCAGAATAATTGCAAGAGTTATGGTAGTTAGCTGATTCGTCTTGTCAGCAATCAAATCAAGGATGACGAACGTGAAAGCACAAAAAGATGGGTTTGCGTCTCCTGTAAATGTCAGCAAGACTAGTGTCAGGAGGGAAAAAAAAGTTCTGCCACATACTCTCAAGTTAATTGAAAAAGTTTGTACCTTGGTAGAGTGCCGGGGAGCGAGGAGAAGAGAAAGAAAAAAAAAAGGGGTGGAGGAGGAGGAGGAGGAGGAGGAGGAGGAGGAGGAGGAGGAGGAGGAGGAAGAGGAGGAAGAGGAAGAGGAGGAGGAGGAGGAGGAGGAGGAGGAGGAGGAGGAGGAACACAAAGAAAGAGCAAACAACAGCAGACCTGATGGTCCTAACGAGGCTGTTTGTGACAAGCTACACTAACTGCCTACTCAAAGGTTGAAGATGAAGGGCAGCAAAGGCGAAGGCTCCTCCCCCCCCACCCCCCCATCCCTTCAGCCAAAGCTGGCAGGAAAGGAAAAAGAACCATGCAGCATGGAAAAACTGCATGGAAATTATGTAGGAAAGAGGGAAGAACTACTATTACTGTTACCACTAACCGGGCGATAAAAACGGACAAGGACACCAATATTCGAAAGAACTTAACGTTATTACGACAATGAGTAATATCTTAGTTGCGGGTTGGATTCAATTACTTGTCTAATCTATTCTTGAAGGTCGTAACTGTTGTACTATCAACGATATCATAGGGTAGAGAATTCCAAACATTAACGACTCGATTGAAGAAGTGTTTGGCTTCGTGCGACGGTAATCTTTTACCACTTATCTTGAAATTGTTTTTTCTTCTTGTTCTATTTGATCGATCAAAAGGAGAAGGAGGAGTCGGAGGAGGAGGAGGAGGAGGAGGAGGAGGAGGAGGAGGAGGAGGAGGACGACGACGAGGACGAGCATGAGAAGGAGGAGGAGGAGGGGGAGGTAGAGGAGTGGTTGGATTCAAAATACTTGTCCAATCTATTCTTGAAAGCCATAACTGTTTTACTATCAACGACATCACAGGGTAGAGAATTCCAAACAATAAGGAATCGATTGAAGAAAAAGTGTTTGGCTTCGTGCGACGATAATCTTTTACCACTTATCTTGAAATTGTTTTTCTTCTTGTTCTATTTGATCGATCAAGAGAAGGAGGAGGAGGAGCATCATGAGAAGAAGGAGGAGGAGGTGGAGGAGGAGGAGGAGGAGGAGTAGGAGGAAAGGAGGAAGAGGAAGAGGAAGAGGAAGTGGAAGAAGAACAATAACAAGAACAAACAAAAGAAGTAGGAGAAGACGAGAAGGAGGAAGAGGAGGAAGAGGAAAAGAAGAGGAAGGAGATGAAGATGAAGAGGAGGAGTCGTCGAGGGGCGCAACAGGTGGCGGTGGGCATGCAGGGAGGGCCGCCGCGGACTATTATACTTCCTAATTATGGGGCAGTCCGGAGCGCACGTGTGGGGGCCGCGGCGCTCCAGTAGCCTCGTGTTGTGCGGGTTGTCGCCTTTTTTGTGGGGTTTATTGCCTTGCAGAGTGTGTGTGTGCGTGTGTGTGTGTGTGTGTGTGTGTAGGGGAGGTAAGGACGAATGAAGCACGTGGTTAACTTGTCTCATTCTTCTTGCTCCTTTTGCACTTTAATTTCCTACTTTTCCACTCTCCCCTTCGTCCCCTTCTCTTCCCTTTCCTCCACTTTTTTTTTGCTCATCCTGTTCTCCCGTACAAATGGCTCTTTTAATGAAGCTCGTAAGCCCTGCATAAAACCCTGGTAATGTTTCAGGCCGGTAGTAGTGACCGCCCAGCCGCGACGTCATCCTGTTTTCAAGCGTGTTCGAAGCTAATGCTGCTCTGTGCTCGTCGGTGCTTGCTCACTGCCTCGACCTAGCAATACAAGACAAATATTATCGTAAACTCTTGTCTTCGGTTGCGTTTAGAGAGCCAAGTAGAAGTTGATGGAAGCGCTGTAGTTACTAGTACTTCCCTGTCTCGTGGAAATTGATGATCCGGTAAAATTTAAGGGGAAATATATTTTAAATTTTACCGAGATATGAACTAGCTAGGAGAACGTAGTAGTGTTGAGGATAAAATAAGGAGTCTTTCAGTTTCTTCGTTTTCGTTGTCTGTGTGAAATAAGATTTATTTTGCCAGTTTAACAACATTCTACAAGTTATCTGGCGCTTGAACCTGAGACCAATTTCCGCACGAGGCAAAACATAAAAAAAGGGAATTTGTTGCCTGTTTTTATACCTATATGGAGGTCGGAGTGGGCGTTATCGCGGGAGGGGATCTGCGGCGGCTGTAGCAGGAAGTTGAGGAGGTGAGGGTCGGGAGTCGCGCCGAACAGTGCAGGTAATTGGTCCTGTAAAACGATAAGCATCTCAGAGGGGCGATGGTCGTTCCGATTTACTACGACTTGGCCAAACTGTCTAGACGACCCCCACACCCACACCTCTCAGGGTCGTGCATAAACCACAGACTAACGCCCTCAAAACAGCCTTTTCTTTTATTTCTTCCTCCCTCCCTTCCTTGACCTTCGTTCGCCACCCTCCACCGCCTCATCTATCGGCTGTCTCCTCCAGGTCTTCTTTACCGGATATTACGTGTCTATGCACATTATTATTACTCTCTCTCTCTCTCTCTCTCTCTCTCTCTCTCTCTCTCTCTCTCTCTCTCTCTCTCTCTCTCTCTCTCTCTCTCTCTCTCTCTCTCTCTTTCGGATGTTTTAAGTATTCCCGGGCTGGTCAGCGAGGGAGCGTGCGGGCAAGGCGCTGTCGGTGGGTTGAGTGGACAAAAATAAAAAGGAAACGGTGTGTAATGAGCATTTGGGTCTCTTGTCGCAATCCGGTATGCGCGCGGGAAACGTTGTCTCGCGTGGATTTTGCTGCACAAGTGTCGAAAAAAAGGGATTGTGATTTTTTTTTTTTTTTTTTGCGTGTGAGGTGGGGAGATTTTTTTGTGGTTGGCATTTTTTTCATCGGAGCTTAAAATGGTTTGATTGTTTTCTGTTGTTTGTGTGTTTTGTAAAGTATGTTTTCACGGTTAGTTTGTCCTTATTTCTATCTATTAGGTGGTTAGTCTATGTGTGTGTGTGTGTGTGTGTGTGTGTGTGTGTGTGTGTGTGTATGCATTTTTTTTTTTTTGTGTGTGTGTATGCCTGATTCACTGCCTGCTTACCTGTGTCTGTTTTTCTTTTTTCTGTGTCAGGTTTTCTTTTGTGTCTGTCTATACATCTCCATTTTTGTTTAATGTCTTGGTCAATGTTTGTCTTCCTGTCTGCTGGATTGTGTGTCTGTCGAAAAATCTTTGCTTCTCTCTTTCTCTCCCTCTCTCTTCCTCTTTCACTTTCCATATCCCTCCCTCCCTCACTCGTTCACTCTCTCTCTCTCTCTCTCTCTCTCTCTCTCTCTCTCTCTCTCTCTCTCTCTCTCTCTCTCTCTCTCTCTCTCTCTCTCTCTCTCTCTCTCTCTCTCTCTCTCTCTCTCTCTCTCTCTCTCTCTCTCTCTCTCTCTCTCTCTCTCACACACACACACACACACACACACACACACACACACATTTATATAACTTCTGCTCCTCCTTTGTTGCCTTTCCAGTCTTCATCAGTTCCAGGGAGACATTTAAGAGACGTCTATTGTTCAGACTTTATTTTTCATTCTCTTTATGGGCAAAACAAGCCATAGGATCCTCAGAAACGTATGTGTAAAACCCATCTTTGGATTCTTTATTGTCGTTTTCGATCCCGCAACCATAAAGATCATTCCATAATACCCTGACCTTTTGACATTACCTAGCGTTACATCATGTTTTTTTCCCCATTTTCGTTCCAGCCTCGGTGTGAGACAAGATGCGTGTGGCTGTATGTGCGTGTTCTCCGGGGGCGTATTGCTCTCCCATGCAGGCGACAAAAGTGTTTAGGCTGTGTTTAAGCGTCTGTGTTGCCAGCAGGTGTTGGGCACAGAGGTAAAGAAGAACAGATGGAAAGAAGAGAAGATAGATGAAAGAGAACCAACAAGGAAGCGGAGAAAGGAAGAGTTGAAGTGGGAGGAGGAGAAAGTGTTTAGGCTGGTTGTAAGCGTTCTTGTTGGCAGCAGGCGTTGAGCATAAAGAGCAAGAGAAAATATGAGAAAATAGAAGAGAGAACCAACAAAAAATGGAGAAAGGAAGAGATGAAGTAGGAGGAAGAAAAGTGTTTAGGCTGTGTTTAATCGTCTGTATTGGCATCAAGCGTTTGGCATAAATACAAAGAATAACAGACAGAAAGAAGAGAAGATAGTAGAGAGAGAACCAACAAAAAACGGAGAAAGGAAGAGATGAAGAAGGAGGAAGAGAACGTGTTTAGGCTGTGTTATATCGTCTGTATTGGCATCAAGCGTTTAAAGACAAAGAAAAACAGACAGAAAGAAGAGAAAATAGAAAAGAGAATCGACAAGAAAGCGGAGAAATGATGAGATGGGGTGGGAGGGGAGTGGAAGGAAGAAGTGTTTAGGCGTTAGGCACAAAGACAAAGAAAAACAGATAGAAAGAAGAGAAGATAGAGGAGAGGGAATCGAAAACAAAGCAGAGAAAGGATGAGATGGAGTGGGAGGGGAGTGGGAGGGAGAAGAAAGGAGTAGTCAGATCGTTATATCGCTAAATTCAGCCAACAAAGGCAGCTTGGAAAACACGGTTGTTTATCCGAGCAGTAACGTCGCCTCGCGCCCACGCTGAACAAAAGCTCCATCAGGGCGTTGGAAGGGAATGTGCGCCGCTATCCTTTGAAAAAAATCTTTTTACCCGAGGATGAGTTTTGTAGATGTGAACGTTTTGCTCCTTGTGAATTTTATCGAGACCGAGCCTTGACCTGCACGGCTTGAGACTAAAGACCGTTTGAGCGTCTAGACACTGGACTGAGGACACCTTCACCCATCCTTCCCTTTACCCTAGAGTTCATCCCCCCCTCTCTTCCTCCCCACTCCCAAGACGCTTCCTGTCCACCTTGCTGCATCTAAGCCATTAAGCCGACTCCTTCTTTGTACCCAAGCATCATCCTCCCTCCATCTCCAAGACCGCTGACCTGTGTGTGTGTGTGTTGCAATAAGGGAGCTGCTGTCCAGGTCGCACACTGCTCCTTGAAGGTCAGCAGCCAGCACCTTATGAGGCCAGGCAGTCAGCCAGCCAGCTCGCTCCAGCACCCCGCCTGATGAAAGGTCGGGGGCCGCGCAAAGAACGGTGGGAATGGAGTAATTAACCAGTAACTCGTCATTACCGGAGGGCGATAAAAAGGCAGACAAATTGAGCCATATCCTCGATAGCTCCCGGCATGCACTGGCGGCCAGAATCAATGGGGGAAATTACGTCTTATTTCTTCTGGCAGATTCACATGGTAGTTAACGCATGACGGATGTGTCTTGGCCGCTGTCAGGAGGGGAGCAGGGGAGGGCGGCCGGCGGGTTGTTGTGGGCCTCTTGGAAGGACGACTCAAGGATGAAATTACCTGAGGCGAGCACTGGGCCTTACGTCCCTAGGGTGGCCGGGAAGGCGATGGGCGCCGCTCCTGCGTGAACCTGGCCAGTTTGTCACTCTGTTTTTGCTGTCCACCATTCAAGAGGGTGATTATAGGCTATAACTCACACTCGTAAGGAGCTTTCTTATTAACAAATAGCAGCACTTTTCCGCCTTTCACTCATACCTCTGATGTTATTTTTTTCCATCTCACCTTTTCGTTATTTATTCACGCAGCTCAACCGCCGTGTGATCAATAATTTATAATGATCTCGTTTTCTAGTTTTTGCTGGCGATGTACATTTTAAGCATCTCTTCTCACCTGTATCTTTATTAAGTAACCTAGACAGACTTTTTTTCCCCTAACCCAACACAGCCTCGCCGCTGCCTCCACGTTTATTTTTATTTATAGTGCCTTCTCAAATAAAGTCGTTCTCTCCCTCTCCTTCCTCCCTCCCTCCCCCCCTCTCCCTCTCTCCCGCCGTCTCCCTGCCCCCTCCCTCTCATGCTGCGTGCTCCGAGCGACGCCTTGGGGGGGGAAATGACAGACGAGGTGCTAATTAGAGTCATTATAAAGTATTGCGTTTTTCCCCCGCTCGCCACCTGGCCAGCGGTTCTCCGAGGGCGTTTTTTTTTCTTTTTCTGAGCGCGGCGCGACTCACCTTTCCTGTGGCTCGGTTTCGGCAGGTGAGGTGGAGCGGATTTGTTGCCTTATTGTGGATTTGTTTAATAAGCAGTCTTTTCATGTTGACACCTTTTTTTGTTGTTGTTAGTGTTTGATAGGGTTCAGGTGTCTGGGGGTCCCGCGTGGTGCTGGTGGACGGGCTGACTCGTAATGGCTCGTTGGAGGTGTGGTGTGGTGGCCTGCGGTGTCTGTTCCTTGGTGCTCGTTTCATTGGGCCAGTTTTACAGTCCAATCTAACAAGTTCGTAAGCTCCCTAACCAAACACATAATACCACGAAAACTCCTTCTATAGTGCTTGGCGCTGATAGAAAAAGATGGAAACTTTAGAAAACCACACTAGAAATCTCTTTAGTATCTGGTATTGAGTAGAAATGACGGATCATTGTGGAGAATATAGTTTGTTTTGGTCGCTTACAATGACTATGTTGGACTGTCGAACTGGCCCATTGTTGTCTCTGGTTTTGTATGTGTCTGCTCTTTAACATTGCTACGCTTGTTGTCATGGAATAAGATGAAATGAATGAATTAATAATATATAGATACATAAGTGAATAGATATAGTTTTTTTTTACCATTCTGCAAGATCTCACTCTCCTTACTTCTCATATCTATTTATCAATTTATCTATATCTATTTATCTATATTAATCTATCCACAACATTTGCTTTAGATATATGTAAATCATTCTGGTGTTGCATTTTTCTTGGCTAACATTGGACAGTACATTCCTGAACAACAAAAGGCAGATATACTACTATTTCAATACCTGTGCTTCCTTCATA
>NC_066510.1:23928206-23940706 GCF_024679095.1 Eriocheir sinensis
AAAAGATAGAGAGAGAGAGAGAGAGAGAGAGAGAGAGAGAGAGAGAGAGAGAGTGAGAGAGAGAGAGAGTGAGAGAGAGAGAGAGAGAGAGAGAGAGAGAGAGAGAGAGAGAGAGAGAGAGAGAGAGAGAGAGGGGTTACCGCCCATAGTCATCCTTAGCTGAGCCTCCCCCCCCCCCTCCCTCGATGCAGTCGCAAAGGACCAGGGGCTCCGGGCAGTCGGTAACAAAACCCTTGCCACCTGACACGCCAATATTAATCATTTTTTCTGTGTCCTCGCTGCAGGAACACGCCGGGCGATAACTACTTCGGTGTTCTTTACCTTCAAACGATGGTCAGGAGGCGCAGGACGGCGGATTTATTCTCGAGCAGCTCCAGATTGCAGCTGCATTGTTAGCATCTCTTTGTGAACGGGAGCGGGAGTGTTGCTAGCTTTTGTCGGCGCTCTTTTGTCACTCCTCACCGCGCCGAGAGCGTTCGTCCTTACAGGGTTTTCCGTGGAGGGTACATGGAACGTCCCCGCGTAGCGGTAGGCAAGATTCGGTAGCTAAGTGTTCGTAGTTGTGGCGGTGCTAGCAATGACTGTAATGAGTGCTGGTTCACTGTTATAGCTGCAGTACGGTAGTGTAGGGATAGTAGTTGATGCAGTTGTAGTAGCATAGTAGTTGTTGTTATTGCTCTAGTAATTCAATAATGATGATGATAATAATAATAATAATAATAATAATAATAATAATAATAATAATAATAATCATTATCATTATTATTATTATTATTATTATTATTATTATTATTAATGTTATTATTGTTATTATTATTACGATTATTATCATTATCGTTACTACTACTACTACTACTACTACTACTACTGCTGCTGCTGCTGCTTCTGCTGCTTCTGCTGCTGCTAGTATAATGTTAACATCATGAAATAACTACAGAATGTGTTGTCGTTGTGACTTTCTCCTCTCTTGAAGTTGGATTTTCCTCCAAGTTATAACTTGTTAACAGGTTTAAAGACAGCGTGCGAAAATTTTGCTTCAGAAAGTAAACGAATAAAGTTGAGTCAGACAGGATACTTACGGCACACCCGGAGAAGGTGGCTTCCTGCCCGCTGTGCTGTTCTCTTCTGCTGTGTTGGTTTCCGCAGCACAAAGGAACCAAGAGGGGGGATGCATTCCGTGCTTTCTGTCGGTCTTCCTAAGGGGCGTACGAAAAGTGTTGTTTTGGTTAGCTTGACTTAGATCTGTGTATGCAGGTCAGGGGGCCAGTGTTGGTGGTGGCGGTGGTGGAGGTGGTGGGGGGGCAGGATGAGGGGGGAGAAGGGTATAGGAAAGGCGAGATGCAGTGACTCACCAGGGGGGGGCGAAGGGAAAAGGAGAGGAGGGTGACCGTGGCGCCCTTCGGTTGCAACACTGCATATCAGGGAGATAAAAAATCACTCCCCTCTAAAAGTTCCCCTCTTAGGCCGGTCATTTTGCCAACCCTTTTTAGGGGCAGGGGAGAAAGAGAGAGAGAAGGGGGTCGGAGTGTATGCAATGCAGCTCATAACCAGATGCTCGATAATGTCTCTTCATCCCGATGATCAGTTGCTTCCGTTTCAATTATGGCTAAAAAAGTATAATAAATGTGCTGACTAGGTAACGTGTGCCGCTGTATGGCTCTACTGTTTTGTCATGTGCCGTAACGAGGAGAAGCGTGTGGTGTTTATGTGCTGCTGGTGTTGTGGCAAGAGTTTTCTAATTTTATGCAGTGATCCAGTCTTACGGATATGCACCAAGGGGAGACTTTTATCGAGCCCCGTCTACTGGCATCACCTTCACCTTGATGCCAACTTAGTGACGCCACTCAGCACTGGTTGTTCTGCTACAGTCATGCGCTTCTTTGCTGGCCTAAGGAAAGCAGAAGACGCTGGAAGCGTATGCAGCCTTGATTTTTTTTAAGCTCAGCACAGCGTACGGTGGAGGGCGGCAGACTGCAGGTGAAAAATTGTGGGAAGGGACGGAGGAGTAAGACACACGGCGCGAGGCGCGTGTCGCGCACCCTGTCATTGGCAGCTGTGCAGAGGTGGATTTCTTTTAATATGTCGTACACGTGAGCGCGGCATCTTTTATTACGTGATAGCATACGGCCTACATCAAAAGTTCCCTGCAACCCATCCTCAGACGCCTCGCCTTACACGTCCACATTCATTTCTCATCCCCTTGCTGCTGCTGTTGCTCCTCGTTCTCGTTTCACTATCCATCAACTCTACCTTCGTCGCCGCTCCCGCTGGCCCATAAAACTCCGTCCCTCTTATTTGCAGTAGTTACGAGCCCAAAGCACCTTTGATACGGAAGGTGTGACGAACGTTCATTTCCTGCTTCATTAAGGAAAAGTGGATCTTGCCGCCGGAGATTAGCTTAGTCCTTATCTCTGTTCCGACTCGTAAGAAGACGAATAAAATTAGGTGTTTCAAATGAGCATATCAAACGTAGACTTTTTCGTGGAGATGGAGGTTTCCCGCTCCTGATGGTGAGCAACAAAGTGTGGCAACATGGTATACCCTTAGTGTGTGTCTGTGAGTGTGTGTGTGTGTGTGTGTGTGTGTGTGTGTGTGTGTGTGTGTGTGTGTACATAACTGCCTACAATACCTTCTTGATGAGATCGCTGCCTACTGAAATATATTGTGTACAGCAGTTCTTGTTAGTTTTTAGGAACTTGTTACATGAAGCTGCAGAGATTCATGTATACATTTTTTTCTTATTATTTATTTAGAGAAAACGATTAAATGGACTCGTGTGGGTGGACGCGTAATGCAGCGAGGCGTGGGTAGTGAGAAGCGTGGTTGTGCTAGGTTATGTTCGACTTGGGAAAAAGAATGAGCATATGACGGTTGCCAGTATTAACTCTGACAAAAAACATAGGTGTTATTTGGATGTACACTCCAGTCATCCTTATCCAGCCTATTCAGAACCTGCTCTCAAGTCCATTACTCCACGGCCTCACTCCCCCCTCCCTTCCCCACTCACACAATCTATTCGATTCATTTCCCAATAGTGAGTGACCTGCGGTGTTGCAGTTATGGTGATGATGATGATGGCGCTGCAGATAGTGATAGTGACCGTGATGATGCGACCCAACGCTCCAACCAGCCAAAATCTGCTTATTTATCTAATTTATAGCGAGAAAAATTAACACGGACATTTTTTCTCTTTCACCGGCAAAATGATTTATGGGCGAGCATGATAGCCTGTGATTTATGCGCGCACGGGTTCATTTGGCGCGTCTGGCTTGGGCCGCGGCGAGCCCAGCAACGGGCGTGAGCTCTCCGCGGCTCGTGTTGCGTACCGCAGCCGTCACTCCGCGCGTCTGAGAGTGTGTTGACGCTGTGAGAGCTGCAGCTGAAAGAGGAAGAGTGAGCAGAACACAAAGAAGAGAGAGAAAAAAATCCAAAAGTAATTGCATCTACTACTACTACTACTACTACTGCTACTGCTACTATTACTACTACTACAACAACTACTACTACTACTACTACTACTACTACTACTACTACCACCACCACCACTACTACTACTACTACTACTACTACTACTACTACCACTACTACTTCTACTACTACTACTACTACTACTACTACTATTTATACTGTTCTTACTATATTGACATTGCTGCTCCTAAGATAAGATACACTTTGCATAGTAGTAACATACGTCCCTACAAAAAGCCATATAATTTCTGGACAAGTTATCCACTTTGCTTTATCGTCCATCCTCCCTCACATTCATTTCATGATTGGCTGAGGTCTTCAGCCTTTCCCTAATATTTGTTACCCTGCAATTTCTCTCTCTCTCTCTCTCTCTCTCTCTCTCTCTCTCTCTCTCTCTCTCTCTCTCTCTCTCTCTCTCTCTCTCTCTCTCTCTCTCTCTCTCTCTCTCTCTCTCTCTCTCTCTCTCTCTCTCTCTCTCTCTCTCTCCCTCTTCCCTCTCATCTCAGGCCTCCCTCCCACACCCTGTTTCTCATTTACACGCTTCTAAGTCCTCAAGTCGTGCAGCTAAGACCAGTCCTCCTATTCAGTTGTCGCCTTATGAGAAGTGAGTGGCGGCGGGGTGGGCCCACCGGGACGGAACAAGGCCCGAGCCCCGCCACCTCCCAGGCAAACCTGTTCCTGAGGGGCGACACACTGAACCCGACTCGCCGGCTGGAAGGGATGACGATGCTCTCTTGTGGCGCGCGCCGAGGCTCTTTTGTTTCTGTTCCAAGGCATCAATGAGAGACAAGTTGCAGTTATGCGAAGCGAGTTAGGTGCGCCACTCCTTTGGGTGCATTCTTCTCAGGCTGACAGGAAAGTATGCGTATCACTCAAGTCTATAATGTTAATTAGTCTAGATTACGTTGGTTTTAAAAGATAGGTGATTACTGAAACACAGGATATATTTATTTGTATGGCCAAGAAAAAACATTGAAGTGAGTCGTTCATATATGATTCAAGATTTTATCCTGCAGATTATGTGAGAAAACTTGCTTGTCTTTACTTTACCTGCATTTTCATATAGGTAATGCATCCATTTGGATATGATCGAAAATACCGACATCATGATACATGCATTTATGTTGGAAAGACGATAAACGAATAGCTGGAAATTAGCAAACGTAATTGACTAAAAGCAATATTCCATCAACACCTCGATGCTCCGCGCATTACAGGTACACAGTTCGTTTCCTAGGCGGGGCGAAATTGCTCATCCCACTTACAGCATTAGCAGCAGTCCACCTTCTGGAGCACCGCCGCTCCCCTCGGCTCCAGAACGTCGGAGTGCCCCCAGGCCGCCGCGTCAGCAGCCGGAGGAGCGCGGGGAGGCGGCAGCAGGGAAGACTGGCCCAAATTATGTCTTCTCGGCTTGTCAGCTTCTCACCTCTCCTCGCCTTGTCACTATCACGAACCTGAGCCTTTCGATGCAGAGGAAAAGAAAAATCAAAGTGTGTTTTTGACAATAGCGTATTCCTTAACGTTTACATTTAGGTATACTTTGGTACCATGAAAATTGTCCATGTGACCCCTTTTACGCATGTTACCCATTTTCACCTTTTCATTCTCATACTCCCGAGTCCCGTTTTCTATCGTCTATTCTTCAACACCTGGACAAGTATCGGGTTACCTTTCCGTGTTGCCGGTCTCCGAGATGCAAGACATCCCCGAACCCCTGCAGATTATGCTATTAGATTATGTGTCCCTATTTTCACACATCCTTTAAATAGCCAGGTTTTCTTCGTCTTCATTCCTCTTTTTTTTAGTGTGTGTGTGTGTGTGTGTGTGTGTGTGTGTGTGATAGTTTCTCAGTCTAACACTTTGTGATACTGCAACCTTTACTTCCCCATTTCTCTGGGATCACGACCTCTGTATACACTGCTGCTTTAAAACTAGATACCTGCCTGATATATTCTTGCATTACTCGACAACTTTCTTTTATTTACATTATAACTCTTGTTCTCTTAATATACATTGATTTTGTATCTATGTGCTTCAGTTTATTCCAGACCCTCTCGCTGCACATTACTCTCTCCCCTACAGCATGCTTCATTTCTCTGTCACGCGTTTACACTCCGTTAGGTATTATACAATATGTTGCTCCGCGGCTCCCTCTCAGATCTCAGTGCAAGGTTACTTCGTCCGTATTCTCCTGTGCTGTATCTAATCCCCTTTCAAAGCCCACTTCTAGACGGTGTCCAGTGATCTGCCTCAGAAACCAGGCTTCCAAGAGACGTGAACTGTATACCCTTTCACCAGAATCTGCCCAATGGTATCTGCATGGAAGGTATGGAGAGGTGGGGAGGGGGAGGGAAGGAGGCAGGTCGGTGCAGGGAGGCAGGGAGGGAGCGAGGTGGTCTGAGCAGCGAGGGGACGCCACTAATTACTCGTTGGTGCCAGTAAGAAGGAAAGTTTTGTGTTGAGGGTGTCGGTTCCGTGCCATTGTCTGCCAGACGTCCGCTTCTTAACTCTGTCATTCCTTTCCAGAGTGTAATTTGTTCCGGCACAACACCTCAAAGACGAGAGCGAAAAATTGGCCGGCCGGTCCACTCCACTAACCGCTGGTAATTAGTTGAGCCATTCATCATTGTCCTGCCCCCATGGAGGCGGGGATGGAGGCAAGGGAGTGGCAGGAGTGGAGAGATAGCCGTGGTGGTGATGGTGGTGGTCATGGTGACGCTGAGAGTAGTGGGTGTGGATTGATAGCTAGTTAGGTCGACAGACAGATAGTAGTGGATGTTGATGGATAGTTGGGGTGGTGATGGTAACGGTGGGAGGACAAAGATATACAGTTGCCTTCTTGGTTGGTGATTTTGTGATAGCGGGAGACCAGCTCCTCCAGCAGCTTGGTGACCAACTTTCAAATCACATCACGAGGAGAAAAATCATTGTTGGTGCAGATGTAAGAAGTGAGAGAGCAGCATCCCTTCGAGGGCTGTTGTTTGTCGGGCCGTGAGAGAGCTCCTTTGTGCCTACTACAGAAAGCAGCCCTGAAAATATCGTAATGGGCAATACGCTTTCATTAACGTTTTTCAGGGCCACAAAGAAGCTCAAAGAGAAACGCGAGACAGGCTTCTGAATAATGACATTAAAGATTGAACGTGTATGTGTTCTCCCACCAGGCAACCACTCCCGCCAGGACAGAGGGAGGCCAGTTTTCCGTGCTGCCTCGGAGTCGCTTACGTATAATTATCTAAGGTTACGTTGAAGCATTTACGTCACTTATTCAAAGGTTCAAGTATGACCAATTAACCGGTCTTAGTGCTGTCGAAAAGGAGCCTGGTAGTCATTTATGCTGATTGGTGCACGTGTTTTAGCAGGCTGTACGGTCTATATCCATAACTGAGCAGTGGACTAAGTTTCTAAAGAGGGGAATGAGCTGCCCTTGGTAGTTCTGCGGCCTCAGCAACCCCGACACCCGCCGAAACAGGACCTGGAGGTGTCGTGGCAGCACGCGAGGTGACGGTCGCCGGCCTGCTATCAATGGGCGGGGACCGGTTATGGGGTATTGACGTCCGCCTCCCTCCCTCCGTCTTTGTTTCTCAGCCAGACTCATCAATCGAGCAGGGCGTGAATGACCCTCGGGTGGGAAGAGTAAATAGGACCACAGAAGATAATAATTGTGTATGGTAGTGCGATCCAACCTGTCCGTCTTTGTGGCGTCTCTATGGGTGCGCCGCCGGCCGCTTTGTGCTCTTCAAGGGCAACCTGTTTCCTGCAGTGTCGCATCGGGTGTCGAGTCTCCTTAACCTCTTGAGGACACTCCCCTGCAGACGACTCGCTGTTGTGAAAGGAGTCTCGACGCGCCGAGAACACTTGTCTTTTTATACCTAGAAGCATGGGGAAGAATTTTATTTGTGATCGAGTGTATTTGACTCATTCATTTTGTTCATGATTAGCATGGGGTTCCGTATCTTATTTGTTTTTGGCTGATTTATTCTCCGGAGATGATCCTATGTCGTCTTGTCCTTGAATTTTCACCTCCCTGGACAAACACAGGCCACGAAACACCTCCCGTGATCACCCGGGACGCCTAATGACACACTCCTGTCCCGTGTTGTTGGTGGTCGTCGCCGGGCCTCCTGTAATCTCTGCCACGTCTTTACCTGATTTAGTCTCGCCTTCTGCTTTCCGAACCCACTCATCAGCCTCGTCAGGGCGCTAAACACATGTTCAAGGACTCGTAACTCTGTGATGACCTTACTCAGCCTGTGATTGGGGAGCGTCATGAGGCGCCGAGCTGCCGCGCCCTCGCCTTGCCTCAGCAGTGGTGGTGCTCTTTTTTGGCTCCGGGAAAGAGGGAATCAGTCACTTGCTGCCTCTTCCTCCTCGTTCTCCTCTTGCTCTTGGTTCTTCTCCTCCTCCTCCTCCTCCTCCTCCTCCTCCTCCTCCTCCTCCTCCTCCATCATCATCATCATCATCATCATCATCATCATCATCATAATCATCATCATCCTCATCCTCCTCATCATTAATATTTCATCGTCTTCCTTGTTCTCTATTCTGCTTCTCATTTTTTCCCTTTCACTCCATCACCTCCTCCTCCTCCTCCTCCTCCTCCTCCTCTTCCGTGTAAAATATCGAAATTTGCAGACGACACAAAAATAGCCAACAGAGTCACTACGACAATGGATAAAGAACACTTTCAAGCCGATCTCGAACGTTTGAGTAGTTTGGCACGAACTTGGGAAATGGATTTCAATATTGAAAAGTGCAAGGTTATGCATATCGGAATCAATAACGATCGTATTCATTATCAAATTAACGGAGTGCGACTTTCTAAAGCCAGCAAAGAAAAAGATCTTGGAGTAATAATTTCGAACGATCTTAAACCGAGTCAAAATTGCACAGAAGTAGTAAAAACTGCCAACAAACTGATCAGATTTATTGGTCGTACATTTGAACGTAAATCAGAAAATGTAATATTGACACTGTACAATTCGTTAGTTCGCCCACATCTTGAGTATTGCGTTCTGTTTTGGTCTCCTTATTACAGAAAATATATAGATAAACTCGAGAGGGTGCAGCGTCGAACTACTAAAATGATCCCTAGACTGCGAAATAAACCGTACGAAGACAGACTTAATGAACTGATCTTATTTAGCCTATCAAAGCGCAGGGTAAGAGGTGACCTTATCGAAGAGTTTAAAATGTTCAAGGGATTCGACAACGTTAATGTTCATGATTATTTTACAGTCTCTCAATCAAGTGTAACAAGAAACAATGGATACAAAATAACGAGGAAGCGTTTCAACTCAAATGAATCAAAGCACTTCTTCAACCGTGTCATCAATGTATGGAATGGTCTGCCTCAAAACGTCGTCGAAAGCGAAACTATTTGCACATTCAAAAACCGACTGGACAAATATTTAGAAGCTAATCCGAACATCCGCTATTTTGCTCCGGTCTAACAGAAAGTAGTGTTAGCTTAGTCGTCGTGTATGCTCTTCCTTCTATCCATATAAAATTCCATTGTAGTTTTTCTATACTACATGGTATTCTTCCATTTCTTGCCAGCTTCGGCTGGAGGGACTGGTGGGAGGGGAGGAGCCTTCATCTTTGCTGTCCTGTGTCTCTGACTCGTAGATTAGAGTCGAAGATAGCAACAACAAACAGCCTAGTTAGGACCAAGAGGTCTGTTGCTGCTTGCTTTTCCTTTGTACTCCTCCTCCTCCTCCTCCTCCTCCTCCTCCTCCTCCTCCTCCTTTTCTTCTTCCTCCTTCTCCTCCTCCTCCTCCTCCTCCTCCTCCTTTTCTTCCTCCTCCTCCTCCTCCTCCTCCTCCTCCTCCTCCTCCGTTTAGTGCGTGTATTGTCATTTTCAAGTAATCGTTTAACATTCTAACATTTTTGTCCAAACATTTTATTTCCCGCACACCTCATTAATCTTTCAGTTGAATCGGCTCTCCCTACCGTAGAAAATCCCTCAATGATCGTGATTAGAAATTTATTTTCCTTTTTTTCCATTCTGGAGCATAAAAACTGCCTGTTATTGTTGAGATGGATTGTGAAGGCGGCGTAAGGGAGGGAAACCTGGGGAGCTGGTGGGGAGGGAGGAAAAAAGAGATGGATGATGGAGAAGCAATGAATACGCGGAATACGTCGAAAAAATAAAGAAAACGGTCCTCGTTAGTGCGTTAGAGAGTAACAAGGGTTGATGAACTGGGCGGAAAGTATTGTGTTTCTCCTGTGTTGGGTCGAGACACTACAAGGAATAAATAATGTCATGATACGCTGACCCTTTAATAGGATTGTGTTATTTTTAGGTGTTGACTTAAACAAATTATTTTACCTTAACATTTTGCGATTCAAGCCCAGGCACGACCTCATTGGTTTAATCCACGTAAAATTATACAAGCATATATGTGTATCAGTGTGTGTGTGTGTGTGTGTGTGTGTGTGTGTGTGTGTGTGTGTGTGTGTGTGTGTGTGTGTGTCAACATTCAATCATAATTTTTTCCTGTTGCGGCCAATCAGGTACACTGTGGAAGGTAATTAATAATTTTGCTGTCGTTGCCTCAGTCACAGAGTGTATAATATATGCACCACGGCTCCCAGACTCAGCCTTGATGCTCTTTAGCGGAAAATGAATCGGTGCCACTGCCTTGGTGTGTGTGTGTGTGTGCGTGTGTGTGTGTGTGTGTGTGTGTGTGTGTGTGTGTGTGTGTGTGTGTGTGTGTGTGTGTGTGTGTGTGTGTGTGTGTGTGTGTGTGTGTGTGTGTGTGTCTTCCCTTGTCTGTATATGTACGTATGGCTTTTCCGTTGGGTTCCGTATTTCTCTGTCTGTCTGCCTGTATCTGTGTTTCCTCTGCCTGCACTAAGAGCCATGGCTTTCTTATAGGTAAACCAAGAAGAGACTTGCCTGTAATCAACTCTCACAACGGACTCTTGATGAGCGTAACACAGAATAAAGATGCGTCTCTTTTATTAATTAAACACACACCATTCCCATCATGTTTATTGCACATACCACTGGCGCTTATGAGCTTAACGCGGGAAGTCTGGGAGTCGCCGAGGCTAAAAAGCTTTGGGAATATTTTTGCCCTCAGGTGTGAGAAAGGCTCAGTCATTGAGAGAGAGAGAGAGAGAGAGAGAGAGAGAGAGAGAGAGAGAGAGAGAGAGAGAGAGAGAGAGAGAGAGAGAGAGAGAGAGAGAGAGAGAGAGAGAGAGAGAGAGAGAGAGAGAGAGAGAGAGAGAGAGAGAGAGAACAGGGAAACTTGCGGAATAAGATTCTGATAGAAGTTTCTTTGCGATAGAGCTTACAGAAAAAAGGAAAACGGTTTTTGCGTAACATTCTTTTTGGTACAATAAAGGAAACGAGAAAATATTTGCTACAGTTCGTGAACTTAGTGCAGTGAAGGAGAAATAGTGAAGAGTAATTAATGAAAGGAAGAGTAGTAGGAGGAGGAGAAGGAGTTTTTGAGGAAGAGGAAAATGGGAAGAAAGGGAACAATGGCTTCTTTCAGTACTCCCAGCACACCATTCCCATTAATTAAGCAACACATCCTTATGGCAACTCTATGACATTGTATCCCTCCCTGTCCACTCACTCAACCCAACCCGTCTTGACACTGTTTACACCACCGAGGAATACTCAACCACAACTAAAATCCAGCGATCAAAAAGCTTCTCCCTCTCTGTGTACCTTCTTTCCTTCGTGCGCCCGTCCCCCGTACCTCCTCATGCATTCACCTTTGTCCCTTCCCTTCGCTGCGATTCTCCCCATTCCTCCCCTCCCCCACAGAACGACTCGCCCCATGAATTAGTAAAGAAGCAGAAATATAGATAGGCGTATTTTTTCCCTAACCCGCCAGATTCCCCCGCACAGGGAAGACCCACGCGACGTAAATATCCCCAAACTTTTATGGCTTCAGACTTGGTCACTAATTGAATATCGGAGCAACCAATTTTCGGGCCGGTCCGGCAGACTTTTTTACCTTCAAACTTTTTTTACTCTCCTTTTTTTATGGTAGGGGGCAGGAGTATATAGGTGTACGTGTGTGTGTATGTGTGTGTGTACGTATGTGTATTTTAATTCTGTCATGTGAGTATTTTTTCTCCTCCTCTGTTGCCACTTTTTTCCCGTTTAGTTTTCTTCTGATGGTCATTAAATTTTCAACGTTTCATCTCTGTTGGTATTCAGAAAAGAACGTGTGTGAATATAGCGTAGGAATCGACGTGCAAACTAGGAAGGTATGGTATTATCCGAGAGAGAGAGAGAGAGAGAGAGAGAGAGAGAGAGAATGGACAGAAGATTTGATAAAAGAATGCTTCCCCTGTTCGGTGTGTTGGATATTTTTCACCATCTAATCGAATCATTGCACATTGGTAGCCAGTCAGCCGGAATGGTTGAGAGATGGAGGAGAAGACTCTTATGATTGGCAGAGCGACAAGGAGGAGGAAGAAGGGACGGCGGCGGAGGAAAGAAGGGGAGGACTAGGCTTAGGAGTAGGAGGAGGAGATAGTGGTTGAACAGTAAAAGGAAAGGAGGGGGACGGCAGAAAAGATACAGAAGGGGAAAGAAAAATGAAAAAATGGAGTAAATACGTAGGGAGCTAGAGATTGTACGGGTAGGAGGGGAGATAGTGGTGAAGCTGGCAGCATATGAGGTCAGGGATCCAGAGAGAGGCAGGGAATAGGAAGACGAATAGGGAATAAGGGATGGGATGAGAGGAGGGCTTAGTCGTCACCTGTTCTCTTGAGTGCCAGGTAAAAGGAGAAAAAAGGGATCATGAGCAAAAAAGAGATTACTGAGAGAGAGAGAGAGAGAGAGAGAGAGAGAGACTCAGGACGATATACCCATGCCTTACATCATTTCTAACGGTACCACTAAAAGATAAGTATAAAAAAGATGCATAAAGAAGAATATCAAGACACATTTCAATATATAAGGAAAACAATCTTGAACCAATCGACGCCTTGATACACTGAAGCATCCCCGTGTTTACTTGGTTATGTAAGCGTACTGATTGAAGGCAGCGAGGGGCAGGTGGCGA
>NC_066510.1:23945706-23968206 GCF_024679095.1 Eriocheir sinensis
CCTAAAATCTTGGTTGCATGTTTAGATAATTAATGATATATTATTAATTAATAATAATATAGCAAATCATATGGGTTGAAATGTAGGCGTTAAAATATTGAAAATGAGAAGCTTCTTGACGATTGATGGAGCGACGCTCGGAATGACCTACTTTGTGTGTGTGTGTGTGTGTGTGTGTGTGTGTGTGTGTGTGTGTGTGTGTGTGTGTGTGTGTGTGTGTGTGTGTGTGTGTGTACGCGCGCCCGAGCGCCCTTCTAGGTATCGTGAAAGGCCTGTAAGTTCGTCTTTCTCCATTCACCGATCTTTTCTTTCCCTCCCCTTAGTCAGGGCTGAAAAAAACTTCTTTTTCCCTTTGCGAAGACGTCTTGGGAAACAAAAAATCGAAGGATCCTCCGGTAAAAGTGTCTTCAGAAGTGCAAAATTAACATCAATTCCCGGGAGGAACTGATGATTTTTTAACCTTTTTCTCACCGATGGTTTCTAAAGGTGAGCTTCCCCGCAGCAAAGATCCTTGAGATGGACAGTTTTATTTCCACTTGTCAAAAGATGTGGCGGGAAGGAGGAAATGAGAGATTTAGAGTGACGGGAAGGTGAGAGGGAACTGTGGCGAAAAAGATGTGGTTAACTGAAAGGACGGGAGAAAGAAAGAGGAGAGAGAGAGAGAGAGAGAGAGAGAGAGAGAGAATTTCTTTAATACCCTTTTGAGTCAGTACCTCTCACACGGATTCTTAATATACGTATAAAAATGCAGATCCAAATACGCACAGCAGCACATTTATATAAACAGAGAGAAGTAGAAAAAGCCCCCAAAAATGCATGTTCCAAAATAGACTGAAATAGATGCGTGAGCGAACACACCCTCCACATCATTAAAATAAATCGCATCAATACCGCGCCGTGTGTGTTATCGTGATGGTCGAGACGGAAGTAAATGAGAAAGATAAAAAGATACCAGACTTGGGGGGAACGTTTGCTTATTAACTTTCCCGCGCAATCGGTAAAATCTTCATTAAACAGGCAGCGGTAAAACGGGGCCTCACCTGTGAATGCGTCCTCAGGTAGTCAGCGCGTGCATTATGACTGTGTTTCAACGTTTTCATATGTATTTTTTTAAAAAGTTTTGTTCTGTTCGTTTGCATGTTGTGTGTTCCATCGTATTACCCGGCCATCGCATCATGTTCAAGCATGTTCAGTCGTTAATTCTATTTTATTCAGATTCTACCTGTAGGAGATGCAACACCAGCTCCACCATTTCCACCTCAGCAACCGAACTCATCTTTCTTTAGCACCACCTTCACCTCCAACATCACTACCACCATCTCATCCATTATCACTTCTTCACAGCCACGAACATCACTATGATCTCTTTAAATTTTCATAATAGCATATCAATAAACAACGAAATTTTTTCCTACTTATTTCCGTATTGCCAGAACATCTACTCAAGCAACTATATGAAAAAAAAATCTTACATACGGGCACATACACACACACACACGCACACACACACACACACACACACACACACACACACACACACACACACACACACACACACACTCTCTCTCTCTCTCTCTCTCTCTCTCTCTCTCTCTCTCTCTCTCTCTCTCTCTCTCTCTCTCTCTCTCTCTCTCTCTCTCTCTCTCTCTCTCTCTCTCTCTCTCTCTCTCTCTCTCTCTCTCTCTCTCTCTCTCTCCCATCCCCCACGCCAGCCCTCACCTCGGAGGTGGCTGGCTCGCCCCTTCAGTCCGGGCCGCCGACCTCCAGTGTTGAGAAAAGTGAGGCCAGTGAGCCGTGGGAGAGAGGGAGGGACGGAGGGAGAGAGGCAGAGAGAGAGAGAGGCAGTGAGAGAGAGAGGCAGTGAGAGAGAGAGGCAGTGAGAGAGAGAGGCAGTGAGAGAGAGAGGCAGTGAGAGAGAGAGAGAGAGAGAGAGAGAGAGAGAGAGAGAGAGAGAGAGAGAGAGAGAGAGAGAGAGAGAGAGAGAGAGAGAGAGAGAGGTAGTAAGAGAGAGAGAGTTATAAGTATTTCGATACACTTGAAGTGACATTTCCATCATTAGTATAAAAAAAATGTAAGAAAAAAATATATATATACATATATATATATATATATATATATATATATATATATATATATATATATATATATATATATATATATCTATATATGTATATATATAATTGGTCGTCTAAAATTGATATCGATGGAACCACATTGGAAATAGAAAGGAATGGTTGATAATAATGAAAGGACATTAGGGCAATTAAGGACTAAGTTAAATTATGAAACCTAAGACAGCGATGCACTAAAGAAAGATCATAAAGAAGTACAAAAGAAGAGAAGGTATCGTGATGAAAATCTGCAAAGGAAAAGGAGAAACTGTAGAAAGAGGCCGTGGATCAGAAGGGGAGTAGGCAGAGGAGGAAGAGGAGGACGGGGAGAAGATAGTGAAGGAATAGGAAAAGGAGAGGGGGGTAAGAGCTAGAGGAGGAGGAGGAGAGAGACGGGTGCCGAGACGGGAGGGGAAGAGTGCTAAACTGGGGCCAGCGGAGACGATGTCCATTCCCCAATTCCATCAGTTTCCTATTGAATTACGAGGCGCCTGGCCGGTCACCGAGGGGAATTTTGAATAAATGGAAAACTGAGCGCCGCCAGTCTTGGGATTTTGCCGAAACGAGGCAGATTATTGAGCGTATCACAGGAGGGAAGGAAGGGAAAAGGTGAGGAGAAGAGGACGAGGACAAGGAGGAGCAGGATAAACAAAAGGAAGAGGAAGAGAAGGAGGAAGAGGAGGAGGATGGAATGGCTGTTGTTTGTGGTAGTGGTGATTAATAGGTAGATTGAAGGTATGATATGGATGAGCAAAGGAAGAAAAATATGAATTACTGGTAAAAATATGATGGGCAAAGGGATGAAAAATGTTACAAGGATGAAATGAAGAGTAAAATTTCTGAGCAGAGGGTTTGTTCAGGATGCCTTGCAAGTCCGAGTCATGGGCTTTTATTCTCCCATCGACCCTTTTTTTTAGTTTTGTTGTCCATTATAATTGATGTAATGGCACGACTACCATCGCAACCAAAACAAAAACAGCAGCACCAGAGACAATTACAACAACGATACCAACAACATGACACCATAACCACCGCCGCAAACAAATACAACAACAACAACAACAACTGAAACAAAAACAAAAACAGTAACAACAAAACATCAACAACATCAAGAACACACTCATTTTTTCTTAATCTTTTTTGCAAGGCGTAAAGTTTCGATGTAGTGAAGCAAACACTTTAGAATTAGGCGTTTAACTCTAACTTACACCTCTCATGTATTTGGTGGGAGTGAACCTTTAGCTATGTAGAGACTTAAGTAGGATGACCGTCAATACGCTCAAACATTTAATAAGGATGCACTTCGCCGTTGATGATATGCAAACTAACTTCAATTACTGTAGAACATTTTTTCCGGAATCTGACATTGTCGCTGAATCATCTTCGATCTCACTACCGTCACTCTCTTCGCCCCAACCCTCATCATCCTGCGTCACACTCAGAGGCAATGTTATCACCTCCTTTTCCGCCTCCATCACAAGTAGCATCCCCGCCTGTGTTCGCTTCATTGTTGTCTTCGCCAGCGTACGGTTATTATTATTATTATTATTATTATTATTATTATTATTATTATTATTATTATTATTATTATTATTATTATTATTATTACCATTAGTGCCGATTTGGATCACGACCATCACAGCAGCTCTTCCCACCGCTCCAGCATTATCACTGAAATCCTAAAGCGCTATTTGTGCCTCATAATTACGTTCACAAATATTATTCGCAGAGCCATATTATACTGCTCAGTTTATAATGGTACATGAAAGGAAATATCTGTGGCTACTAGTATTGCTACTACTACCACCACCACCATCACCACCACCACAACCGCGACTACTACTACTACTACTACTTCTACTACTACTACTACTACTACTACTACTACTACTACTACTACTACTACTACTACTACTACTACTGCTGCTGCTGCTGCTGCTAATTACTGTTTATTATTATCATCATTTTTCTCATCAGTCGTGGTAGTAATAATGGTAGTAACAGTTGGGATAAAATTTAATTGTCCTGCGCCAACGCTACCATCCCGTCCCCCTCCGTCACCTGGCCACCCCTGCTCCCTCATCCTCTACCTGACACGTAGTCGCTCCGATGTAATCAACACCCGGAGTGGCAGGTGTGTGAGCCTAACAGTCCCAGGTAGCGTCTGTAGTACTAGCACGTCCGCGTCAGGCAGTGATATCCATGCTCAATACTTTGTGCCTCGGCCTTCAAAACTGTCCTGTGAAGCGAAGTTTTGTGTTGGCTCTGACCCTTCGCCGACCAGCCGAAATGTTTTTGCGAGAGTCGGCTCCCGCGGTTAGATTGTTTGCTCTGTGCGTGTGTGTGTGTGTGTGTGTGAGAGAGAGAGAGAGAGAGAGAGAGAGAGAGAGAGAGAGAGAGAGAGAGAGAGAGAGAGAGAGAGAGAGAGAGAGAGAGAGAGAGAGAGAGAGAGAGAGAGGAAAAAAAATAACGAGGCTTGATTGGGTTATCGGTTATACTGGCTCAGAAGGAGAAGAGGAGGAAACATACAACACTGCACGTCACCTTTGTCTGTGTGTTAGTGGGGAGGGGGGAGGGGCGTGTGCGTGTGTGTGAGAGAGCATATGTTTATAAGTCATCCTTAAATACATTTATGGAAAAAAACATGGAAATCCTGCAAAACACTACGACTATTCAAATTAAAAAAGAAAAAAAGAAAATTGATAAAGAAACCAGAGGAATAGGAAGGAAGTAAGGGCGGAAGGAAGGAAGGAAGTAGTGGCGGTCAATTACGAAGGGAGAGGAGAAACAGAGGGAAGGACCAACAAACGACAAAGGAACAGGAGAAAACACTCAAATGAATAGTTGATTGCTAAGAAAATCTCGAGAAGCGACTGCAGCCAAGAAATCCTTCAAGATAGGCGGAAGAGGAAAAGGAAAGAGCACCATGAAGAAGACACAAGAGGCGAGAGGAGGAAGCGAAAGGCATGGAAGAAGGAAACAAGAGGTAGAGGCCAGAGGAGTTTATGGTCGCTGAGGCGTTATCTGGGGTGGTGAGTCAGGGGCCGGGGAGGGCCTGCTGGGGTGCCGGGGCGTTGAGGGGGCGAGGAGGGAAAGGGAGAGGGAGAGACCGAAATCCTCGCTCCTCTGAACACTTTCAGCTTAACTTGAGACGCTTTCTGAATGCTTCGTTTACAAGAGAGCAATCCTGTTATTTCTTTTCGGCGATTCTTATCTTATTAGACGGTGAAAAGAGGATGGTGTAAGCCTTGCTGATATCTGATGTAAGATAATGACTAGTTTCTACTAATGTTTTCTCCTAGCGAGCTGAGGCCTCTGCTTCCCATTTTCTTCCACAGGGATTAGCTAAGCGAGCGGGGGCACCCGGGGCTCAGTTTTCGAAGCGCATATCGGGACAAGTTATCTCTAACGAGGTATTACCCAAAATTGCGCTGTTCGAGCATTCACAGCGTCGGGAGCAACCATGCAGCGCCGGCAGTTTCTCCCGACATTGAAGGAGTTTTAATGAGTGCATTGTGAGAACAGTACCCCGGCCTCAACTCGCAGCCGATATCTTACTTGTTACTTGGCCGAATTAAGTGCATTACTCTCTGGAAAACTGCCTCGGCGCCTCCGCTTCGTTAGCATACCAGAGCCGCTTTAACTGGAACGGCCTGATTTTAAGCCCGTTAGTTAAATTGATTATCATGGCGGAATTCCAGTGGGGCGGGTATTTTTGTCTTATTGAAGGAGCCGTAGAGGAGAGGCAGGAGGCAGCCGTAGCGGGGAGGACGTGGTGTTAATGGCGCGGCGAGCCCGTCTGGCTGCCTCCCACGCCCGGCCTCAAGCTCCGACAAGGACTTCGTGGAGCCAACGCGACCATTTCCCGTTTTACTGGCGTTCCCGAGACGATTTTGGGGCCGCTTTCCGATACTTGCTCTGATTGACTTTAGGAGGGCAAAACTGCAGTTGGGAGTCGCGTGCAGATGAATCCTTGTGAGCGGCCTGTATACCTTCCTGGAACGTCGCGGCGGGTTCTTACACCGAGGACAACACAAAGAGGAAACGCTGAAGGCCTCTCTTACAACGCTGAGTGGTTGCTGCCGGCTGAAAATTTGTGTTCATGCTACTCTTCTTTTTATGTCTGTTATTTATCAGCTTCAGCAATTAGCGGCATTACCCCCCCCCCTCTCCTAAGTAGTTAATTCATCATCATATATCCTCCCATTATACAAGACTAATACACGGACGGAGACAAGATAACTCACCCTTTCTTGCACATAGACGGAGACAAGATAACTCACCCTTTTTTTATATCTTTTAATGATAGCGATTATAGAGCCTTCGGGCGGGTTCCTGTGTTGGTCCATGGTTCAGTTTTGGCAGGCTAGTATAGATGATGTAGAGAAAGATCAGTCGGTCAGGAGCACACTTGGATAAACCCAATAAAGAGGATTTGGTTTGGAAGTGTTTCGCTCCTGTGGTTATCTCTGCTGCACTGTCTTGTTTGTGAAATGAGGGATTAAAGTAACATAATTTTTTTTTCTCTCTAATCCTTCCTAGCCCTTCTTTCCTTTCTTTTTTCTTTTCCTCCTCTTTAATTTTTCTTCCTTTTCTACGTTTTTTTCTTTATGGTCTTTTTTTTCTGTGATTTCTTGACGTATTTTATGAATGCTCTTCAAACTCTTACGTCGCTTTATTTGACTCTTTTCCTGCTTTTCTTCCTCGCTTTTCTCCACGTCGTAGTCCTCCTTCTGCTCCTGCTTCTGCCCCTCCTCCTCCTGTTCTTGCTTCAGCTCCTCCTCCTCCTCCTCCTCCTCCTCCTCCTCCTCCTCTACCGTCTCTTTATCTTCTGCTTCCTCTTCCTCATTCTATTTCTCGTCCTCCCCTTCCTCGTCCTCCTACTCCCCCCGCTTCTTCTTCCCCCCTCCTCCTCCTCCTCCTCCTCCTCCTCTTCAGCTTCTTGGTCGGAAAACCCTCCCCGTGAACCCAGCCCCAGGCATTGGCATCGTTTCCTCAACAAACCTAGAGGACAGCCTATGAAGAGCCCCTCAGAAACACCCCCAGCCTCCACGCAGCCTCCCAGCATCTCCAGTCATCTCCCAGTTATTGTGCGGAGTCCTCCTCTTGCTCCTTCTCACAGCCACTTAAGTCAGGTGCCACCGATGGCCAGTGTATGCAAATTGCTGGTGATGGGGCGCGCGTTCATTATGCCCATTGTCAGCCGGGTGTCGTAAGAGGGGAGAGTATGAAGGGAAGAGGCCCATGGGGTAGGCCGGGGTGAAGGAATGGAAAGTATGGGGTTGTCGATGGGAGGGGGACAAGTTTAAACAGCGCGCGTCCAGTTTGGCTGCGTGGATATACTGCTTTTTGTTTAGATTTCTGTTGTCTTTCCTTCTTCCTTCCTCGCCTTCATCACCCAAGAACTGCTAATGGCTATCCCATCTTCGACATTCCCGACAGTGTTGTGACTCGACCTAAACAACTGCCTCTTTACCACCACGCGTGTCTGCTGAGTAGGCAGCAGTGCATGTGGCGGCGGTGCTTAGGGGCCATCGTCGCCGCCGCCGTCGCCACTGTAGTTGCCATCGGCTGAGCAAACAACGCGAACTGATCCTTCCCGCCGCTGGAAATTCCTTCATTCCATCCATGCTTGACCGGCGGCGAGTGCTGCGGCGACGGACATTCCAGCTGCCACTTGGTTCCGGCGACCGAGGGAGCACACCCGACCCACCATGTTAATAACCTTCAAGATTGCTGCCTAGATGGCCCAGTTGTCGTCCAGTCGTCCAGTAATTACGCGCGTCCGCCCCACTGGACCCTGGCCGGCCGAGGGCACCCGCTTGGAAAGGACTGGAAGGGACGCACTATCGCCAGCCTGTCTTGACTATGCTTGCTCAGCGTCCCCTCACCCCCTCCTCCTCCTCCTCCTCCTCCTCCTCCTCCTCCTCTTCCTTTTCCTCCTCCTCCTCCACCTCCTCCTCCCCCTCCTCCACCTTCTCCTTCCTCCCTTCTCTTCCGCCGCCCTCGCTTCCATTCCCTCCTCCTCCTCCTCCTCCTACCTCTTCCCTTTCCCCTGGTTGAACAATGATTACAAAATGCTTTTCTAAAAGAGAAAGGTTCGGACACACACACACACACACACACACACACACACACACACACACACACACACACACACACACACACACACACACACACACACACACACACACACACACACACACACACACACACACACACACACACACACACACACACACACACACACACACACCCACACTCATATATATATATATATATATATATATATATATATATATATATATATATATATATATATATATATATATATATATATATATATATATTCATTAATATTTCAAGATTGGTGAGAAATGTGACTTTTCCAGTTTCCTTTATTCTCTTAGTGATAAATAAGAGCTGGTGACGGAAAGAACCTGAGAGCCTCAAGGGCGTGAGTGAGGGTCGCGGGTGAGGAGAGGAGGAAAGAGTTTGGAGAGGGAGTTCTCATCTTGTACAATTATTATAGGTTACTTATTTTTTCACGGCAGCGTCTCATTAATGTGCGTTTCAAGGACGCGCTCTTTGGAATGTTTATCTCAAGCAGGAGACTTAACAAAGGAAAGGCCTCGCGGCCACGGAAAAGTTTACATCAGTAAGTGCAAATATAAGTTGTGAGGAATCGTTAGTGAGGCGAAATTCAATAATTTGGGATGAGGCAAAGCGAAAGTAATGGCAAGGAAAGAGTCACAAGGATGTCAAGGGTCGGACACATGAACAGCCAGGCATAAAAACGGCGAGGCGAGGGCGAGGACGAGGACGAGGACGTGGAGGGAGGTCCCTGTGAAGATCGAACAAAAAATAATTCAATATACAAAAACGTTTCTCTCTCTCTCTCTCTCTCTCTCTCTCTCTCTCTCTCTCTCTCTCTCTCTCTCTCTCTCTCTCTCTCTCTCTCTCTCTCTCTCTCTCTCTCTCTCTCTCTCTCTCTCTCTCTCCATTGTCCCCTTTCTCCCCCCCCCCCCAAAGACAAGGTGTTCCAGGGTGTGAGGGGAAGCCTTGAGAAACCAAATATGGGTGACACAGTTCTCGACAGAACCTTGTTATTACTTGTGGAGAGAGAGAGAGAGAGAGAGAGAGAGAGAGAGAGAGAGAGAGAGTCGTGGGGAAGTTGGAAGGGAGGGCCGTTATTTAGGGGAGAGAATCAAGGGGGGTGGCGAGAATGAGTAGGTAGTAAGGAGGTCATGAGAGAAAAAAGCAACTGGTCGGCGGTCAAGTAAGCCTGATGTCAATGTGGAAGTGTTAGTGAAATGGTAGCGAGCAGACGGTAAATAGGTATTAATTAGCGTAAATAACCAAACAAACCTAAAATATGAATAGTGTTACTCTGCTTTCTCCTTTTTTTCTGTCTTATTATGAGCGACTAGTTTAAATTTCATAATGATCAAGCTCTCAGTTATTCACGGCAGATCTGTAAGTACTTCCATTTCATTTTACATTCTTCTTTTTTGAGTCACGCCATTTTCATACTTCAACCTCATTCTCCTTTTCAGTTCCTCCCATTCATAACTTACATTCATCCTTATCCTATTTTTTTTTGCGTTCCACATCTTCGTTTACATCCTCCTCTTTTTACCTTCGATTAATTCCACCTCTCATTTGTGTATCGGTCCGTGTGGTTCTCGTCCGCCTCGCGTCATAATGAGGGCGCCGTACATAGCCCACTTCTCATCAGCACGCCGCGTTGGACCCGAAGAAGCAACTTGGTATTGACACTTGGTTGCCACTGTTTGACTATTCCTCTACATTATACTCATTCACTGGATAAAGAGGGGGAGCTGTAGGGATGGGCAGGGACGGGATGACGGGGAGGGGTAAGGGCAAGATTAGGACAGAGAAAGGAGGGAATAGGGTTTGGGGGGGACGGGGGGGGGGGGCACACGCGACAGAAGAGGGGTAAAGGGGCTCTCGCAAACGATATTCAAGAGCGATATTTATGAGTCGTCTCCTCTGAATTCTCTTGGGCTGAGTGACGCCGAGGCTGTCTAGACGGCGGGCGGGTCAGGGGAGAGAGGAGGAGGAGGGGGAAGGGGATGAAGAGGAGAAAAAGGCGGAAGAACGTAAAGGAAAGCCGAGAAAGAAGAGGAAAAGAGTTAGGATGATGTAAAGTGGTGTATGTCTCTCTCTCTCTCTCTCTCTCTCTCTCTCTCTCTCTCTCTCTCTCTCTCTCTCTCTCTCTCTCTCTCTCTCTCTCTCTCTCTCTCTCTCTCTCTCTCTCTCTCTCTCTCTCTCTCTCTCTCTCAATACATGCACAACAAAAAAAATTATTTTCCTCCTGCTCCCCTTTTCCTCCTACAACATCCTAAAACAACGGCAAGAGTAATAATAATAATAATAATGGTAATGATAATAATAATAATAATAATAATAATAATAATAATAATAATAATAATAATAATAATAATAATAATAATAATAATAATAATAATAATAATAATAATAATAATAAGAGCAACAATGACAGCAATGATATCAGTAAGAAAACTAACTATTATTGTAAAAGAAATATCGAAAGCCAGCATCCAGCTTGGCCAGACACACCTTTTTCACCTGTCAGGAGGTGACGGGCGGCGGGAACTCACCAGGCCCGAATGTACCCTCAGGGAACAGGTCGTCGTTTCCTTACAAGACGTGATCCGCGCACCCTTGACAGCGTGGGTACTGCGTAGCCGCCGCCTTCGCCGCCCTTCGAGGGTGGAGTGGGTTCAGCTCGAGGGGCGGGAGGCAACATACCGGCCAAGATTATAAAGAAGAGGGAGGTCCTGCCCGCAGCCGATCTCTCCTGGTGGATGCGAGGGAGCCCTGATCCGCCCCGGTGCGTGGCTTTATCAATGGACCTCCCTCCCTACCGCCTTCCTTTCTCTCTCTCCCTCCTTCGTCCCCTCCCTCCCTCTCACCCTGGCTTGTTCTCCCCCTCTTTTCTCAATTCCTCCTTTCACCTCTCCCTCGCTTCTAGCCCTGCAGACAGACGGGGCAAGGCGCTTTGTTATGTCCTTGAGACTTACTGTACTGCGTTTCCTTATTGTGTGCAAGATCTTTCAACGAAGGTTAGCGATCTGAGTGACCATGGTGTTCGTAAGAAACTGAATTTCTCTCAAATCCAGTATGGAATTATAGCCTTCTCAAGATCTTCAATAGGCGAAAATATATATCTTACTACTTTTTTTTTAGGCTCTCCACCTCACCTTCCATGTCTTCATCGTCGATTTCCGTTCACTTGGCCGCCATCAAAAGATCGAGCCGAAGACGAAGAATTGATATTGCCGCGATGATTACCTCTCGCCGTTGAGCCTTCACACACGAGAGGCTCATTTTAAAAGGCCGTCTTATCGCCGCGCCTCCTCGCCCCGCTCAGCACGGAACGCGAGGCAGGGTCGAGGTTATCAGTAAGTCCTCCTCCTGCTCCTGCTCCTTTCCTCCTCCTGCTCATACTCTTTTCCTCCTCCTCCTCCTCCCTTCTGGCCAGCAGCGTGTACTTAGGCCGTAATGATGCCTTGACGCGCCGCTAAAATGCCGGTAAAGCTGGCTAATAAGGACCCATCAGTGGAAGGACCCGCGACGCCCCAGCCCGGACAGAAAGAGTGGATGGAAAAAAGAGTAGGTGCAGGAGTAGGAGAAGGAGGAGGAGAAGGAGGAGAAGAAGGAGAAGGAGAAGGAGGAGAAGAAAGAGAAGGAGAAGAAGAGGGAGGGAGGAGTAGTTGAAAGAATGAGATTTCGGAAAAAAATATCTCGAGAAACTTGTACAGTAGTAGGAATTAATGACTTACTTTCTATTTTGTTAATAACATAAGATTATCCTCTCAAAGCCAAGTGACAGCCAGTGACAACCATTAGGCCATTTTCTTGGTTGAGCTTCACAATTCCTTCGGTGTTTTACTGTTATCAACCTATTGCATTCATTATTAGTGTGGACAACACCAGCTTATATAGCAGCGAGATCTGATTAGGATAATGATTGTAATAATCATAATTATAAAATTAATAATGATTATTATGCTAATAAGGAATAATTAAATATCGTAATGATTATCATCGTCATCATCATCATTATCATCATCATCATCATCATCATTACAGCAGCAACACCATCAATAGTCATGGTAACAATCTCTTTAATTAGAATTTTCGTCGCCAGCTTTTGCTTAATCTTCCTCCTACTCAGAGCATAAAAGTTTCAGTCCCTTTGCAGGTAATAAACAACAATTACTCCCTGTAAAGGCATTAGTTCTCCGCTGCAGAGTTTCTTACTTTTGCGTAATCTGGGTGTCACAGGCGGTCATTATCCTGGATTCTTAGCCTTCGCTGTTTAAGATGCAAAAGAGACGAAATTTAGCGCCTTGGCATTGCGTAACTTTGCCCACGTTGCAGATTTAAACCTAGTGCCATCTTCATATTTACTTCTGTAGGTGTTGCATTTTAATTATATAGACTTTCATTATTAAGGTTTCTACTTTTTCTTGCCTCTCGTCGATTTTTCTTTATCTTACCCTCGTCCTCTTTCTACATTCCTCCTCATACACGTTCCTCCTCCACCTCAAATTTTACATTCCTCTTTTTCTTAACTTTCTTCTCTTTTTAACTCCTCTTCACCCCCCCCCCTCCCGTTCCCCCCCCCTCCCCCCTGCTCCACATCCCGGCAGAAGATCGCCCATCAAGGGACAGGTTTTTTCTAAGCTCTGTGAATATGGTGATCAGAAACCACAGTGCCTCCTTTTCTTGGGCACGCCAGACTTTATCTTTTGGATACTCGTGATTAGTCAAAGGAATTCTAAAACACGTCAGAAAGGCGATGAATGGAGGAGTAATGGTGCTGGAGAGTGTCTGCGTTGGTGGCGAGGGGTGTGGCGGGGCGGGGGTGGGTGAGCGGCTGGAGGGAGTAGTGTCTTGTCTCCGTGCGGCAGTGGTGGTGTTAGGAGAGGAGTGTGAACGACCGAGAGTAGTGAAGCGGAAGGGATGAAAGAAAAAAGTAATAGCTGTAGCCTCAGCCTTCTGTGGCTATAGGGGTGTGGCCTATGGGAGGGGGTAGTAGTAGATGTAATAAGTAGTGTTAAAACGAGTGCAAGTGATCGAAAGTAGTAATGTATAGGAAAGTGAGCAAAAAGTTATAGCTGTATCGTGATTACCAATGGCAATGCTGAATACTGATAATGATAGTAGAAAAGGAGAAGTAAAGCTTATGTTGAGACATTATTTTTTGTAATTTTATTTTATTTTTGCCTTGAGTTGTCTTTTTTTTTAACAACAAAGGAGACATCTCAAGGGCAACAAAAAGAGTGTAGAAAAAATCCCGCGACTCACCGCTCCCACAACATACAAAAGTAAAGAGTGGCCAAAAGAGAGGTCAATTTCGGGTGGAGAGGTGTCTTGATACACTCTTCTTGAAGGAGGTCAAGTCATAGGCAGGAGGAAATGCAGACGAAAGAAGGCTGTTCCAGAGTTTACCAGTGTAAGGGATGAAAGAGTGAAGATGCTGGTTAACTCTTGCATAAGGGGCTTGGACAGTATAGGGATGAGCTAGAGTAGAAAGTCGAGTACAGTGGGGCCGCGGGAGGGGGGGAGGCATGCAGTTAGCAAGTTACTGTAAGAAGAGGCATAACACCCGTGTCTGGCAAAATCTTGTGATGTAACAAAATTCCTTCTACCTCTGACCAAGTGCCAGCTATGTCATGCTAGTTACCACAGCTAGTTTCTCCCAAGTGTCTATTTATCATTAGATCACCCGGGAAGAACAAACATTTGGGGGGACTATGGCCTCGCTCCTACATGGGCTCGTTGCTAGGCACGCTCAGCATCGCCCCGAACAGGCGCTTGACTTTGTGATGACCGTAGTTAATTGATGGAGATACTCATGAATTAATTTTGTCCTGAATGAAAAGTGACTGATACATGAGGCGGTAGTAGTAGTGGAAGTACGTAGTATGGTGACAATGGCAGTGATATAAATTGTAGCAGCAACGGCAGGAGTAGTAGTAATTGTAATTGTAGTAGTAGTAGTAGTAGTAGTAGTAGCAGTAGTAGTAGTAGTAGTAGTGATAGTTGTGTTGATGGGGTGGTGGAGGTGAGGTTGGGGATGGTGGTGGAGGTGGGCTGGAAATAGGGAGGTGCAGAGCCTATAGTGTCTCTCTGTGTGGCATTATTAGGCGGGGGAGGAAGACAGGGGAGGAGGCAGCCTTGACGGTGGAGAGCAGAGAAATGAAATGGGGGTCGAGATGGGAGCTAAGTCGTTGGGTAAGGGGGTGGGGGATTCAGGGAGTGGAAGAGCTGTGCAGGGGGAGAGGGAGGGGGCGGAGAGGTCTACCTGTGTGGTTTTGCTGATTGTGTAGGAAACGATAGATCCCACCTGTCAGAAGGAGGGACAGCCACGAAGCACCTGCTGCACCCCGCCTCCTCCTGACATACCCCCACCCCACCCCGCCCTCTGTGACCACGTGACCGCCACCACCACTTCTACTCACCCACTCACTCACTCACGCCCCGACACAGGCACGCCGCGGCACCGTAGTAAATGCCTGAAGGGCGGCGGGAGTAAGCTGACACATTCACGTCATATTGAATGAGGCCACTTAGGGATCCATCCTCCCTTCATGTAACGCTCTCTCTCTCTCTCTCTCTCTCTCTCTCTCTCTCTCTCTCTCTCTCTCTCTCTCTCTCTCTCTCTCTCTCTCTCTCTCTCTCTCTCTCTCTCTCTCTCTCTCTCTCTCTCTCTTGTGTGTGTGTGTGTGTGTGTGTGTGTGTGTGTGTGTGTGTGTGTGTGTGTGTGTGTGTGTGTGTGTGTGTGTGTGTGTGTGTGTGTGTGTGTGTGTGTGTGTGTGTGTGTGTGTGTGTGTGTGTGTGTGTGTGTGTGTGTATCTATTTTCTTGTTTGTCTGTCTGTGCGTCTGTTTTTTTGGTGTCTCTCTCTCTCTCTCTCTCTCTCTCTCTCTCTCTCTCTCTCTCTCTCTCTCTCTCTCTCTCTCTCTCTCTCTCTCTCTCTCTCTCTCTCTCTCTCTCTCACACACACACACACACACTCACACACACTCACAGGTAGCCTCCATCATACAGGTGTAGGTGTAGGTGTATTATAACCCGGAGACTTTTCATGCGACGGTCATGCAGAAAGTTGTCCCGACCCCGTGCATGACTCGACTCCACTTCCTCTCCTTCCCCTTTTGCCTCCGCCTCCTCGCCGCCCTCGCTCCCCCGCCACACTTGTCGGGATTCAACATTCATGCAGAATCCCACTCCCTGGCCGGAAAAAGGAGACTTTACCTTGTTCCGTTATCACTCCAGCCGGATACCTGACAGTTGGACCATAAAATTTTTCCTGGGAAACTCACTTCTCTCTCTCGTCTTACCACGTTACCAGTTTGTTTTTCTTTACTTCTCTCTCTCTCTCTCTCTCTCTCTCTCTCTCTCTCTCTCTCTCTCTCTCTCTCTCTCTCTCTCTCTCTCTCTCTCTCTCTCTCTCTCTCTCTCTCTCTCTCTCTCTCTCTCTCTCTCTCTCTCTCTCTCTCTCTCTCTCTCTCTCTCTCTCTCCTATATATGCGTACAGTACTGAAGTTGATGTAATTTTTCTTACTTACGCCAAACAGATTAATTTGATTAGTATTAATGAACAAATTTGGAGATATTGTCATTTTATTTACGCAATGACAAATCACGTCTGTGTCGAGCGGATGTTTGTTATGGCCTTCGTTTTCTTCTGCATATATATTCCTGCTCTATTATTTTTTTTTTTTTGAGGGGGGGGTAGGAAGGGGGATCTTCCTCAATGCTATACGAACTCTTGTGGATCTATTCACTGTAGCATCATTGGGTAGGATATTTGTACATCATGTTTTTTTGTTGTGTTATATGAATACTTAATTGCTTGTTTTACGTTCTTGCATGAGACTTTTATTGTTTCACCCGTTATGCTTCTTGGGGAGATTTTTGTTGTGGTAGGTTTACTTAATTGTCTGTTTCATGTGACTTTCTTTTGTTTCACCCGTCGTCCCAGCTAGAATAATTTTACCTTTCTCAGGCAATGTGTTGCCGGGCGACGCGCGTGCACTCCGGGGCGAGGAGGGGCCGCCTGTGTCCACGCCTCCCAGGTGAGTGTCACTGACTTTTGCATGTTTTATATGCGTTATTTATTGGCATTATTTTTCCTTAATCGGTTTTTAACGTCTAAGCATGAGGTAAGGTTTGCATGTTATCTTAATCACTGTTTTGCGAACACTTCTTGGTCTTCAGTGTGTAGCTTCAAGATATGATAAAGTAATAAGAAATAAAATTATGAAGGGATATAAGTTTTTCTAGGTTTTCCTAAACTTACTGTACAGTGTTTCGTTTTTTATTTTGATTATTTTTTGCCAATTGAACTATTCACGTCGTCCCCAGGACCGGTGGCTTTGTTGTTTGTCATTTATCATGATGTCGTGTCTGTCTTGTACACTCGTAACATCATTACCAAGGGCCATTCACAAGTAGCTACGTTCTGCGTTTTTTTTTTTTTTTCGTTATTCTGTATTTCACTTTTAGAGTTTATTTCATCAGCACTTTGTAATATTCTTTTATTTTATTATTATTATATTATTATTATTATTATTATTATTATTATTATTATTATTATTATTATTATTATTATTATTATTATTATTATTATTATTATTATTATTATTATTATTATTATTATTATTATTATTATTATTATTTTTATTAATATTATTATTATTATTATTATTATTATTATTATTATTATTATTATTATTATTATTATTGTTATTGTAATATAATTATTACTACTAATATTATTATTATTTTTACTGTTTCATAGAAATTTATTATTATTATTTTATGCCGTAATGATTAGTATTTGCAATCAAAATCATATCGAAGCAGTTGACTGTAAGTATATATATATATATATATATATATATATATATATATATATATATATATATATAGAGAGAGAGAGACAGATAGATAGATATAGATAGATAGATAGATAGATAGATAGTTATAGATATAGATAGATTTGATAGATAGATAGATAAATATAGATATAGATATAAAGGCAAGATGATGAAGTCTGTATCCAATACTATTCACTACCCTCACCAGAGCTAAGAAAAGGGATGGCGAGGTGCGAGGTGCTGGGACAGACTTTCAGGTGTGGTATAGGAGGCTGCAGTGCAGGTAGGCAGTCCCCAGCCTCGTTCCGCGGCCCTGTGGTGCTGCCGGCAAGGCGTTGTCAGTGTTTCCTGTTGTTCCTGGACAAAGGGCCGGCTTTCTCAATAGTAGCGTCCTCCAGGCAGCGTGAGAGCATTCACTGTCGTCCCAAGGGCCCTGAGACGAGCCTCCTCTCGTTATGGACCTGTCTCGTTAGATTTTGCTATGATTGGACGCGTCGCGGTTGTCTTTTTTGTGCTTCCACCTCCTGCTTTCGTGCGTGGCTCCATCCACCTGCCCCCCCCATCCCCCCTCTCATCAGCCTACTTGATGTCCACACTCCCACGCTGTAGGACACCAGTGGATTGATATCTTTATTGAACCTATTTACTGCAAATCGAATGTCTTGATATTATTGTCTGTTATAGCTGTCCTCTTTCTTTCGTGACAACTTTTTGTAGAGTAGTAGAGTTCTTCGAATTATATTATTCACATGATTATTGCTATTATTATTATTATTATTATTATTATTATTATTATTATTATTATTATTATTATTATTATTATTATTATTATTATTATTATTATTATTATTATTATTATTATTATTATTATTATTATTATTATTATTATTATTGTTGTTGTTGTTGTTGTTGTTGTTTTTGTTGTTGTTATTGTTATATTAACGATAATACTGCTGCTGCCTGTATTGTTACCATTATTATTATTATTATTATTATTATTATTATTATTATTATTATTATTATTATTATTATTATTATTATTATTATTATTATTATTATTGTTATTATTTTTATTATTACTATGTCATTGCCATTTTTGCATTTAATGGTAGCACCCTTGTATATGAAGTAAAAACGTTGGGTCTTTTGCTTTCATATCATTTCTGCTCCTCTGTATTTATAAAGGAACATTTTTGTTAGTGGGGAGTGTGTTGAAATTATTTAAGTACCCCCCACCCACACACAAGCACACACACACTCTCTCTCTCTCTCTCTCTCTCTCTCTCTCTCTCTCTCTCTCTCTCTCTCTCTCTCTCTCTCTCTCTCTCTCTCTCTCTCTCTCTCTCTCTCTCTCTCTCTCTCTCTCTCTCTCTCTCTCTCTCTCTCTCTCTCTCTCTCTCTCTCTCTCTCACACACACACACACACACAAACACACACACACACATACACACACACAAGTATCCTTCATGCACTCAGATGCTGTGTCTTCACGAGCTGGTCGTCCTGATGGGCAGGAGACTTTTATTATCCTTCCAAGGATGTGAATAAACATCCTGTAGGAAGAAAGTTGTTTTAATTTACTTGTCGAACTTGGGTACACAGTTGGTGAGCCTCGTCCTCATGTGTTGCTGCAACCTGCGACTTGACGTGCTCTGCTTCGCCTCTTCATCTGCACTAGAAGAAAAATAAGATGTTAGAGTCTTGCATGCCCAGAAAATCTTGCCATGCTCTTACTAAGTGTATTAATTCATGGCCTCTCGTCTCTCTCGTATTAGTCTTCACTGAGTTTACATGTAGTGAGTGCACAGTGACCACCTAAGTATTGGCGTTTAAGGCTAAAGTAAAGTACTCTCATCATCTCCTTGGCTATCATGTGTTTACAGTTTTCAACATCTTAAAAAAGTTATTAGTGGATCACAGCCTTCGGATTAATGGATAGAAGGTAAAAAGTAGTAAGTGAAAAATGCCGTCTAAGTCTTGCAGGTTTTCTGATGTGTTCGAGTGCATGAAGACAGTCATACCCTAGATTAAAAAAAAAAAAAGATATCGTTATCCTCGCCAGGGCTCCAAGCGTGACTTGGCAAACTTAGCAGCGTGGAGCCGTGCTTGCCTCAGCCCGTCGCCGGCCCGACCCACCGGCTGTGATGTCAGTGACAGGGCCTAAGCAAGTCGCACCGTCTGTCAGTGGGTTGGAGTCATTAACACCAGTTCACCTAACTGTCTATATCAGGCCACGGCACCGTCCTCCATAGCACGCCTCAGCAATACTAGATCGCCACGTTGCCACAGTGAGCCTTCTGACATGTGAGTGCAGCTCGAGCATGTGCGCCAGTAATCCACAGGTCGTCGACAGTGCAGCAGCAGCAGCAGCAGCAACGGCAGCAGGACCAGGTTAGCCTGCCTCGTCCTCCTGCCTGGCTGAGGGGAGGCGTAAGGATGCAGGGGCCGGCAAGTGTCTTCACTGATAGGAAACTGACCGCGGCAGAAGTGAGGTTCCGGCTGCCAACACAACGCCAAGCATTGGTAGTAAAGTCTGTGCTTGCTACTGTCAGATACAACATGTGCACGCCCATAGGCCTGGCAGACCCAGCTGTTCTCTGATTGGCTGCCAGTGGTAGGCTTACAGTAGCTACAGTACTACTGCTTGCCGTAGAAACTGAGGGAGCGGTGCAATACCCGGCTATTCTTTGCTTCGACTGGCGTACATAAGGGTCATAGTGTTGAAGGAAGCTGAGGCCATTAAGATGAAGAAGGCGTTCAATATATTTGGTAAGGAGGTCGAGATAGCGGGGTCGGCGGTGGGAGGGGCCGGGAACGCGGCTGCGCGATCTGACTCCGCCCAGTCTTGGCCGTGTTTAAGGCGCTCTCCTTCTCAGCCAATCAGCGGCATCTGATATTCGGCCTATCCAGACTGGCCTATCTCTAAACTTTTTTTTGTAACTGGACGTTATTACTTGGAGGGAATGAGGGTGAAAACTGAAATAGATGCTTGCAAGTTGAAATTCTAATTACTTCTTGTGTTCATTAGGCAATGGGTTTGACCCATGCTAAGTTTAAAATGAATAAAACATCATTCAATTCGATTGGTCACCTGCTGGTCATCACACCAACTGGGCTGCAACTAAACTGCAGGCGAGGCTGGTAATGCACTTACAGCTGCACTGCACTCCCACCAGCCTTTACACAGCTTTGATCCCCCTCTCTTTGCAACTGACCGTTAAGCGCGTCCTTTCCCGCGGTATTATGATGCAAACTAGGCCGTGCATTGTGCCTGCATGCCATGGGAGGGCGCAGCCCGTGGGCCAGTGTCCAGCTCGGGGACGTCCCGGGAACACAGTGCCTCTGCCACGTGTCTGCTGCTGGATACTATTACCTCACCACCGTCACGGCTGCCTACTACAGCGCTGCTGCCGCCACGGGGCCGCCGTGGTGGCGTCTTGAGGCGTTGGTGGAGCCGCCTGCCGCGCCGCCCTGCCACGACGCCGCCCGCCTCCTTAGTCACCTCCTCCTCCTCCTCCTCGGCCTCCTCGGCATCTCCCTAGCACCCGCGCGCCCCCGCTCGGCCGCCAGTGGGCAGGCCCAGCTCTCGCTGGCCGAGATGAGTGCGCTGCAAAACACGGGCGGCTGCGTCTTGAGGAGAAAAGGCCGGCCCCTTGCTCACAGGAAAACAGGAAATGATCCACCTTGCTGCGTCGTCGCCCCAAAACTTGCGCCTTTTTGGCGCTGGCCGGCCCAAGAGTCGGCACTCGTCGAGACGGGCCTAAACTCCCCAGTCGCTTCGATCGGTGGGCCAGCTCAGCTCGCGGCCTCAGTCTAGCTAGCGTGGCGACGCGTGCAGTCTTGTGCTGGAGCGCCACCTCGGACACCGCCTCAGCCCCCGCCACCCGCCACCAGCGATGAGCCCCACTTGACCCGCTCGCGCCCACCTGAACTGACCTCACCTCCTGCAACTTGGTGACCTCGATATACGTTGCCTGACCTCGCTGCCCATCTTGGGCACATTTCTTCCAAATAGTTGGTGACCTCGCAAGCCTTCACACTGGCTACCCAAGAGTGTGACCTCCCCCCCGCCACACTGGCTCCCCCCAACCCCATCGCCTCGCCTGACCTCTCGACACCGATGCCCACCACTTCTGACCCGGACGACCCGCCAACCAGACCTATGGATTCTCCCGCGTACCCGACGCCGTCGCTGGGTTCTCCTGACCCTTATCCCCCACGGACTCTGTCTTCGCCTTCTTCATTCGCAGCGAGAACGATGGAGTCTTCAGTGTTCCCCCCGCACTCGACAGGCTCCTCCTTGCTCTCAGCCAAGATGGAGGCGCCCCCTTCCCCACCATCCTACCCGTTGAGGAATCTTGAGATGCCTTATGGCCAGCGACCTCTTCCAGAACACCCTATGGGATACTCCAACTACTCACCAGGATCATTCCCACCGTCTTCCGGGCCCTATGGTCCCCCGCCAGTGTCGTTTGCCTCGCTACCTCCCTCCTTCACGCCCTCGTCTCTGGCGCCCTCACTCTCCTCTGCACCAGGATTCCCTCCGTCAGGAGCCACAGGATCGCCTCCTCTGGAAGCCTTTGTACAGCTGCTTCTTGCTATGAACATCGAAGATCAACTGAAGGTAGGTTGTGTGGGTTGTGAAGTGTTATACATGTGTTGTGCAATGTGAAGGAAGAGATAAATTGGTGTAGTAAAAGTAAAACCCAGTGATAAACACCGACAAGTGGAAACAAGAATTTCGTGGTGGATTTTTATCCCTCAGGAAAACGTGACTAGTGAATCTTATAGTTATATGGAAACTGTTAAGTGTAGAGCTGTAGTGAGCCACGCCTCGAAGTGATGAAATGAGAGACGTGCTGGTGACGTGTGGTGCACTGGACTGACTGGCACGTGTGGCGTCTCGCCCAGCCCGTCAGCCCGCGCGCCAATTTTTAAACTTCGCGCGTTTTCTTCCGGTAGACACGGGCTACCAGTGACCGGTGAGGGTGAATAATGGTGCTATTAGTATTTTCCTCTCACTTTTTCAGGTTGTGGAGAAACTTTACCGCGTCTTCGATCTACCACGTGGTTTGAGGGAGGGGGGGAGGGGCGGGTCTGGTCCCCGTGACAGCACCCGACACCGGGCCGGCAGTGCTCCGGTAATCTACCTGTGCCTGCTGGTGACACGGTGATCGTGTGGTGACGTTCATTGTGGTGATTGGTGCGTAGATAAGAAATGTATACCAGAGTGAGGTGTTCCATCCATCATCACGCGATTTCGAATTTGAAGTGTGTGAAGTGGTTCATTAAGCATATTATTGTAGTGATAATAACGTACGGAAGGCAGATTGTAAAAAGGAAAGGAACTGTAGATGAACTGAGCTCCTTGCTTCACTCGTACCATCATGGACCCTTCTATGGCAGCCTCATTTGCATATGAAATCTTTGCCTTTTTCTCCTTCCGC
>NC_066510.1:23970706-23978206 GCF_024679095.1 Eriocheir sinensis
CTCTCTCTCTCTCTCTCTCTCTCTCTCTCTCTCTCTCTCTCTCTCTCTCTCTCTCTCTCTCTCTCTCTCTCTCCATATATGTATTTTTTATAAGTTATTGTGTTCATTAAGTAATACATATATTTTTTCCTTCGCTCGTATTTACCTTCTAAAAAATATTGACGTTTATTTTTCACTCATTCATTGACACAGATCATTTTTTTTGTGTGTTTATCAAATTGCACAGATAAGAGTACCACAAAGTATCATATTCATCCGTTTCTTTCTGTATTATTTTTCTGGTAACGATGTAATACAACCGTAATTAGGGCACGAAAATTATGGTGATCATGTGGTAATTGTCAGTGTATCTATTTCCTCGTGTCTTGGTTTGGTTCATTCTGGTTGCTGAGAATATTTATCCATCTTCGGTTCTAAGTGGTTCCTGCTTTTTCTTCTCATTCTCCTTCCCCAAAAGAGTTGGCCTTCATATAAAAGAATGAGACGATGATTCTGTGTAGTACGTATTATTTTTTCTTCATCAGTTTCCTCGCGGCACATCCAGTGTCTATTCTTTTTCAAGGGAAGTACATGTCATATCTCCAGCTGCGTTGCCTTCTTCCTGTTTCATCATCCATAATTTAGGTGATATTTTACTGGTATACGATCAGTTCTTTGTGTCCAAATCGTCTTTCATAAGCAACATTAAACTTGAAATAAAACGCCAAACAAGACATTGATATACACGCCTAAAAATGTCGTCAGTTTCTTTATTAATAAGGTGACAGTTTGACAAGAAATAAAAGAGCGAAAGATATGAGTCTAACGTATGAAAAGACCTGCATCTGAAGAAAAAAAAAGCCGCAGAGAAACACATCTAAATGAGTAAACATTAATGACCTTTACACGACAAAATAAAATAAAAAGCCCCCAAATGAGTCGCCAGGAAAAACAAATTATGAAACCTACAGATAGTAGAGAAGGAAAAAAAAAGAGAGACCTAGGTTGAGAGCGAGGGACATCAAAGAGGATGGAGGTGTTGTTAAGATTAATTTTAGACTCTCCAGGAACTTTTCTTTCCACTCCAGGGACGACTTTTGAGATTCACTTTTACTCCGGCAACGACTCATCTGCTCCGCTTTCTTTCCGGGCTTCCTTTTTGTATCTGTTTCATCAGGAGTGACAGTAGTCTTAGGGAAGGGACAAAAAAAAAACACAAAAAAAACAGGACGAGGAGGAGGATGGGGCAGGGGTGGAAGAGGATGATGATGATGATGAGGAGGAGGAGGAGGAAGAGGAGGAGGAGGAGGAAAAGGAAAAAGGTGGTTGAGAAGAGGTAGAAGGAGGAGGTTAAGGGGCAAAAAGTGGAGAAGGAAGAGGAGTCGTCGTAAGAGATATTGAAGAGGTAGGGTGAAAGAGTTACAGGAATAAAAAAAAATACAGGGAAGGAGAAGAAGGCGTTTAGCAAAGATGGAAGGAACGAAGAGTGAAGATAAGGAGACTGACGAAGAAGGAGATTGAGGAGGAGGAGGAGGAGGAGAAGGAGGAGGAGGAGGAGGGCCTATAGTTAGAGTTCTCCATAATGTGAACCCTCGAACACGTGAGTTAAAGACGACCCACCCTTGATGAGGTGTTTCCCCCGAAGATGAAGGCGGTAGCGGCATCCTGGTGTGGGCGTGTGAGGGGGGGGGGGTGCCTTCTTGCCTGGCCCCCTTTCCTTTCCCCTGCCCCCCTCTCCCCCTCTTTCTGTCCTTTGCATCGTCCCCTCAGCACCCAGACCTATCCTTTTTTCCGTAGAGCCACAGAGGTTAGGAAAATAATTGTTGTGCTCCGTCTTGACTTGGTGTTTGCGTTGTGGATCTAGGAGAGGCGTGGTATTATTATCTTTTTTTATAACAAAGGAGACAGCTCAAGGGCACAAAAAATGGAAACAATAATAAAAAAAAGCCCGCTACTCGCTGCTCCTAAAAAAGAATCCAAGGAGGTGGCCGAAAGAGAGGTCATGGTTGGCTTTTCCTCAAAACATTTAAATCATGAAAAGTGCCTAGTTTTGTGTTTCCTTTTAGCTTCGTGTTCGCTGTCTAAGGTTTAAGTGGAGTCTAGTATACCCGAGGAAACATTTTTTTCTGTCGAAGATGTTTTGTTCCTTGCAAGCATACGAAAGATCGATTTTTCTAAGTAGTCAGCTCATATGATCTCTCTGTTCAGTCAAATTGCGATAATGTCAGAGGTAGTGCTGGATAAGTTCACGACGGTCATGCTGTTATCATGATCAATGTCAGGAGGATGTTAACAGTGGGATGTCACTCCAGAATCCGTAATACATCTCAGTCGTTTCTGTTGATGTCGTCACTCCAGTTGATGACGTCACTGCTGCCGATGACGTATTGAAGCGGTGGTTCTCACGCCGAGGAGCATCACCCCAGGCGACACACTGGGCGGGACTGACAGCTTGATTGGCAGTGCTGAGGCTCATGAAACAAAGATGCTCGTGGTATATAGCTAAGAATGGTCTGCCCTCTGAGATGTGCCTTTAGGAAGGAAATAAATATGTTTAGGCTCGAGTGTTTTGGGTGGCTCCAGGCGGTAATGGATTTTGTGTTGACCCTCACCGCCTCGCCGTTAACAGTCAGTCACAAAACATTACATTAAATAAGAAAAAAAACACTGACCCAAGGAACCGGAAGCGACTCATACTTTTCATGCATTCTTCTTCGTATTGCGAAGACGTAGGGAAAGTGAAATGTAAAATAGCAACGAAAGTGGGCTGACTCATATGCATTTCTCCGGTTCTCTGAAACAGCACGCAAAGAGGTCTTGGACAGCCAGGACTTAAATCGGCCAGAAGGTTTTTAATTACCTCGGACAGTATGGACAAAGCTGGCCTGGAGGAGAAAGCCTTCCTTACTCTGAGGGCTGCACTGTCTATGCAAATAAGCTAAGGGGTTCGGGCGTGTTTTTCACCCAAAACACAGACCTCAGAGTAGGGTGGAAATCGTTGCTCGGGCTCTCATTGCGCCGAGTGTCCAACGGTAGAATTCCCAAGATTAAAAAGCGCGAGCGTCATGACAACGCGCAACTTAGTATTGGGGGTAAGTTTAAAGCCGACTTTAGTATTGATTTTCAAGTTGACTTGACTCACTCAACAAAGATCGATAGGGTCATACTGCTCAGATCATTCACCGCCGCCCTGCATCGCCCTTCCATATAAGTGCAATAGTGCACAACGAGATCTCCAGATGTTGCAACACTGCACACTTTTCTTGAATATACCCTCATGGGGGCGCACGCCTTGCCTCCTTTGGCTGCTTTCTCTCTCTCTCTCTCTCTCTCTCTCTCTCTCTCTCTCTCTCTCTCTCTCTCTCTCTCTCTCTCTCTCTCTCTCTCTCTCTCTCTCTCTCTCTCTCTCTCTCTCTCTCTCTCTCTCTCTCTCTCTCTCTCTCTCTCTCTCTCTCTCTCTCTCTCTCTCTCTCTCTCTCTCTCTCTCGCCGTTGACGATGAAAAATCTCACCATCGTAGAATAAATGACTAGCCATGTTACAAATGCAATCGTTCTTCCTTTGACACTCCCTCCCCCCACCCCGGTGAAAAATGCGCCCCACTCCCCCTCGCCCCATCATGAAGGATCAGATGAGTGAGCGCGTTAGTAATGTTGCTGCATCCCCCGGTCTGGTTCCTCCCTTCTCCCTTCCTCCCTTCTTTTCCCCTCCCAGCTGTCTCCTTCCCTTCCCTTCTCCCCTTCCGCTCGTAAAGACAAAAATCCCCGCCACCCAAGTCCCCCTTCATCGGTGATCAAATATATGACCGAGCTACCAACTCCTCCAGTCTCGATTTGTGTTCCGTATCTCGCCCATGGCTGCAGCATCTTCCCGGCCCAAGACCCGGCTGGAGGAAGAGCAAGAGGATGAGCCGCCCTTGCAGTGGACCGTGTCGAAGTGAAAGGCGTTGAGTGGGTGCAGTCAGTGGCCGGGGAGGCGTGGGACAGGGCCGGGGCGAGGGGAGGAGAGGGGAAGGAAGATATGGGGGCCGGTACTCACAAACCACACCCCTGTTAGCTGAGTTTTGCTGTTTCGGGGTGAAGACTGATCCCTGGAGGGGGTGGGGGGGCGAGGATGTCTCCCCTCTCACGCCACGCTGACTGAAGGAGAGAGAGAGAGAGAGAGAGAGAGAGAGAGAGAGAGAGAGAGAGAGAGAGAGAGAGAGAGAGAGAGAGAGAGAGAGAGAGAGAGAGAGATTGTAGACGCTGGCTCGAGGTGGCCGGGTAGGGTGAGAGCATTTTGTTGGCCTATTTGCACTTTTCTATCGCTGATTCATTATCGTGTTGGGAATCGTTATGGAGGGCAGCGGCACTCTCGTGTGTTGCCGGTCGTTAGGATTGCAGCGCCGAGGCCGTTATGTCACCCGGCGGCTGCTCAATGTGGCCCGCAAACCGCCACCCTCACCGCCAGCAGATTTATCGTGAGGGCCGCCATGGATTTTGTCTCTCACTTTCCTGCACACTTTTCTGCCTCATCTCTTTACGCAGGTGTTGCTTTGCTTTGATTCGAGTGCTGCGAGGAACCGGAATTTGCATGTCGGTTAGATCGTATGTAGGGTCGCAGTCATTTCTTTTTGACAAAAATTCCGGTCGAATGGAAGGCTTGGAAAGGGTCCAGAAATTGTGAAAAGAAACGGAAAGAAGTTATAAATATTTGAATCAATATTTGAAGTAAAACTGGTAATGGGTAAATAAAACATGCCGTGCTGGCCTAATTTTAAATATAATTAACCGAAATGTAATTTGAAAAAATGTAGTGCTTAATTAATTAATTCAATAACTTTACATTAACTGTTATCATTGCGTGTCGGAACGCTCTCTAGAAACCTGGATGCAAATTTCTTTTCCTTTTTCGGGAAACATTTTTCCTGGCAAGTGAAGTATTGGCTTGCCAAGCTATAGATGAAAAAAAAATGGGGTCTCGTCGCTACTTTTATGCCTGAATTTAAGGTCGGTGTGCGGGAAAGAGCGTGACTCAAAAAAGGCATGTCTCAGGTGACCGCGGCCGCCGTCCAAATATCCAATAGGTGATGTCAATAATCTATACGCATATTGTCAGGTAATCATTGACGCTCGACCACCAAAAGATTTTCTGAAATGAGAAAATGTTTGGTTGGAGACCAGGGACATGTTTCTACTTATTTTTTTATTATTTTTTATGTAGAGGTAATCGTCAATCTTTGTTTATTGTAGATGTGCATGATTATAACCTTCCTGTGTGTTACTATCTTCAATTAATATTTTTGTATATTTAACTGTGGTCAGATTTACCTGTCACGGTTACCTGCGTGGCGTGAGTCAACTGAGTGAGGTAAAATTGCTTCCATCGATATACCGTGGAAAAAAAAAAAACATGGACCTGCTCCTCCTGTTCGTGTGTAGAGTGAAAAAAAAGTCTTATATTTCCTTCAGCACACACACACACAAAGAAAAAAAAATGTTGGTGTAAGGAAGCACGCTGTTGTTTGTTTGTATGTGTTGCTTCATTCTACAGTGAGGTGCACTTCAGCATGTTGAGAAGTGCTTGGAGAAAGTAGACTCATGTTATTATTATTTGTACTTTATTATTATTATTATTATTATTTATATTATTATTATTATTATTATTATTATTATTATTATTATTATTATTATTATTATTATTATTATTATTATTATTATTATTATTATTATTATTATTATTAAGTTTGAATGTTACTATTTCTGCTACCGTTGCTGCATCTTCCTCCTCCTCCTCCTCCTCCTCCTCCTCGTCTTCTTTATTCCTCTTTATCATAATCTTCTGCTTCTGCTTCTTCTTCTTTTCTTCTTCTTCTTCTTCTTCTTCTTTTTCTTCTTCTTTTTCTTCTTCTTCACATTCTTATTATGTTCTTTTTCTTGCTCTTCTTCTTGTTTTTGTTCTTGCTCTTGTTCTTGTTCTTCCTCCTGTTTTTGTTTTCTTGTTCCTATTCTTGTTGTTCTTCTTGTTCTTGTTCTTCTTTTCTTTTATTATTATTATTATTATTATTATTATTATTATTATTATTATTATTATTATTATTATTATTATTATTATTATTATTATTATTATTATTATTATTATTATTATTGTTTTTAATTTATTGTCCTTATTATTTCTCCTCCTCCTCCTCCTCCTCCTCCTACTACTACTACTACTACTACTACTACTACTACTTCTACTACTTCTACTACTACTACTACTACTACTACTACTACTACTACTACTACTACTACTACTACTACTACTACTACTACTACTACTACTACTACTACTACTACTACTACTACTACGACTATAATATTTATATTTGTGCTTGTCGATTGTTTTAGTATAAATCAATAATACATTTTTTTTGTCTTCGGTGTAATTATTATTATTATTATTATTATTATTATTATTATTATTATTATTATTATTATTATTATTATTATTATTATTATTATTATTATTATTATTATTATTATTATTATTTATTTTTATTATTATTGTTATAATTTCAATAATTTTATAATCCTTATAATTATTTTTGCTGTTGTGGTTGTTGTTTTTGTTGTTGTTATTATTATTGTTGTTATTGTACGTAACCCATTGTGTTTGTGTGGCATTTATTGTTGTAGTTGTCAACTTGTTGTTGTTTTTATTTTACGTATTTGTTTTTCTTCTTGATGTATGTATTTGTTTATTATTTAAGAACTTCTTTATTATTTCCCTTAATTTGTATTTTTCATGACTCGAGGCTGAGTCTGAAGTTTTGTATTTGTTTGATTAAGTCCCGTAATGCATTTTTGTGGTTTTATTTTCCTTAAGTTTATTTGTGCATGACTTTTATATATTATTCATTGCCCAGAATTTATTTTTATACATGTACCTAGTAAAACGTGCTCTCTATTTTCATAAAACACAAATCAAAGTCAATTTAGCCTACATATTTTTTTCCTAATAAGCATCCTTCATTCTCTTTATACAAGATTTATGAAATCGCGTAATTATAGAGTAACCTTGACATTCTGTATTTTACAAGAGTTAAGACAGACACGCAGGGGAGTCACAAAGAGCTATTACACATAGAAAAAGGGTAATTCTTTCATGTTTTTCATAAATATTATTTTATATATTTATTTGTTTGTTTATTCATTTATTCATTTACTTATTTAAATCATCACACTTTAGAAAATCTGGACTCTTGCTTTGATTAAAAGATAATAATCAATAAATGCGAGTGTCGGTGAGGTGTGGCTGAACACTGGACCAGGAATCTTTCTCTGAGGGGACATCGCGGCGAGGGTGGAGGAAGAAATAAAGAGGAAAGGAAGAAGGGGATTATCATTAACTTCTCGGTGGGGAAAGGAAGACTCGCGGTAAGGGAAGGATGATCACGTTAAGGAGGACGGAAGAAGGGTGAAAGTCTTGAAAGATTCTGGTATTGTGCGGGAGACAGGGAACAGTCCTCAGCTGATGAACTCTTAATCTGATACAACCACTT
>NC_066510.1:23983206-24000706 GCF_024679095.1 Eriocheir sinensis
GGGACGGGACGGATGGGTGAGGGGGACGGGAAGGATGGGTGAGGGGGACGGTAAGGCTGGGTGAGGGGGACGAGAAGGATGGGTGAGGGGGACGGGAAGGCTGGGTGAGGGGGACGGTAAGGCATGGTGAGGGGGACGAGAAGGATGGGTGAGGGGGACGGGAAGGATGGGTGAGGGGGACGGTAAGGCATGGTGAGGGTGACGAGAAGCATGGGTTAGGCGGACGGGAAGGATGGGTGAGGGGGACGGTAAGGCTGGGTGAGGGGGACAGTGGGCTGGGTGAGGGGGACAGAAGGATGGGTGAGGGGACAGGAAGGCTGGGTGAGGGGGACGGTGGGCATGGTGAGGGGGACGAGAAGGATGGGGGAGGGGTACGGTAAGGCTGGGTGAGGGGTACGGGAAGGATGGGTGAGGGGGACGGGAAGGATGGGTGAGGGGACGGTAAGGCATGGTGAGGGGACGAGAAGGATGGGTGAGGGGACAGTAAGGCATGGTGGGGGACAGGAAGGATGGGTGAGGGGACAGGAAGGATGGGTGAGGGGACGGTAAGGCATGGTGAGGGGGACGAGAAGGATGGGTGAGGGGGACGGGAAGGATGGGTGAGGGGGACGGGAAGGATGGGTGAGGGGGACGGTAAGGCATGGTGAGGGGGACGGGAAGGATGGGTGAGGGGGACGGGAAGGCTGGGTGAGGGGAACGGTAAGGCATGGTGAGGGGGACGGGAAGGATGGGTGAGGGGGACGGGAAGGCTGGGTGAGGGGGACGGGAAGGATGGGTGAGGGGGACGGGAAGGATGGGTGAGGGAGAAGGGAAGGAGGGGTGAGGGGGATCAGGAAGGCTGGGTGAGGGGACAGGAAGGCTGGGTGAGGGGGACAGGGAAGGCTGGGTGGGGGGACAGGAGGCTGGGTGGGGGGACAGGAAGGCTGGGTGAGGGGGACAGGAAGGCTGGGTGAGGGGACAGGAAGGCTGGGTGGGGGGACAGGAAGGATGGGTGTGGGGGCCGGGAAGGCTGGGTGAGGGGGACGGGAAGGCTGGGTGAGGGGGACGGGAAGGCTGGGTGAGGGGGACGGGAAGGATGGGTCAGGGAGACGGGAAGGATGGGTGAGGGAGACGGGAAGGATGGGTGAGGGAGACGGGAAGGATGGGTGAGGGAGACGGGAAGGATGGGTGAGGGGGACGGGAAGGATGGGTCAGGGATACGGGAAGGATGGGTCAGGGATACGGGAAGGATGGGTGAGGGGGATCAGGGAAAAAAAAGGTGAAGACGGGAACATAGAATTCATATAGTCGTTCAAAATGGAGGCACGTGTTCGTTTCTTCAGCATATTTTCTTGTATCAATCAAGTCAACCCCAACTGCCGTTTCTCCCACGTTGTCTGTCGCGTCAGGTGGAATAAACTCTTACCTCAGCCACAAGAAACCTTTTGCTATGGTGTTCACCGCTACTCCTTAGATTCATTTAGGCGCAGGTCACCGTGAGGCAGAGACCAGCATGCGAGTGTCCTCTGAGACCGTCTCATTACAAACCCACTTTAGATAATCGTTTGACGCGGCTTGCAAAGTTTCCCTGTAAGGAGAGGCGGAGGCGCGGCGCGGCTGACGGAAGATAACAGCTTATGACAAGTTGTGCAAGAAAATGATCCGCCACCGGGAGAGGGAATGGGGGAACGGGGGTTATTAAGGTGGCAATCAAGGGGGTTATTAGCAAAATTATCGTAGGGGTGTTATTGGAGTGAGAAGTTATGGGGTAGGTTTTTGTGGAGGTGAAGTACGTGATTGGAAGGTGTTGAAAAGAGAACATTGGAAGTTGAAATAACGAGGATGGTAAAAGGTTATAGAGGAATTACCATCTCTTAGGAGTGAGTTTGGAGTCTCAGAAAGGGGTAGAAGGGGTGTTATAGGAGTGAGAAGTTATGGGGGTAGGTTTTTGTGGAGGTGATGTACGTGAATGGGAGGTGTTGAAAAGAGAACATCGGAAGGTTAAATAGCGAGGATGGTAAAAGGTTATAGCGGAATTACCATCTCTTAGGAGTGAATTTGGAGTCTCAGAAAAGGGTAGAAGGGGTTACTGTAGAGGTGGAGTGGATGGACGTAATTGGGAAAAAGAAACAATGGAAGATAAAATGCGGTGGGATTAGAGGAAGGGTAATCAAGAGGTCATTATCAAAATTATCATCTCTTAGAGGGGTGGTGGATTCAAAGAGAGGGGATGACGGGGGGCGAAGTGGGGTGTAGGAGAGAGGTGGAAGGGGTGGACGGAGGGTGGGGAAAGGGAAAGGGAAACATTGGGAGGTAAAATGGGAATGGGGGGGGATGGGGGAGGAGTGGGGGGGATGGAGGTGTGCACATCTTTTTACTGGTGTTTGTTGGGGGCCAGGGGTTAAAATACACACTCATATGCCGGCGGACAAACACAGCCACAAACAAAAGCATTTCACTCGATATATTTCTCTTCTCTCCCCACGCGAGCAACCTTTATTTCCTCTCTCATTCTCCTCATTCACTTTGGCGTCCTCTCTTTCTCTCTCCCTCCCTCATACCATCTATTACCTTTATTATTGTCGATATGCGCCATTGTTGTATGAGGGATGCGAGTTTATAACCAAAAATCACAAAACGATGGAAACCTCACTTCTCCCAGGTGGGTTATGATTACCTGGGCATCGCTGTGATTGGCGCGGAGACGGACAGAGCACAGGTGAGGCGCCGGAGCGAACAACAGCAACCTTCCGTGGACTCATTGTGGAGCGGACTGAGAATCATTTTTATCATCATCGGTTCATGTGTTTATTTATTCCTTCCATCTTCATTACTTCGTCTATTTATGTGTAACCATTGACCGACTGTTTATTTCATCCGCCTTTATTTCCGCCGTTTGTAAATATCATCGACTGTTTATTCAATCTCGCTTTATTTCGTCTATTTATATGTATCATTGACTGTTTATTCAATCTGCCTTTATTTGCTCTATTTATACGTATCATTTCCCCGCAACTCCCCCGCCACCGCGTCACGGAAGCAGCGGCATCCTGTATATTTTTATATTATTTTTATCAATTCACAACGTTTCATTTCGCCAGTCATTAAAATACCAACTCGGTTAATCAAGGATAAAGTGAAATATTCAGGACTGCCATGTAAGAGAGACCAGTGATGACAGTGGAGGGGGAAGGAGGAGGGGGAGAGGGGGAAGAGGAAGTGAAGGAGAGGAAGGGAGGGGAGAGGGAGTGAAGGAGAAGTAGGGGAGAGGAGAGGAGGATGAAGAGCGTGGGGAAAGAAGGAGGAGGAAGGGAGGGCACTGAGGGAGGAAAGCTGGGAAGTTAAGGGGAGGAGGTGAAAGGAAGAGGGGCGAAGGGGAGGATACGTGATCAGTATGGGGAAGGGGAGAGGGAGGGAAGGAGGGAAGGAAGAGAGAACACTGAGGGGAAGGGATGGGAGCCGGGATGTCAGAGGGGAGAGGTAATGGAAGAGGGGTGAAAGGGAGGATACGTGATCGGTTTGGGGAAGGGGAAAGGAAGTGAAGGAGAGCATGGGCGGGGAGAAGAAGAAGGAGGAGGAGAAAGGGTGAACACTAAGGGGAAGGATGGAAGCTGGGATGTTCAGGGGGGAGAATGCAGTAAGAGACGAAAGGGGAGGATAGGAGAGGAGGGACCAGGAGAGGGAGGCGACTGGCTGAGGGAAGGAGAAGAAGAAAAGGGGGAAGGAGAAGGTGAAAGATAGAAGCTGGGAAGTCGAGGTGGGAGGAAAAGGGAGAGGGGCGAATAGGGAAAAGGATACATGATCAGTTTGGCGTCGACGACATTGTGGCGATGGAATAATGTCTAAATTTCAGTGGATTTTTCTTCATATTTCCGCCACTTAAGTATAAACGCGTATACTCCTCGTCTGATTACCTGTGGGGTGAACACGAGCCTTAGCAGTTCAGGTGATTAGCAAGATCAGCGAAGCAAGGAGAATAAGAAGGAGGGAGGGAAGGGAAGGAAGGAAGGAAGGAGGAAGAAGTAAGGAGAAGGAAGGAAGGCAGGAATAGAGGCTGAGGGAGTGATGACAAGGAGGGAAGGAATAAAAAAATGCAATGTGGAGATAGATGATGGAATTAGGGTATCAAGTGCATGAGAGAGAGAGAGAGAGAGAGAGAGAGAGAGAGAGAGAGAGAGAGAGAGAGAGAGAGAGAGAGAGAGAGAGAGAGAGAGAGAGAGAGAGAGAGAGAGAGAGAGAGAGAGAGAGAGAGCGGAAAAACAGATAGGCAAGTGGAGAGACAAAAATAGACAGATAGGAAGACAGATACGGCGGCCTTCGAAATGGAGACGCGACGAGAGAGAGAAAAAAATGTTCAAGTAAAAATGCGTGAAAAAAAATATATACGTCTAAAAATCACAAGGGAAAAAAACACAAAAACACAAAACACAAAAACGCAGAGATGAAATTCCCAAGTCACACGTAACCACTCACTTAGATGGGGTTGTTTTTACGTGTTAACTCTATGTGTGTACGGTAATCCTCGTGTGTTTATTTTTCCTTGGTCATCTTTACGTAATTATAACAGCCCAGGAGCTTCATTAGTCACCGCACAATTAGTCTCAAGGAGGAAAGACTCTCGCTCGCGTAAGAGTCTCCTGTCTATCTGTCTGCCTGCCTGACGCTCGCCTGTTTGTCAGCATGTCACCCCCTCACACACCTGGCGCTTTTTCGAACTGACAGAGCATTGGAAGAAGAGGTAAATATCTGTATCTCTCTCTCTCTCTCTCTCTCTCTCTCTCTCTCTCTCTCTCTCTCTCTATCTCCTTATATATTAAAGAATCCCTTAAGATGTCTCCATTGAGTTAGCTACACCTACAGATGTATATCGGATGATCACCTGATTTTTGCTCTCACCTTTCACCCCGTTTCATCATCACCGCACCAGAAGTGGAACTCTTGACGGATTTAAGAGGAATACTTCGCGTAACTTTGGTATCTGATTACCGTAGATGATAAGCAGCGCATTTTCATCTTCACATCTACCTGTGTTCCGATAGTTCGCGGCCAAAGCGGACGTTTCTCTGTAAGGAGGGAATCAGAGTCGCAGAGTTGGTTCGTGCGGTGCGCTGGCCGGCTGGCTTTATTTGGATAGTTGTATTAATTGAATCAAGCTGAAATATGCACGTCATGCTTGGTTGAAAATGTATATCGCGATCCTGTGTTCCGACCCAAACGAAATAATTCCTGTTCCGTGATTTTTGGAAAGTAATTCACTAGCGGAACAGTATTACAACTAAACACAATAGCCGGCAGATTCATCAACAAAGTACAGCAGCTAACTCTCTTAGATTAATTAAGCTACAAAAGAATAATGTCCATATGACGATTAACTTATATAATCTCTTAAGAACCCGTCTGATGTGCTGTCAGCGTTACGAAATCAAGTACTTCTTCTTTTAGTCGCTAAATACTAACCTGCTGGCGTGGTAATATTGCCTACTGGATGGCTCCGTTGAAACCCTCTGGAGCTGGCGAGGAAAACGACGTGGCGGCCTCAACCACAGACATCCTTAGACATCACAAACTGGGTTGTTTTATTGTAGTCTTGTGTCACTTGATAAATTTGAGACACCAAGTAGCACATTACCGCGGCGCTGATTTTGCCTTTTTAGCCATAGAATGTTTTGTCATCGTGAATCCCTTATTCCTAGATGCTTTACGATCCCAGTAGTTACCTTCCCCAGGCTTCATCAGGTATATACTTGCTGATGAACCCGCGGCGGAGGCTGAGCTGCTGAGGCGGGCTGCGCGTCGGATGCCTGTGCCTGGATCTGAACCGAGACTCGCGGATTCCTCGGAAATTTTACTGACCACAACGCAACTGAGGCGATGCGGAGGGAGAGGCGGGGTTCCTATAAGTACACAAGAGCATTAACGTAACATTAACGTAAAACAAATATACGGCACCTCTTCATTACAAGAATTTAACTGCTTGACTGTACATCGCCACACGTATATTTTCATGAGAAATAATATGATTTGTTAAGAAATAGACGAAAAACAGCCAAGTTTAATCTACATCTTGAAAATATTTAGATGGGCAAAGCGGCGACGTGACGTAAAGAAATTGTAGCATTGTCAGACTGGGAGGAAAATAGATAAATAAATAAATAGATAGATAGATAGAGAGCGAAGGAAAAAAACATAACCTCCTGGTTGCATAGCGCTCCCCAGTTTACGGCTATTATTTTCTTTTTATCTTCCCAGCCAGACGCGGAACAATAAAACACAACAGTCCCAACACGGCATCTTTGTTTCGCTCGAACAATCTGGACTTTGAGCAAAACATCAGGAGAGTTTAAGGTGCAGCATCTTCAACTTCTCAAACAAAGAATGTGAGCGAGGGAAGGGGGAGGGGAGGGATAGAGGACGGCCGGGAGAGAGGGAGAGAGAGAGGGAAAGGAGGCACAGACGAAGAAAGGAGAGGGAGGGTGTAAAAAAAAATATATATAACTGCGAACTGGGGAAGAGGCAAGTTCTCCGTGTATAATTCGTATTTGTTATAGGTTTTTATTTGACTTCTTTCCCTTCAAGGAGGAACTCAAAGTGGGAAAGTTTAGGTTGGCGACAAGGAGGGCTTCGGCAGAGAGTGGGCGTGAAGAGATCTCCGCCGACCGCCAGTGAGCTCAGGTTAAGGGTGTTGTCTCATGGAGGAGGGAGGAAGGTCTTCTCGCCGCTCTACACCCTCCTCCTCTTCCTTCTCTCTTCCTCTTCCTCCTCCTCCTCCTCCTCCTCCTCCAGCTCTCTTCGTCCCCCTGCTCTTCTTAGTCCCTCTTACGTCTCCGTCTCGTCGTCTTTCCGCATCGAGTTTCGAAATCAGTTTGTTTTCACGCAGTTGATCTCCAAATACGGTCTTCTGATATGGCGTTCTAATCTGTGAACACGTCGCAGTCTTTGTCGAAGCCTAAGCCGAGGCCCCCACAAACAAGAACACAAGAAGCCGGAATAAGTAAACACAGAATGAGAAATTGGCGGTCCAGGGAAGTGTTTTACTCGCGGTGCTGAAGCCATAAGACGCTGTGGTGTTTGTGGAGGGATGGTGGAGGAGTAGGGGGTGTTGACGAGGTGGGAAGGGGGTAGGGGGGTAGCGCAGAGAAATGGGCTTGCTGCTTGCCTTGTTCTTTGATGAGTCGTTGCTTGTGTTATGCATCTCGACTTTAGGTCAAACGCGTCAACCTAAGGGAAGCTCACTTTTAAGGTCTTCACTTCGCCTTAGGCTCAAAGAGAGAGAGAGAGAGAGAGAGAGAGAGAGAGAGAGAGAGAGAGAGAGAGAGAGAGAGAGAGAGAGAGAGAGAGAGAGAGAGAGAGAGAGAGAGAGAGGTCACATGGGTCATTGGCATGTTTTGATGTCGGAAATTTTCCAGAATATTGTGTTTTCACTCTACGTACATGTTTTTGACGCTAGTGCGGCCGTATACACACACACACACACACACACACACACACGCGCTCACACTCTTATTAACCTCGTGAGGGCACATACGCCAGAAAATAATTGGAACAGACTCTCACACAAAATCCGCAGCCGCGCCGCCACACCGCCTCCGCCGCGCCTTCCTCACCGCTATCGAAGGTCGGATCCGAGCCACTCCGAATACGCATCATCTACTCCATAATTTACATATTTACCGCTGTTTTACACGGAGAACCACTAACTTTGAAATTAAGCCATCAGTGAAGTAAAATCTCTCGGAAAATAGTAATTAGTCAGAGATTGTAGGGAATTTAGGAAGAGGAAGAGCAGGAGGGTAAAAAGGAAGGGTAAAAGGTGCCGGAGCAGGAGTAATTACAGAGCTGCGGAGTTCCTACTCATAAAGAATTCCTGGGGCCAGACAGCATGGAGGACTCCTATTGATTATTGACCAAATGGTGAATCTTGGGCTGACGCGGCGGGCCACTCTGCGCCCTGTGGCCCGGCGACGGAGGGACGGCGTGTCAGGGCCGCCGTGGTGTCACATCCTCAAGCTGTCGACGGTAATTCAAGCCATATGGAATGGTGTAATAAGGGAACGTTTTCTCCTCCGAAAGTCGTGCGGGAGGAGGAGGAGGAGGAGGAAGAGGAGGGCGAAAGGTCGGGTTGCCGGCCCTAAATTGAAGTCGATGATTCACCTGAAGCTAAACTTTTTTTTTTTAATCATTTCGAGGTTTGAGATTCGGGTGTCGAACGTCGCGGCCTCGGAGTGTGACCCGCCGCTCCTCCGTGGTCCTCCCGCCGCTGCTCCTCGCCCTCGTCTGAAGATTGGCGGCGGTGTGAGAGGGTGCAGGAGGAGGAGGAGGAGGAGGAGGAGGATAAGTTCAGGGGGTGTGGGAGGAGAGTTAACCAGGCTGTGACGTCACCCAGTTGCCGGCAGGGAATTATAGTCAGGGGCAATTTCGACCTAATTGGGTAGATAGGAACAACAGCGGTATGATTATCGATACTAATTATCTTTTCTAGATGCGGCAAGAAAGAAAACACTTGCGGCTGGAGAACGGAAAAGAACTATAGATCCGATTTATCCCACTATGAAAGGCATCAATAGACGATATTCTTTAATGCCTTCGTCTAAGTAGCGGCGGGAAGCAGGTGTGACTGGGCCGCTCCTCACCTGCCTGACCTTCCTCTCCCTTCCGAGGCACCGGCGGCCACGCGACACCGACACCCGGGAGGCGGCGGGTCCATACATCTGCCACACTCTCGGCGCGTGCTGGAGCCGGTAATGGAGAGGTGGGGGGCAGGGCGCCGCTTTCGCTCCCTCCCCCCTTCTTGCTTCCTTCCCTCTGTGTTCCTTCCTCCTCCTCCTCCTCTGCTTTACCCCTTCCCTCTCCTCCTTGTTTCCATTCCTCTCCATTCCGTACGTCTCCTCCTCTTTCCTTCTTCTTCTCGTGTCCTTCCTCCTCCTCCTCCTTCTCTGTTTTTCTCCCCTTCCCTTTCTTCCTTGCTTCCATTCCTCGCTAAGTTCTTCCTACACCTCCTCCGTTTTTCTTCTCCTCTTGTCCCTTCGTCCTCCTCCTTCTCTGCTTTTCCCCTTCCTTCTTTTCCTTGCTTCCATTCCTCTCCGTGCTCCCTACGCTTTTTCCTCCCTCAACCCCTTCCACATTCATCTATGGTCACCTTTTTTTCCCTGTGTCCCTATGTCCCATTTGCCTCCTCCCCTCTCTTTCCCTTCCTCTTCCCCTTCTTTCTTGGTACCGTCCTTCCTAAAATTCCCTGCACCTGTTCCTTCTTCTTCGCTCTTCCCCTTCCTCCTTCATTCTTGCTCCCTTCCTCCCCTGTATCCCTTTTACTCCCCTTTCCTTTAACCCATTCTCACTTCGTCTTAGTTCCTTTTCTCCCTTGTCTCACTTCGTGCTAATCCTCCTTCTCTTTTTCCTCCTCCCAAACCTCTTCCCCCTCATGCTTTCTTCTCTCCTTAACTCCTCCTCCTCCGCCTCCTCCTTCTAACCCCTTTCCGCTTCTTTCTTGCCTCCTCCCCTCCCTGTGTTCTATCCACGGCCATTTCCTATTCCTTCTCCTCACAATCGTCTTCCCCTTCCAAGCTTCCCTCCCTCCTTAACTCCTCATTCCTCCTCCTCCTCCTTACCCCGCAACCCTTCCCGCTTCTTCTTTGCCTCCTCCTCTTCCACCTCCTCCCCGTGTTCCCTCCACCACCACTTCCTATTCCTTCTCCTTCTTCCAGCACCGCCGCCGGGCCCGCTATCTCGAGACTTACTGGTGTGTCCCCCTCCCGCATTGCTCGCTGGGTTCGCCCGAATTTCGTGAGGCAGCCGGAGTGAGGAAGGAGGTTTTGCCAGCGTCACTTAATCTCCGTGTATCGCCGGTAAATCTCTCGTGTGTCTTGACGTTAATTGTGGTCGAGATTAATACCCTCATCCCGGCGACGTCCCCGGAAAGAATTGTCAGCCAAACCCCAACTTGCAGCGGTAACTCACGCGCCGGCTATTCTCTCTGTTCTTTTTTTTTTTTCTGTCGATAATTTTCCCCCTCGTATTGTGTGCGGCGTCATTTTATTTCCCCCTTTTTTTTTCGTTTTTCATTTCGGGGGGTAGGGGAGAGATAGTGCGGGTTATTCAACAGATAATGAAGCTGCTGGGCAATCATTTATCTTTTAATAGTCCAACTACTCTTATCCATTGTGGGTAATACGTTCATTCTCTTATCTGAGCCATTCCGCGCCAACAGATCATGCAAATGCCGCCTCTATTTCAACCTGACCAAAAATGACGGAAATACACATTATCACATCCCAGTCTCCGCCCCTAACTAAGGCTGTCAGGCCGACCGCGATAAATATTTTGGCTACTACTCTCCCAGGCAGTTCAGGAATGAATGCATTTGGAGAAGGGGTAAAAAAGTGATCATAATTCATAAGTTTTGAGTGTGGCCTCGTACCACCCCCCTCCAGCCCCTCGCCCCACACCCCTTCCGTCCCAAATTGCAAGCTACAACCTAATGCACTAAGTTGCCTCGCGTCGGGCGGCTAAAAAGTCACCTTCATCGGGAGGAGGAAGGGAAGGGGAACGGGGAGGAGGGGGAAGGGGATGCATGTGGTCAGCCTTTTTAGCAGATTAGATCATTCCTCGTAATTCATTAAAAAAGTTGGTTTATGTGTGTTTACGCTGTTCATGCCGCCCAGGCGAAGGAAGGGCCTGTTTGGTCGAGTATCTTGTTTTGGTGCTATGCTACAGCAGCCTTCATTACCATGCCTATTAAATGCTTCTTCCGGCAAAACACGACAAAGAAGTTACTTTCAAACGGGCCGAAACTCCGACTTGGATAATTACAGTAATGTGATCAAAGAAACCTTTCAGCATATAAATACGGCGAATGTTCCTGCCTGCAAACTGGTCCAGGCAACGGCGGGGAAAAGTCTCTAATGCTCCTCCTCCAGGAAAAGGACACCAAGTCTTATTATGTACGCCAGGCAGTCTCGTCCCCAGCTCGTCTATTGTCATTAGGGCAGCTAAAAAATGAGCGCCACCACAAACCATATATTTCACATTTTCAGGCTCAGTGCTATATTAGCTGCAATCTTCGCCCGCCAAAAATGGCCACCATAACTCAGGCCATTTTTGCAGGGAGAAGTTGAAGTCTTAGTCTGCGTCCGTTGTTTCCACCCCATGAAGCGCATCTTATATCGCGTCCATTACTCCCCCTCCCACTGATAACGGGGAGGAGGACGCCGCTGCTGCTGCTATTTGCTGTCTCCGCGCCCGGCGCTCCCGTGGCTGTTCCCGGTGCGGCGTCGGTAATGTTCTTGTGTGTGCCTCTCTTTGTTGATCTTTGCTCCTGTTATTGCTACGTCTGTTCCCACTCAGAGGCTTCTCTCTCTCTCGGCTGTTATCTTCTTCGTCCGCGGAGGGTCCTGCTGGCGCCCCGGAGATCCTGTGCGGCTTGCTGTCTCCTGCTCCACGCTGAGACTTTTTTGTGTCCGAGTCTTGTTGCTGCATAATGTTGGCGGCGATTGTTAATAATGTCATGTTGGTTGCTGCCGATCCCGCCGGCAAGATGATAATGCCACCGGTGTTGCTGGCTGGCCCTGCTAAGATCTCGGCCCAGCCAAGACTGTGCCGCGCAGTTATTGGCCTTTTCTTCCATCTTTTGTCTGTCTCGTCCTCGGCGCCGTCCTCAGAATCAGAAGAGGCTTTTATTCCGTCTTGTTTATGATTGTTAGCTAAAAGCGAGTTCTTGCAGTTTTCATTAAGGCGCTACCAATTTATGCTTAACTAAGAATGTTCAGGATGCCTCTGATTCATTATAAAACACTCCTTTCATTTTAATGTTAAAATCTTCATCTTTTTCGTAGTGTAAGGTGATGCGTGTCAGATATGAAAACTAATTAGAAAATGCAATAAAACAATGTAAATGGATCTGTAAGAAAGTTCTGCGTAATGTCGGGACAGATCGTTAGATACGTATATTAAAAAGAACAATATAGATGGATCACTGACCTCTGCACCTTCACACGATGTACACGTCTTTATTTCCTTGAGTCACCACAGGTGTATACAATAACACAAAATTTACTCATGACTCAAAAGGTCACAAAACAACACATGTTAGACAGAAATACAATCTTCCAACCTTCATATTTCATGAAGTCCTCGCAAACCACCAGTGTACTGTTTCCTGCTTGTAGTTTTCTATTGTGGTACATTTTCACAAACGTTACTGAAATAGATAATTGAAGAGGCCGAATTTTCTTTCGTTTATATATTCAGACTGTAATATTAAAATAATTAATATTCATTTGGATATTTAACACTCGTAAAATTAACAATTTTCCACCAATGCAGGCTGTTTTGCTTTTCTTAGTTAGCCTCTATTGGCCTTCCATTCCTGCATAATGGACCTTTCCTTGATAGTGCACATGATTGGCTCGCTGCAATGCAGGATACAAAGCGGTAATCTAATATTGTTGATGCTGTAAAGGGCCGCGCGTTAACTAACTGAACCCAGAATTTTAAAAATTATTGATGGCGTAACAATACAAGAATATCCTGTGGAAAGCAGTTCCGTCCTTTCTTGGTTGATGTTTTGACTAATTAGTGCCAGTTACGTTACTGACTGCGGCAAAACTGGTTTTAAGTCATCAGATGTAGATATCAAGAGCATCTTCGATCATGTAAGTGTTTCAAACAGCTGTTTGGCCAGTTTTATCGTCATATAGTAAGGAAGATCAAAGCTATAAAAGACTTGGTGTGAACTCATTATGATGCTACTATTAGACCGTAATATTTTTTCACAACAGTGTTGTCGTGTTTGTTAGTTAATGTTTCTGGCCGTCCTCTTCGGGTGGCCGCGGATTGCCACACTCACTTCCTTGGTTTCTGCATTTGGTCAGTTATTTTCTCAGAAGAGTGATCGACGCGCGTTTTTCATTTTATATACGTCGGTGAACATTTCTCATTGATTATTTTATTTTGTGATATGTATTAGAATAATCTGTAAATTCTTTCCGAAAACCTGTCATTTTTATGCCTATCATGTTACTTTCCATTTGGAACGGCGCTGGGAATCATTCGAGGGACGCGCCTGTGAGAGAATCCTTCGCTTTTTGCTGGGTGTGGCTCCTAACAACATACTCTGTGGAAGGCGTGAGGCTCCTTTCAGCCCTGTCAACACACCTTCCTACACACACAAGCCATTCCCGCCCCTCGCTTTCACCCATCCTCCCACGCTCCTAAATCTTTCGACGCTGGACCTTGCCTGATGTAATTACCGCTCTTCGGAAAAGGGCGGAGTGGCTTCTCGTTGCACTGGGTTATCAACTTGTTTAAGGTTATTTTTGCCCATAAATAACCCAGTGGCCAGGTAGCCGCCGCAAATTAATTAGTTCCTGGGAAATTTTGTGGTCCCATGTGTAACACTTGCCTCGCTAATTGACGGGGCAACCTTGCTTGGCGTGTGTGTGTGTGTGTGTGTGTGTGTGTGTGTGTGTGCGTGTGCGTGTGCGTGTTTGTGTGCGTGTGCGTATTTGTGTATATGAGAGAGTATGGATGCAGACTTGAGTGCAGGGATGAGTGGATGCGTGTCGCCGTGAGTGTCTATCCATGCAGGAGTATTCGCCACAACATGCATTTTAAATAAAGTGTATCTTGATGGGGCTCCGTAAAACCACATACAGTGCGCAGTATCTGTAATTTAGTCGTCCGTGTGTGTGTGTGTGTGTGTGTGTGTGTGTTGATACGAATGATAAAGTGATCGAAAAAATACTCTAAAATCGAGGACATTGAGGAGAAATTGTCACATCGAGTTTCTTTCTGTCATAGTTATGGATACCGTGTTTTCGAGACTTCATTACGTGGTAAAGATGATTAGGTCTGTAGGTAATGGACGGGACAAGTCTCTACTTCGTCTGTACTCAGGACATAATACCTTTGCCTTGATCTATCTTCAGACTCTTTTAATAGCTTGTTTTCTATCAATTTCAGCATACGCTAAGATCATGCACTCACTCATGCCAGTAAGAAACAGGTAATCATTTGGTTTTCGGTAGAATTTGATATTAAAGTCCTTTGCCTGGTGTAGTTTTTGGTCATTTGTTAAATGTAACATAAAACCCAAGAAAATAGACAGACGGCCGAGTCGGTGAAGCCCGCCTAATCTAATACACGTAGGTTTTCTTCTAATTGCCTCCAGCCTCCACGCCGATCCGATGTTTTGCCGCGCCGAGGGAAGCATCATCTCTCCGCGCCGTGATATATTATGTGGTGTTTGTGTTCCGAGATAATACTTGCTCAGGAGTCACTGCAACGCATTCTCTTTCTTTTTCGCCTCGCGCCGGATCGTTCTTTCTTGTGTATTTCTCGCGTCGTGTCAGTTTCACGGTGCATGTATACATTATGTTCGTCACTGTCTTTCTCTTTTGGATTTGTGAGAATTATTATTTGTGTGTGCCTGTGTGTGTGTGTGTGTGTGTGTGTGTGTGTGTGTGTGTGTGTGTGTGTGTGTGTGAGTGTGTGTGTGTGTGTGTTCTCGCGCATTTGTTTGTTTTTGTTTGTGTGATATGATTGAGTGGCTGCGGATTTGTTATAGGTGCGTGCGTGGGTGAATGCGTGCATGCGTGCGTGCGAGGTGTGACAATAAGAATGCAAGCACCGTTTCCACAGGACGATGCACTCACAAACACCGACACACATAGAAACACATTTTTTTCGTGAAGTTCGTAACCCAAACCTTCACCTCCGTCGCTGCCACTCATATAAAAATCGGGGAACTTAAAATGGCCCATCTGCCTCCCCTTGAGTGGCTTGTAGTCGGCGGTGCCCCTTAGTGCCAAACCGACTTAAAGGACAACTGGAAATGAAAGATAGAAGCATATAACTCAAGTGCTTATGACTGATAGGGCGGCAGCTCGGTCGGCAACCTATTTTTTTAGAAACTGAAAAAATTGGCGAGCAGGACGAAGCCATATATCTTATCGCCGCATAAAAAAGGGATTGAAAAAAGGAGAAATTAATGCCGAAACTGATTTATTTGGACCCATAAAAACCGCATCAGTGTAGATCATGAAAATAAACGGAAAAACATGCGCGAGTGAAACATTAAATTTATGCTCCGTTTAGGCACTATTATCGGTCAATAATTTTATAGCAAATTTTCACGCCGGGCAGTAAATAATGCGACCGATAACACCGGTGAAAAAGGGTCCGACCGCATAATGGCGCCCGCACCCCGCAACGAGCCATCAAAAAAGGGGGAAAAGTATATTACCGAGTGTTGAAAAAAAAAAAAGTATCGGCCGTCCACGTGAATTAAAGGGCGAACACGTCATCTACTTTTGACTGGCGGTATTAACATTGGGCGGGGAAAAAATGGTAATAATAATAATGGTGATGATGGTGGTTCCGATAATTAGGATTAATAATAATGAAAGAAATGGCCGGGTTACGGATTGGGAGAGTTGTTAGGTGTGTGTGTGTGTGTGTGTGTGTGTGTGTGTGTGTGTGTGTGTGTGTGTAAGTGATACCTCTGTGCCTGCTAGTTGTGTTTTACTTTGTATTGACCATGTTTGTGTGTGTGTGTGTGTGTGTGTGTGTGTGTGTGTGTGTGTGTGTGTGTGTGTGTGTTTGAGTGTGTGTGAGTGTCCGCCTGTCTATCCAAATATGTTGAATATCCGCAAAATATAGTTTTTTCCTCGCACATGCCGGTGGCCGAAACACAAAGAAATGCAGACGCCGTGGCCGACGAGTGGAAATGAGGCGAACAAAGTTGTGAAATAGAAAAGACGGCCACCAAGAAAGCCTCAAGCAAAAACTTCCAACTCTTTTTGTTGCCTTTTCTCAGCCTTTCTTTTTCTGCTTTCTCGGTTTGTTTTCCCATGTGCGCCCGATCTCTCTCTCTCTCTCTCTCACACACACACACACACACACACACACACACACACACACACACACACATACACACACACACACACACTCACGTATTTCTTTGTGTGTAAAAATATATATATATATATATATATATATATATATATATATATATATATATATATATATATATATATATATATATATATATATATATATATATATATATATATATATATATATATATATATATATATATATATATATATATATATATATATATATATATATATATATAAGACAGTCCCGTGTTTGTGCCACTCTCTTATGTAATTAGAGACGGAGTTCCTTAACACCTTCGCTTCTCAGCCGGTTTTTCTCTCTCACTCTGACTCGAGGAGGAAAAAACGCAGCGCAATGGAGAGAAACTGCCCGGAGCTTTGAGACCGGGAGGCCGTCCTGATTGGAAGTGGCATTGATTCCCTTCCGATATTTTTGTTTCTTCTTTCGTCTTAATCCCCGCGGCATACACGGCGGGGCGCGGCGCAAGAAACATTAGTGAGGGTCAAGCGACCTCCCCGCCTCCCGCCGCCCCGCTCGTCCTTCCCAACCTTTTCTTTTCTTCTTCTCTCGGCTCATTTTTCTTGCTCTCAGCTTATCTCGAGTTCTTGGTTTCAGTTCTCATTTCCTCCCTAACAAATTTAGTCCATTAATTCACACTTTTTGTCTTTCATTTCTTACCGATGTTTTTCTCCAGGTTAGTCCACTTCACTGACTCCTGAATTCCACCACCGACTTCAAGTTTACTCTCTCTCTCTCTCTCTCTCTCTCTCTCTCTCTCTCTCTCTCTCTCTCTCTCTCTCTCTCTCTCTCTCTCTCTCTCTCTCTCTCTCTCTCTCTCTCTCTCTCTCTCTCTCTCTCTCTCTCTCTCTCTCTCTCTCTTGTTCGGATATTACTTTTGTGTTCGTTTTTTAACAAGCGTGCCAGCATTGATCAGAGCAAAAGATGAAAGGGCGGAGTAAGAATAGAGCGCTAATAGGGAAGAGAATAATGAAGAAGAGTAATGTTTTTGGTTGTTCTTGTTAAAAAGGTTCACACAGGGCTTAAGGGACTCACAAGAAATCGGTATCAATAACAAAGAATTAGAGCGATATAGAAAGAAGTGCGACATTTGTAGTATAGAAAACAATAGGAAAAAAATATATACTTCAGTTTCAATAATAGCGGAAGAAGCGATGAGCCAAAAATAAATAAATAAATAACACCAAATATAATAACAGCAGGAACAAAAACAGCTTCTATTACAACTACTACTACTACTACTACTACTACTACTACCACAACTACTACTACTACTACTACTACTACTACTACTACTAGTACTACCACTACTACTACTACTACTACTACTACTACTACTACTACTACTACTACTACTACTACTACCACCACTACTAAAATATAAAAATCAATAGAACTGTCAACACACTCATAAGTACCGTGACACACACCACACCACACACCACACAACTACAACAACCACAACTACGACCAGCACCACCAAATCACATTACAACCATCCACGTAATTCCTTTTTTTTTCCTCACTTCAAGCCCACCCTCCCACCACCCGACACACGCACACACGGTCACAAAGACACACACACACACACACACACACACATACA